>NW_018744988.1:0-417500 GCF_001683475.1 Chenopodium quinoa | reverse complement strand
TAATTAATATTACAACTTAATCTTGACTGACCCCTTCGGGTCACACCCAAGAAAATATATGAACCGACTCGATGAGTTAATTCCGAAGAAATTAATTCGTCGCCCGAGTGTTAAATATTTAGACGTCAAAAATTCGAGCTTGGAGCATCGAAACCGAGCGTCGGAGAATCTCAAATGTCTAGCCAAATTTTAGGATTTAACGAGACGGGAAACTGCTTTAAGTAACAAGTAAAATCCTAGCCACGCGAAAGGCTAGGAAAACGCTTACAATAGGCGCATGCCACATGGAAGCAACCACGTTGGCATCCACCTATTGGCAGCGTGCCACGTGACAACATGCCATGGTGGGGGCACGTGTGGCAAGAGGCCGTGGACCCAGGTGACGAGTCATGGACACGGGCCAAAATAAAATGGCCTAACCGAACCCAACTTGGGGCTCAAGGTTGGGTGACACGTGGTTAATTCACATTACATGTGAAATTCCTTGGGGACCAAGTGGGAAAGCGATCCTCACCTAACCATGTGACACTTGTCACTTGTTCCTTGGTTTATTTAACTAATGGTTTAATTCATCAATCTTTCCACGTGGGAACTTTTTGTGAAAAAGTCCCACATTGAAAGATGAGTGGAATTCACAAGCTATCCTTCCTTATAAATAGCCAAAGCATGGCTTGAGAATTCTTTGCTTGAGTGGGAGTTAGAAAGAGCATTGCATTTTGGCAAAAACTCTTAAACTCCATTAACACTTGGGTTTTGGTCGGACCTTGCTAACACCAAGGAAGCGGACCTAAAAAGTCGGTGTTCGTCCTTTGTAGGTGGATACCGTTGGAGGCTCAGTATTTTCAAAGCTAAAGCTTTTAAGTAAGAGCCCATTGGGTAGGGCGAAGCACGCGTCAAAGGTAAATTCTGATTTTATCCTTTTTTTGTTTATTTATTTATGCTTTATGGTTTTATTAATTGCGAGTGGTTCTTTGGGTCGGGGTCGTTTTCGCAGTAAGTTGGACTTATTAAACCCCAATAGCGGTATCAGAGCCACGCTCGTTTATTTTGAAAATCATAATATTTTTCAAGGTTATTTTTATAGTTTATTTTTCTGGTTTAAGTTGCTAATTAGATTAGTAGCTCGTATTATCTATTTTAACCTCGTATTAAAGCTACCTTCAGCCCCGAACCCAGATTTCGACCCAAAAATAGTGAATTTTGGGTGGAAATGTGTTCTAGAAATGGTTTTATTCTTCTAGGGGACGGTTTTTAGCCAAAAAAAACGACTAGAAATGCTATTTTCGAGGGTTTTTTTGTTTTTATGCTAAATTTTAAGACTTTCTAACCTTGAAAATTAATCGCATATTTATGGTGGTTATGTAATTGGTTCAATACATATTTTATATGCAATTTTAAACCTCTTTAGGCATGATTACTTGGTAGTAATTTGTGCTTGAATGCTTGGTTTTATTTTTTCACATAATTGCAAACTAATTGCATTAAGTGTTAAATTGTTGTTCTTTGAGGCTTCCAAGTATTAAAGATTCAATCTTTAATTATGTTAAGTGATTGAAACTTTATATTACTAAATTCCATGAATTTTTGTTAAACTTTGTTGATTTAATCATTTTTTAGTTGATTGGAATCATAAAGTTTGAAACTTTGTGATAGAAAAATTGTTTATCTTCATATTGGAAGATATAATTTTTCAAGGATTCACAAGTATTAAAGTTGGAATCTTTATTGAATTTATGTTCATTTTTCCAACTCCTTATTTTGTCAAAAACTCAAGGTTAATTTAAATTAATTAAATTAATAGTGATTAATTGCCATATTATTTTTGTTGCACCAAGTTAAACCAATTTAATTAAAGAATGGTTCATGGGAATTATTTTGGTTACATGCACTTTGAAAATTTTATTTTAAGTTAGACTTGTTTAAATTTTCATTTTTGCTCAATGAATTAATTCTAAAATTAATTTAGAATTGATTAGTGATGTCACAAAAAATCGGGAATTAATCCCGAGTTACATGCACGCAAACCAAGGCACTATAGCCATGTGCATCCCTCGGCTAGCTGGGTTGCTCGCACAACCCGCATGTGGCTGCCGAGGGACAAGGCTGCTGCGCTCGGTGCGTGTGGTGTTAGGTGTGTGCGAAGAACTATGTGCTGACTTGGTGCATAAGGAGCGTGCGAGATGATGCTAGGCGTAGTAGCAGTGCTAGCCAGCTACAGCTAGACGCGCATCGAGTGCGTGCTGCCAAGCAGCGCCCAGCAGCATCACAGTACGCAAGGCCGAGGCTGCAAGGCAAGTGCTCAACACTTGTGTGCGTGTGAGTGCTCAAGGATGCCAGCCTTCGGTAGTCAATGCATTTTTTCCCTTGTTTTAATTTTGCTTTTTGGCCGTTTTGTTTATTTTAATTATTTTAATTAAAATTTTAGAGGCTAGGCCTCGGGTTTTGAGCGGCATTGGCAAAATTTATTTTAACAAATTTTGGGTTTACCGGCTTAATTAATTGGATTATTTAAGTTGGATGCGGAATTTAGTTGGAGCTTCAAATGTTAATTGCGCTTATTTAATTAGGCGTGTTAATTGGATAAATTACTAGTTCACGCGTGTTTATGCATTGTTACTTGTTTATCGTTGTAAAATATATGGGCCATTCACAAATAGTAAATGAATGAATGGAATGTATATTCTCTCATAGGTTTTATGAAATGACAACTAGTGGGGCCCAATTAGGATAGAAAATACGGATTATGATCCGTGATGTGTTTTTGTAAATCTAAATACGGTCTGCGAACCGTTGAGTATTTTTGTACCTTAATATTTATATTAGTCCTATGCGTAGATACTAGTAGTTGCATTTAATTATGGTCATGTCTTGAAGATGGAGGTTCTTGGAAGACGTAGGCATGAAGTTGCAAATGAAGACCTTTTGAAGATTTGAAGATCTCAAGGGGTCATGCTAGTTGCCAAATGCATCTCTATTTATGTTTTCCGATATATATATATGTATATATATATATATATGTATATATATATATATATATGTATATATATATGTATATGTATGTATATGTATATATATATATATATATATATATATGTTATGTATATGAATTATATGTTAGATGCATGTTTAAGATTTCGAATGTTGTGATGATTAATTAAGTTCACTTAAATAAACCAACATAGAAACCCTAGGTCCCTAAATATTAAGTAAAAACTTGTCATTCTAAAACAACACTTACCAGCCGAACGAGGGTAGTGGTGGGCTACGGCAAAGCGAGGCATCACTAACTCTCCTTGGAGCGTAAGGCATACCGGGTATGCAAGTTGGTTTTGGTTGTACTCAACAATATAAGTGATGGAGTCATAACATGTCGTGGCAAAGTGAATAAATTGTTGAGAGAGCATTAGATGCGACGATTTATTCAACCAAGAGTGGCTTTGAGCCATTAGCAAAGCGTTGGTTACCTTAGGAGATTGAGTGTTAAGACAAGCCAAAGCATGCTTAACCACTCTTTGTTTCTTTGGATCTTGGAATCGACTTATTCTCACTAAATGGGGACAATTATAATGCGTGGATAAGACGTTCAATAAGATTGAAGATTTGCATGAATACCATTTAATTTTCAAACTATTATGTTATTTACTTGATTAATGGTTATACTTTTCACTTATATTTGTAGAATTCCAAATCAAACTGTATTGCTTTCCATGATTGGTAAAGGAAATCTTTTAGAATGGTTCTCAAAGAACAGTAAAGCATTTTTAAAATACAATTCTCATAAATGACTTTTATAACAAAGTCCGAAAGGACGGTTGGACATCATGTATTCAAAATACTAGGTAGTTTTGATAAACAAGAAGTACTGAGTTGCAAACTCAAAATTGTTAATATTGACAACCAACATATCTTTTCGCTTAATACATAGATGAGTAGGACTCATTGATGTAGTAATTCAAGCGTGAATTAAAGGAAAATATAGAACTTTGTTTCACGGCGCATTAGATGCTTAATTATGCCAAACAAAGTATAAAAGTCAAAGACTCTTAAACAAATGGTTCTTAAAAGATTATGCGATATAGTATGATAAGAAATATAGGAAACGAGGAACGAAGACATGAATAAGATTCCATTTCAACCCATGAGTTCATATTATTATAGTTAACTTAGCAATTATTATATGTCGGATACTGCTTGAGTGTTCAACTTTGAAAGTGACGTCAAACTATTGAAGATAAGTTAAGTTATCGATTTACAAGCTAAGAATGAAGCAAGTGGTGCTACATTAGTTGTAAGGACGTATGCTTTGTTTAAAGACCTTTAAGCTAAGGCTAGAACAAATAAATGGTTATTGTGTTCCATAATCAGCAATTGATCCGTTTACACACGGAAAGACTCACATTCAAAGCAATGAGCAATAGTTGCAAATTTATTTGACTGGCATGGTTGTCTAAACCCTAAGTCAAGAATGCTTGATTATAAACAAACATTATCTTAACATGATAAACTAGCAAAAGATCAAATTGATGGGCGTGATTTGCGTTCCGAACATCTTTAGCAATGTCACATCGACAAGTACGTAATCTAGGTTCTATTAGATAGGCTCTTGATAGTTGATCGATTCAGAATCGTTCTAAGACAATCAAGTCTTAGTTGTTGAAATTGACAAATTTAAGAGCTATTGTTCTTGTTATACACAATTGACTCCAAAAGATAAAGAGGATTCATTTACTTCAATGTCTCACAAAGAATTTGAAAGAATATGGCTATATTCATCAAATGTGAACAAACTTGACCTTGAATAGTTCAAGAGTTCAGTGAAGTATAGAATTGACTTGGAAAGATATCAAAACATCTAGATTAGATCGAGCGATGTTTGCTTGAGCCAAGCGTGAGCATCACAAAGTTATGAAAATGAAATTTTCATAAATAACTCCACAAAGAACATAGTGTGTCTTCACAGAGACCTCGATGCCATTTAAAAATGACTCAAACAATGATGGATCACATCCCTTCCTTTTAAGTTCTTAAGATTTGCACGAAGGACTAATGTTACACTAAACAAAATGTCGAAGCTAAGAAAAGATGCCATATTCAGTTATGAATAGAATTGTCTTCTAAATGTCTTTTCAATTATATGTCTAAAACTCTTAGCCACAGTGGGAGTTCATTGGCTTAGTGGGAGCTAAGTGACTCAGTGGGAGCTCACCAACTTAGCAAGAGCTAGGTGATTGAGTGGGAGCTTAATTTCTCATTAAAGGCTAAGATAGCTCAAGTGGGAGCTAACAATTTGTTTCATCACAACGAA
Organism: Chenopodium quinoa; assembly: GCF_001683475.1. NCBI lineage: Eukaryota > Viridiplantae > Streptophyta > Magnoliopsida > Caryophyllales > Amaranthaceae > Chenopodium > Chenopodium quinoa. The sequence continues at coordinate 412,195 of NW_018744988.1, read as the reverse complement.
CTTTTACCCAAATACAATATACATGTCTCTTTGTAAGCATTCAAGTGAGACCATGGGCATTACCTCCACAACCTAATTGAGAACATAGTCTTTATTGCTCTAAGTGGTGTCTTTCTGGAAAGTAACACGTTTCCAAAATGACAAGTGGGAGGAAAATGAACTCGATGACCATCGATCTTAGCAACAAACTAGAGCTGAGAATCTCGGAAGACCTTAAAAGGGCTTCGTGAGAATACTTGATCAAGAATACTCAAAAGGACTTTACAAGTGCCTTAAAAGAGAATTAATTTCTCACAAAACTTTTGAAAACTTGGAGTAAGATCAAGAATATCAAAGGGCTTTGGAAGTGCTTTAAAACTTAGTGTTTGATGCAATAACCCAGTGTAGGTATAGAATTCACCAAAGGCTTGGGTTGAATCCTATAAATTTTCTATTCAGTTAGAAATAAACCCAAGACTTACAAGCATACTATTTACTATTAGATAGTAATGGAATAATGTCTTGTAAGATAGCTACGACAAATCAAAATTCCGAATAATGGTTAGAGGCCATAAAAATCTGAGATAGACTCCATGTTTGAAAATCATGTTTGAAACTTGATTAATTTGCATAAAGGGTGAAAAACCCATCGATTGCAAATAAGTTTTCAGGTAGAAAACTAAAAAATGTGTAAATGTATATGCATACATAGCTAGATTGTTTGTAAAGGATACAATTAAATTCATGGAGTTGATTTTAATACAAACGTATTCACCAATCGGAATGTTAAAGTCTTTTCGTGAATGTTTTAGCAAAATTGCTCACATGAAATATGGAAAAATAGATACCAAAACCTTCAACCCAAAATAGGATTTTGGAAGTGACTATGGAATAGTATAAGGGTTTTGAAAATCTAAATAATGCTAGATTTGAAAGAAAGCTCAAGGAATCCGTTATGGGATTAAAGGAAGCATTGCATATAGGAATTGGAACGCGTTTTCTCATAAAGTTAATAAGAGGATTGACTTATGGAGAAACATAGAAATTCTCATGAATAAGAAGTTTATTGGGATTAAAAGTAAAGGTCCAACTAGAAGTTTACGAAATCTATTGTGAAATAACTATCAAATGCTAAATGCATAGATTTGAAAATATTTTCGACAATCAACCAAGCAAAAGACGATACTTAGTACGTATTGGGTATTAAGTTCTATTGTATAAACTTAATTAAATGTTAGAACGTGTAAAGGAGTTTACCGTGTTAAACATGAATTGAAGGACTTTGAAAAACTTTCGACCCGTAAGTATAAAAATAAGTAATTGTTTGAACTAAGTAGCAAGGCTAAATACTAAGTCAAACATGAAAGACTCTAGTAAAGACTTTCAACCATATCACACAACAAAGTGTTTAGGAAAGACTAAGTGAAACTGAATGAGCTAAAATGACAAATTGATGGAATAAGATTGAGAATTACTCTGAAATTTAATCCATCATGTACGTTATGATATGGAATCGTCGCACGAATTACTTGCTTTGAGCATCTGAAGTATGTATGTAGTACCAATCAACCTGAATCTATGAAATAGATCGTTAGATTATGGCCAAGAACATCCAAAGTACTTGGATAAGTGTGGACACCCATTTGTGTTTCCCCAAAACCAAACTCGGTGATGAGTAACTTTCATGAAGAAATCATAATATAATGAAGTGAAAGTGTGGAAGGTCTAGTGTTGCGGTTAGTTTTAATTTCTTTTCTTTCTCTCTATTTTTGAAAACCTATTTTAAGAAAACAGCCAATCCAGTTTGGTTTGGTCCATAGCAAGGGTCCAGTAATAGTGTAGTTCGATGGGGATTGAAAAGAGCTTTCCAACGATATATTATAAGCCCAATTCCGATGAATAATGAGGAAGTTATGACCATATTACTAAACTGGTTCCGGTTTGATATTTATATGCGGCACAATGATCTAAAGGAGGGTCCAATATGGATTTATCATTCCTAATGCAATTAGAATTGATTTTAGTCTTCTAGATTCTTCTAGACGGTTTTTTTCATTCCTAATTCAATTAGCATTGATAAATTGACTTTGGTTGACTTTTTAGAGTTTTAATCAGAATAAAAGAATGTTTTTAAGGAAAATACGATTTTGCCCTTCTGTACGGCTAAATTATATCGGAATTAAGAAAACGCGTGAAAAAAATAATTAGCTCCTGACGATAGACATTAGCGCCTGGCGCTAATGATCAGCGTTTGGCATTAATCTGTTTTATTCTCGTCGAAACTCTGATTTGTTTTTCTATCCGTTTGGCTGATTTTCTCTATAAATAGCCTCTTAGAACCTCCGTTTTTCATCACGAATTATCATCAATTCTCTCTAATTCTCATATATTCTCTAGTTCTCTAGTTCTTTCTAGTTTTTAAGAATTCTTTTCTCTCTTTAATTTTTTATACAAAATTCCGCATTCACAAGACCAAGAAACACCTAGCCAAATTCGAAATTGCCTTTGCCCTAGATGTGAAAGGTTTTAATTTCTTAGGGTTTGGTCCCAAATCTTTATTTCAATTATTTAATTTAATTGTTTGATTTTATTATTTTCCTTAAAGTTACTAACGCGTGTATTTTGTTATTAGAAAGAGATACGAGGCATCCAAGTAAGTGCTTTAATTGATTTATTGATATTAGGATATAGAAATCATGTTTAGGTTGTTATTAATGATTCCTAATGTCATGTTAGGGTGTTTTGATCTTCCTAGTATCATGTTTAGGGTAACAACTAAAAATTCTTAATATCAAGTATGATTAAAAGTATGCTTCCTATTTTCTTTCTTAATATTCATGTTAGTATCATGTTAGGGCTAAATCTTTGATTTTTATGTTTAGTGACATGCTAGGGTTTGTTATTAATCTTGTTAGTATCATGCCTAGGATCTTGCTATTATTATGCTTTAGCATTGATATGATTATGATTATTATTATAATTGTTATGATTATTTTTATAATTATTATGATGATTATTATTATTTTGTTGCTTGATATTTATTGTTATTGTTTGATCACGCCTTTTATGCATGTTTAAAGGGAATTTGGTACTTATAATCACGCTTAATAAGATAAATAATAATCTTGTTAGGGTTAATATGATTATAATTCAAGTGATCGCCAATAATAGTTTTGTTTATGCATTAATATGCAACCAACATAGATAAACCTATTGATTGCATGTTAGTCAGAACGCACTCATGAATACGCTCATAATAAAGTACAGGCCTATTATTAGGGCAGGTTCAATCTCTTTTAGGTTGGATTTGTACCTTCATCCCCGAACTACCAGTCATTGTTCCAGACCTATTGGAGTTGACGATCTCCTGGATCGTTAAGAGGTGTAACCTTCACCTCGTGAACGGTTTACAAGTTCCTAAAACATGTTGGCGACTCTTTTGCTCTATTTTCTTTCCCTTTGGATGCCACCATACTTTAGTGTAAGATCACAGTGGGGTTCGAGCTAGGGATAATGCTTGAAATATTACCTACAGTTTTTTGGCGACTCCGCTGGGGAGGATTTCTATTTTAATTCCTGAAATTTATTTTAGAAATAATATAGAATGAGTTGATGAGACTCGAAAAGTTCTAAGTATTTCCTATGCGTAATTTTAATTAACATTATTTTCATATGCATAAAAAAGATCTCATTGGAAAGACCATCCGTAATGAATTAAAAACATAGGATTTTTACACGTAGGAAATTTGAGGAATATCTTTCACAACTATGATCGAAATAATGCTGCGCGAAACTGGAAAATTTTATCGAGCACAGAAAGCTGCTGAGGCATGTAGGAACTAGCGTCAGGGAAAAAAGTCTAGCGCCAATTATTTGACGTTAGCGCCAGGCGACAGCTTCTATCGCCAGGCGCTAAAGCCAAATTATGGCGCTGGCCTCTGTTTGATTGCGCCAAGTTCTTCCAATACCGAGCCAGAAATATGTGTTCTAATTTTGACCAGTTTTTAGCACTTTTGCTCCATCCTACTTCCTGATTGAGTTTTTTTCACTTTTCTGAAACCCATATGTGTTCTACATATGGACATAACCCTCTGGGAATTCATGCTCCATCTACCTGATTGAACGCTCTGAGCAACAAAGGGTACATCCGAAAATGTTGAATTCACCAAACCATGGAAGCGAGTTTTTATCTCGCGGTGTCCCATCGACTTGCGCCAACCCTTCACGGCTAGGCTTCCGCGCAGTGCATCCGGACAATTAACCATGGACCCTCTATGACTAACCCATATCCCGAACTTTAGAGAACTAGAGCCATGGTTAGGTTGCAAACTCATTGCATCATGATTGTGCCTATTTGACTAATTGTGCATTATTGGTTGTGCGTCTTCTATGTGTTTTTCCAAACCGTTTGTTTGACTTGTGTTAAGATTAAATAAACTGATTTATAACTAAAAGAACTTTACCTAATTAATTAATTATTTAATTAGAGTAATTAAAGTCTAATAATCTAATCAGAATATAATTAGTACGACTTTAGGCATACCCTGTGGAGTAATAATATCGAAAACAGTTCCAGATCAACGTTCCAGTAATGGCGCTGTAGACACCTAAAAATGTCTCCCCAAAACAAAACTCGATGATGAACAACCTTTCACCGCCACTATTGGTCGGGTTCGGTATTTAATCCCGAGAGTAATAAAAAAAATCGTATTTGATTAAATTCGTATTTTTGAACGGTCCATGGATTAGTCTTGATGTTTGGTAAAAGCATAGTTTTAATTTCACCCAAATTTATTATTTAATTTTAGCCCAAACCTTTATTTTATTTTATTTAATTATTTTCTTATTTTATCCCAAATAATAATAAGTCAGAAAAGGCCCGAAATTATCAATCGGCACTTAAAATGCCGAATGAAATTAGGGTTAAAAATGTATTTAGACGGAAAAGTGTGCTGGAAATTCCCGCACCACGGCAGGTATCCACCGTGTCACGGGAATCAGTCCCGTCTGACAATGGGATTTCCCGTGACACGGGAAATCTGCCGTGACACAGGAAATTCCGTGTCTTTTCCGTGTAAACCCTTTACGCGTTTTCTTCCCCGTTTTCTGAAAATTTCCCGCGTCACACCAATAATGTACCGTGTCACGGGAATGTTTCCCGTCTGACGGTGGGGTTTCCTGTGTCACGGTACAGTTTTCCGTGTCGCGGGATACTTTTTTAGGGTTTTTATCATCTTAGGGTTCCGTGTGCTCCCTCGGCAAATTTTCTCTATAAATACCCCCTCATTTCTGATGTACGGGGCAACAATTAATTCTCTAGTTTTATTTTTCTCTCTTCTATGCTTTAGCCTAAATACTAGCCTACCCTTTTCATTTCAAAATTCCTTCTTCAAGTACTCAAAGGAGTCTATACTTTACTCGTGGTTATGTCCTTAAGCAAAGGCGGGAAAGGTAGAACTGTTTGAGGGTTTGGCCCCAAATCAACTCTACTTTATTTAATTTAATTTAATTATTTTTTATTATTATTTCCTTGAAGTTACTAACTCGTTTATTATTTTGTAGTTGCAAACAAACAGAATCAAAGTAAGAATTATGTTCCTTTTATTTCTATTATTTTTCTAACGATTTTATATTGTTGGAATTATGGTTAAATTCCTTTAATATTAATGTTTGTTCTATTATTATTTTGATCACCATATTGCATGTTTAAAGGGAATATGTAATTGAAAATCACGCCTAATAAGATAATTTGGACAACCGGTTTAGGATCCTTTTTAATTTTGTTGTTTAATCAAGTGATCACTAATATTTTAGAATTATGTGTTGCATTAATATTCAACCAATTTAGCTTAATAATAGATTGGTGCAAATTGAACCTTTGTTTGTATCGTATGCCTTTCAGATCACAGGAATCATTTTTCACTATAAGAATCGAGTAGAGGCCAATACTGGTGAATGTGACTCCATGACTCACTTCGTACCATCATCCCTGATCCTCCTTTCGTGGTCTCGAATCATATGGAGTTAGTAATCACATGGATTATGAATGGGGTGTAACCTTCACGGGTCAATCGTTGTTGCCTTCGTTCTCCCTTTATTTGTGGTTGCCTTTTATGATCGGTGAACGGTTTACAAGTCCCTTAAAAACTTGTTGGCGGCTCCCTACTTTCCTTGTCCCTAATCATATTATGACAATTCCCACTTCCTATGAGTGCCAAACATATTCACACATTTTTTAACGTAGGCGCACTTCGAGCGACGCCTACAATTTGGCGACTCCACTGGGGAGGATTCTTGGTTATTTATCGATTTGAGTGATCGATATTTAATTAAGATGAGTGGATGAGACTTGAAAGATTCTTGAAAAATTATTCTTCTGATTAATTTGGCATTTTTGCATCTGCATAGACGTTTTAACGTCGTATTCAGGTTTGTCCCGTAGAAAAAATTGAATAACTTGGTTGCGCACGAAGGAAAACAGGGCACCAGTCAGATCTTCCTGACTACCGTGCCACGGCAAAATCTGTTGTGTCATGGTACAGTGCATCGTCTTACGGTGCACAGTACCATGGCACGGGAATTTTTGCCGTGTCACGGCAGTCCTAAAATCAGTCCGGTGGCTTATTTTCTCTTCTCACAGTCAACTTCCTTCGATTGTTCTGAAAAAACGTATGTGTTCTACATGCGTTTTAGCCCCAAGGGATTTAAGCTCTATCAACCCAAAACCGCTCATGGCAATAAGGGTTCATCCGAGTTATTAAATCCACCGAAACCATGGAGTCGAGTTCGATTTCATCACGAACTCGCGGAGCCGCCCGTTGGCATACACCCTCAAGGGAGGCTGCCTTGATAACGCGTACAAACTCTTAACCATGGTACCCTATTGACACCAAATAAACTTGACCATAGTCGAACATAGAACTTGACCTTAGGTTGCGAACTATTCTTTGCATTATTGTGCCTACGTGTTTTATGTTTGGTCGTTTTGATCTTAACCTTAACGATCTTTCTTTGTCTATGGTGTATTATTTTATAACTAACGATTGCCAATGGACCGTACTCTCTTAGTAATTAGCAAAAAAAAAAAAAAAATAAAAAATAAAAAAAAAAAAAAGTCTGGCTCGCCGCGGGAAACTCTACCGTGTCACGGCAAATTTTCACCGTGACACGGTGGATTTCCAAAAAAAAAAAAAAAAAAAAAAATTCTCCGTGCCACGTCAGCATTCACCGTGGCACGGTGGATTTTCCCGTGGCGCGGTAAACATTCCCGTGCCACAACATTGTCCACCGTGGCGCGGTGGACCTGCAGCAAAAAAAAAAAAAAAAAAAAAAAAGGTCTGCCGCGCCAAGGGAAACTCTACCGTGTCACGGCAAATTTTTACCGTGACACAGTGGATTTCCCAAAAAAAATTTCTCGTGCCACGTCAGCATTCACCGTGGAACGGTGGAGTTTCCCGTGGCGCAGTAAACATTCCCGTGTCACGGCACAGTCCTCCGTGGCGCGGTGGACTTGCAGCAAAAAAAAATAAAAATAAAAAAACCGCGTCAGTCAAGTCTTCCGTGTTAATTTGGTTCTCGCGTAAATCATTTTGGTTATTGTTCACATGTCACTCACGAGTTAAGTATAGTCCACACACTTTCTTTATGTTCCGACTCGAGTCGTGCACCAGGTCGTTTATGATCGTATATTAGGTTCATGCACCCTTTTTTCGTCATAATAAAAAAATGAGTGGAGTTTTCTCACCTGTTTTCAAATGTCTATTTTTTTTCTTCCTTTCCTATCTTGAGCAATAAGTCAATCAATTAAGTGAATTATTTTATTTCACAGTACTTGGTCAAGGAACAGGGATAGATTAATACGGTTCGAGTCATTACCGCGACAATCTCTCAGATCTAATAGGCGTTCAAAGAGAACTTTGCCATCTCCATTACTCATCACCTTACAATGGCCACTAAAGAAGATATTGAGAACATCAACAAATCCATCGAGGCACTGTCTTCCATGATGCAAACCCTTACCACTAGGGTCACTACCATGGAACAAAACAAGGTCACTGTTTCCACCCTTGACAAACTGAAGGAACAAATGAGTAAGATTTCTGAGGATTTCACTTACGTGGAACGGCCTCCCACTCCTTTGGATGTGAAGGACAGAGTCCCTAAAAAGTTCTCCACTGCTGATATTCCAAAGTTCAAGCCTACTGACAATCCAATATTCCATTTGAAGGCGTTCTCTGCAACCATGGCTCTTAAGGGATTGGACGTAACACTCTTCCCTACGGTGTTCCCTCTCTCCTTAGAATATGCTTGCCAACAATGGTTTCATTCCTTAGATGCCAAGTATACTGCGACTTGGCAAGATGTCATCGACAGTTTCATGAATCGTTACAAGTGTAACATTCAAACAAAAACTTCTGAACGTGAACTCTCCATTCTCAAACAGAAAGAGAATGAATGCTTCACCGCTTACCTGAACAGGTGGAGGGAAACAGCTTCACTCTTGGTAGATCCCCCCAAAGAAAGAGAGATGGTTCGCCTCTTTATTCAAAATCTGACTCATAAATATAGGAAACATCTCAAATTTCTTCCACTGAACACTTTCGAAGCTGTATACGACATCGACATCAATATCGAGGATGAGCTAATAAAGACTGTTGGTAGTAACAATAATAAACTTGGAAAAACAAGAAGAACGACCATCCTTCTTCTTCGTCTTCTAAGCACAAAAATACTATCAACAATATAAGCCAAGTTGATCTCAATGAAGTGTTAGCTCTTGATACTCCATTGCCCAAGAAGAAAAGAACTTACACTCCTTTAGGAATGACTTATGATGCGGCCTTTGATCGCCTTTACAGTTAAGGCTTAATCACACCTATTGGGCCATTTCCAGAGCCAAAACCTTAAGAAAGGAGCGCCAAATGGAATCCCAATGCCCATTGCAAGTACCATCAAGGAAGGGGCCACACAACGGAGCAATGTTGGAATTTGAAGGACGTCATTCAAGACTTGGTGGATGCAAACAAACTTCCTGTCCCTCCAGGCGGCAAGAAGTAATGAACACAAGGCGCACAGCAGATCCTTCGTGCAAGATTTCATGATTTCTTTCTTTATCATTCATCTCCATTCCCCATACATGTCTAGCATAGGTTTTCCATTTTGAATTTTTATATGTTTCATGTGTTTCGTTCACTTTTTCCATTAAATAAAATGAGCAATTTTCCTTTACATCTCGATCATAGAATTTTTCATTCATTTATTCATTCTCAATTAAAAAAAATAAATCAATTACCGAACTAAACCCAAGGTACACCAATGACTTGAGGCACCTTTGCAACCCTGTCATTCCCCGTTAACCGTTCAATCACATTCCATTTCTTCATCAACCATTTTGAGCCTCGTCTAACGTTTAGCCTTCATTTCTTCAACCCACATTCACTTAACCCTGGGATTGGAAGATGTGTAATTGTATAAAATTCAAAAAGCAAGTAAAAAAAAAAAAGCAGCAAAGCAACAATAAACAATGTCTAAAGGCAAATGTTCCAATGTCTTTGATATGAACATGTCTTAAATTACGTCTCTCATCAAGTGCTTGGTACCGTGCCTGAGAAACATGAATGCTAAGTGAGTGATGGACCGCATGATCTGAGATTGCCTACATTGATTCAAAAGCAAGAAAAAAAAATGTTGAAAATAAACTTGCAAAATTCAAAATTTTCAAATTCACAATTACACATCTTGGGGGCTTCTCTCGGGTCTTGAGCCTTTTACCCCTTTCTTCCTTGAACCATCAACTTAACCACATTACAACCCTTGAAAGACCTCTTTGAGGTGTACATACACTTATGCAAAGTTCGGTTAGAGCTACGTTCAGCCTGATTCCTAACGGATACGTAGGCAACCTCACATTGAGGTGCGGCCACATTTATATTCATATCTATACATGATCGAGTCAAAGAATATCCAATGATTATCTCTATATCCCTACCCATTTAGAGCTAGACTTGTGGGCTTGAACCCACATCACATTAGCTTACCTAGCCTAAAGAGTCACCATTTTGACTCTTCTCACATAAATTTCCATCACCATAACCTTTACAGCCAGCCTTAATATCACTTTCACACACTTCTTTCACACATACATATCCATATCATCTTTCCCTTAGGAACCCTTTATCATGAAATCTTGTTTCCCTACCGTGCATGCTTCATCATCTTTCAAGACAACATTCATTCAAAGAGATATTGTATACTTGCTTAGCTTCTTGACCTGAGCAATGTTCATTATTTCATGCATCGCATAATGTGCTGAGAAACATTTATATATCAATGATTTTTAATCATACAAAGCATATCGTGCTTAACTCCTTGACCTAATCAACGTTCATTATGCAATAATCACTTCATCTGTATACGTGCTTAGCTTCCAGACCTAAGTGACGTTCAAGATCGTTTCTTAATGCTTAGCTCCAAGACATAAGTTAATTCATCTATCGTGTCACATGATGTAATTTTCCTTAGCCTCCTAGCCTAAGGGCATGCATTATGCATACATTACTTTCAAGAAAAGCAATTCAATCCACGCGATTCATTTTGTCTTGCTAAACGAGGAAGCTCAAAACTTCTTTCCTTTTTTTGTGTCTTTTCTTTTGGAAGGAAGTTCGAAAATAAAAGTTCAGTTTTCACATCTTTCTTTTTCGGGAGAAAGTCGGTACCCTCCACTCATGACAAAAATTGACGGAAAATTTTTGCTTTTGCATCTTCGTTTTCTTGTTTCTGCACACACACATATACATATACACACACACTCACAAGTCATACACATGTCATGTCACATCAAGTCAAACTTGGTCAAGTTAGTGGTCAAATAAATCACAGTATATACGAGTCCATTGGCAAATTTATTTTAGCAGGTCTTATCTACAGCCCACGTCCGGGGACAAACGGACCATTTACAGCCCACGTCCGGTGACAAGCGGACCATCTACAACCCACGTCCGAGGACAAGCGGACCATCTACAGCCCACGTCCGGGGACAAGCGGACCATTTACAGCCCACGTCCGGGGACAAGCGGACCATTTACATCCCACGTCCGGGGACAAGCGGACCATCTACAGCCCGCGTCCGGGGACAAGCGGACCATTTACATCCCACGTCCGGGGACAAGCGGACCATCTAAATCCCACGTTCGAGGACAAGCAAACCAACTACAGCCCACATCCGGGGACAAGCGAACCATCTACAGCCCACGTTCGGGGATAAGCGGACCACCATCATTTCATGACGCAAGGTTCTCGATACACAGAGACTTGCAATCTCATTATCTTTTGACTTTCCTCAAGCATGGAAAGTATTATCCGGTGGATTTTTCTTCAAGTATAGAAAACCGCCAAATCGGCTTTCCTCAAGCATGGAAGGCATTATCGGTAAAATTCTTCAAGCATAGAATAACACCATATTCATCAGTCGGCTTTCCTCAGGCTTGGAAAGCGTTATCGGTGGATTCTTCTTCAAGTAAAGAAAACCGCCAAGTCGGCTTTCCTCAAGCTTGGAAAGCGTTATCGGTGGATTTTTCTTCACGTATAGAAACCGCCAAGTCAGCTTTCCTCAAGCATGGAAAGCATCTTCGGTGGATTTCTTCAAGCATAGAATGACACCGAATTCATACGTCAACTTTCCTCAAGCATGGAAAGTATTATCCGGTAGGTTTCTTCAGGCTTAGAAAACTACCAAACTCCTCAGTCGGCTTTCCTCAGGCATGTAAAGCGTTTCAACAGACGTCATCCAGTGGATTCCTTCAAGCATAGGAAGCTACCAAGCTTATTTACCACCAATACACTAGTGTTAGATAAGCATTTTATCCCTTTACTCTTTTATCTGTAGAACTAACATTTTTCTGCAGGTATCGGCGTATATAGAATGATTTAGGATCGCAGAACGTCTTAAATCATTCTCCTTCCCTACCGGCTACTTTGATTATCGTTTTCGAAACTAACGTTTCTACAAACTCATTCAAAGTAAGGGCTTCTGTAGATACCTAAAAATGTCTCCCCACAACCAAACCCGATGATGAACAACCTTTCACCGCCACTATTCGTCGGGTTCGGTATTTAATCCCGAGAGTACTTACAAAAAAATCGTATTTGATTAAATTTGTATTTTTGAACGGTCCATAGATTAGTCTTGATGTTTGGTAAAAGTATAGTTTTAATTTCAGCCCAAATTTATTATTTAATTTTAGCCCAAACCTTTTTTTTTATTTTATTTAATTATTTTCTTATTTTAGCCCAAATAATAATAAGTCAGAAAAGGCCCGAAATTATCAATCGGCACTTAAAATGCCGAATGAAATTAGGGTTAAAAATGTATTTAGACGGAAAAGTGGGCAGGTATCCACCGTGTCACGGTAATCACTCTCGTCTGATGGTGGGATTTCTCGTGACACGGGAAATTCCGTGTCTTTTCCGCGTAAACCCTTAACGCGTTTTGTTCCCCGTTTTCTGAAAAATTTCCCGCGTCACACCAAAAATGTACCGTGTCACGAGAATGTTTCCCGTTTGACGGTGGGGTTTCCCGTGTCACGGTACAGTTTGCCGTGTCACGGGATACTTTTTTAGGGTTTTTATCATTTTAGGGTTCCGTGTGCTCCCTCGGCACATTTTCTCTATAAATACCCCCTCATTTCTAATATACGGGGCAACAATTAATTCTCTAGTTTTATTTTTCTCTCTTCTATGCTTTAGCCTAGACACTAGCCTACCCTTTTCATTTCAAATTTCCTTCTTCAAGTACTCAAAGGAGTCCATACTTTACTCGTGGTTATGTCCTTAAGCCAAGGCGTGAAAGGTAGAATTGTTTAAGGGTTTGGCCCCAAATCAACTCTACTTTATTTAATTTAATTTAATTCTTGTTTTATTATTATTTTCTTTAAGTTACTAAGTCGTTTATTATTTTGTAGTTGCAAACAAACATAATCAAAGTAAGAATTATGTTCCTTTTATTTCTATTATTTTTCTAACGATTTTATATTGTTGGAATTATGGTTAAATTGCTTTAATATTAATGTTTGTTCTATTATTATTTTGATCACCATATTGCATGTTTAAAGGGAATATGTAATTGAAAATCACGCCTAATAAGATAATTTGGACAACCGGTTTAGGATCCTTTTTAATTTTGTTTTTTAATCAAGTGATCACTAATATTTTAGAATTATGTGTAGCATTAATATTCAACCAATTTAGCTTAATAATAGATTGGTGCAAATTGAACCTTTGTTTGTATCGTATGCCTTTCAGATCACAGGAATCATTTTTCACTATAAGAATCGAGTAGAGGCCAATACTGGCGAATGTGACTCCATGACTCACTTCGTACCATCATCCCTGATCCTCCTTTCGTGGTCTCGAATCATATGGAGTTAGTAATCACATGGATTATGAATGGGGTGTAACCTTCACGGGTCAATCGTTGTTGCCTTCGTTCTCCCTTTATTCGTGGTTGCCTTTTATGATCGGTGAACGGTTTACAAGTCCCTTAAAAACTTGTTGGCGGCTCCCTACTTTCCTTGTCCCTAATCATATTATGTCAATTCCCACTTCCTATGAGTGCCAAGCATATTCACACATTTTTTAACGTAGGCGCACTTCGAGCGACGCCTACAATTTGGCGCCTACAATTCCCAAACTGCAACGCTACTCTGTGGAGAGTAGCGCGTGGCGACAGTCCTGTCGTCTGGTGCTACAATGCAAAGAGAGGCGCCAAAACATGTCGTTTTGGCAACAGTTTGGTTTATTACTCGAGTCATCACCTTATGTCTAATTGAACAGTTTTCTAGTCAATTCAATTAATTTTTTACAGGTGATTATACCGTATCAAGTCATTAATCGAGTCTAAGCACTAAGTCCCATGGTCTTACACAAGAGTCAAAGCATGTCACTTACACTCACCACATAAAGCACATACTAATGATCACTTTGACCATGTCTAAGGGAGTCTTGTATGCGCGTATTTTCTGTCATTTTTTTTAGGGGGGTAAGTTGGATATTAATCCTCGAATTAAACCACTTGTTTGAACCCTATACTTAAATCCCAAAAATGTACACCTTATTTTTGCGAAAAATATGCACCCTATTTTGCCTTATTTTTTCAAAAACGTAAGGTCAAAGTTAATTTGAGTCAAGTCATTAAAACAAAATTGATTAAATTTACAGCGCGTGGTCAAGAAAGGAGGGGCGTTTGATCAAACACAACCTTTTTATTCAAGTCCAACTTTTCGACAAACCAATTGCTCGTAAAAGGAAAGCTAAGACAATAATGGCAACTCAAGAGGAAGTTAATGAGCTCAGGAACCAATTGATTACTGTGACTGAGGCGTTAAAGGTTACCCTCAAAATCGATGATCCTGTGAAGCAACAACAGATGGACCTCATGCAAGAGAGTCTGAGAAAACTATCTAGTGACCATAAGTTTCAAAGAATTAGCTCACAAGGGATCTCGCTGGACAAGGATCTTCTTTCGCAAAAGTTCAATGCCAACGACATCCTGAAATTCAAAGCTACTAAAAACCCTTATTTTCACCTAAGAGCCTTTGAGACAATAATGAGCATCAAAGGCATTGACAAGAAGGTGTTTCCCTCTTTGTTCTCTCTATCTCTTGAAACTGTTTTCCAACAATGGTTCTGTTCTCTTGAGAAAGAAAGAACCTCTACTTGGGGGTCTATAGTAAACGCTTTCATTGATAGATACAAGTAAAACATTCAAATTGAAACTGACTATAGGGAACTTGAAATCCTCAAACAGAAGGAGAATGAAGGTTTCACTTTTTATTCAACAAATGGAGAGAAACCTCAGCTAAGATGATTTAAGTACCAAGTGAAAAAGAATATGTGAGGTTATTCATCAAGAACCTTCAAGAGAAGTACTCTAAGCATCTCAAATACCAGAATAATCTCCATACTTTCAGGGTCGTCTATGACATTGGAATCAATATTGAAGACGGTCTGGCTAAGCTGAAAGATGCTAATAGTAACTCTAACAGTGGCTGGAAAGGCAAGAAGAACGACAATCCTTCTTCTTCCAAAACCACCCACTCAAACAATGTTAGTACCTTTAACTTAAGTGAAGTCCTTGCTATGAATAATCAAGGACAAAAGAAACCATTTAGGAGGAACTTTACTCCTATAGGTATGAGTTATGACACCGCATTTGACCGATTAAATGCAAAAGGTCTAATAACTCCTATTGGACCATTTGGGGACCCACCGGTTGAGAAAGTGACAGCTAACTGGAACCCCAATGCACATTGCAAGTATCACCAAGGTAGGGGCCATCTTACTGAAAATTATTGGAAGCTTAAGGAAGCTATCCAAGATTTAATTGATAAAAACAAGCTACCATTGCCTCCTGCCAGTAAGAAGTCGAGCATTAATAATGCACCTCTCGCTCACTCCTTGGCCATTTCTGATGAGGAAAACGAGATTGATCCCTCATCTCTCATCAAACCTATCGAAGAAATCCATGCTATTTAAGAAGAAGAGGAGATCTTTTTCGATGCCATGGATGACTTTCTTGAATTAGCAAGTAAAGAGGATATACAATTGCTTACATTGTCCATGTTGGAGGGATCAAACTTCCTGCGTGAAGCTCTCAAAGTTGCAAAAAAAACTATTAGAAGAGCTTCAGAGAAAGTGTTACAAGGTTCCATCCATAAAGAAGAAACCCTTATCTCTATAAGTAATTGACAAACTCAAGAAGAGTAATAAACTCTATACTCCAATTGGGATTTCATATACTAAAATGTTCAATATGCTCTACGAGAGTGGCAAGGTCAAACCTCTCAAACCTAGACCATTTGAATTACTAAAAAGAACAAATAGGTTCTACTGTAAGTACTATCAATCAAGTGGTCACACTATTGAAAACTATTTTAAATTTAAAGATTTAATTCAGAAAATGATTGATGACAAAAAGCTAGTCCAAATTCCTTAAGAGGAAGACAAAAGTATTAATGGAGTTTGGGACTGTTATGACGAAGATGTTTACTTAAAAGACATGGAAGGACCTCCACCTTCGGTGTCATATGCCATGGATGACTTTTGGGTGGAAGAAGATTCATCCATAGATGTCCTTACGAGATCTGGGAGAATGCAACCTCCCATTTCAACACAACCTATACCAACTATGTAGCAAGTTCCTATTCCTGTCATAGAAGACAATGATATTGTTAAACAATTCAAGAAAATAAAGGTTGAAATGAATGTATGGAAACTTCTAGCAATATCTCGAGAGCATAGGTTGGCAGTGATGAATGCCTTGCATAAGATAGGGATAGATTCTGACACCACTCCTGAGGGGTTGGCTAACTTCCTTACGAGTGATATCCCTAGTCCAATCAACTTGATCACCTTTTTAAGCCTATATTCAAGCTATAGAAGATGATAAAGTGATCCAAGAAGAAGAAGAAGAAGAAGAAGAAGAAGAAGAAGAAGAAGAAGAAGAAGAAGAAGAAGAAGAAGAAGAAGAAGAAGAAGAAGAAGAAGAAGAAGAAGAAGAAGAAGAAGAAGAAGAAGAAGAAGAAGAAGAAGAAAAGAAGAAGAAGAAGAAGAAGAAGAAGAAGAAGAAGAAGAAGAAGAAGAAGAAGAAGAAGAAGAAGAAGAAGAAGAAGAAGAAAGAAGAAGAAGAAGAAGAAGAAGAAGAAGAAGAAGAAGAAGAAAGAAGAAGAAGAAGAAGAAGAAGAAGAAGAAGAAGAAGAAGAAGAAGAAGAAGAAGAAGAAGAAGAAGAATCGTGGTATACGGGCATACTAAACTATGTCACCAAAGGAGAATACCCTCCCCATGATGAAAAAAGAGAAAAACAAGCATTAAGACTCTTCACTTCCCAATACGTACTCATAGACAACAAGTTACACAAAAGGGTACCTAAGGGTCCAGCTCTCTTGTGTGTAGGAATTAAGGATGCTCAAAGAGCAATGAAGATAGTCTACGAAGGCATTTCTGGAACTCACGTGAATGGCAAAATGCTAGTCCAAAAGATAATGCGAAAAGGATAATATTGGACTACCATGAATAGGGATTGTCATCAATGCGTAAAGAGATGCCCTTAGTGACAAATTTACGCCAATTTACAAAATGTTCCTCCATCCCTACTCTACACCTACACTTTGCCATGGACATTCTCTACATGGGGAATTGACATTATTGGTAAAATCACCCCCAGGAACAGGAGGTCACGAATATATCTTAGTAGAAATTGATTACTTCATAAAGTGGGTCGAAGCACAATCATACGCTAAACTCACTGCAAAACATGTAACACTCTTTATCGAAAAAAATATTATTTGTCGATATGGAGTCCCACATGAAATGATAAGTGACAATGGAACTCGCTTTAAAGCTCAGTGTGAAGAATTGTTACAAAAATATGGCATTCAACACCATCATTCTTCTCCTTATAGACCTCAGGCAAACGAAGCAGTTGTAGCGGCTAATTAAAAATTTAAAGACTATCATCGACAAAATGACAGAAAATTACTAGGATTGGCCTGACAAACTCCACTTTGCATTGTGGGGTTATCGCACGTCAATTCGCACCTCAACAGGAAATACGCCATTTTCCTTGGTTTACGGAATAAATGTCGTACAACCTGTAGAGCTAGAGATACCATCTCTAAACATTACATTAGAA
The DNA here is from genome assembly GCF_001683475.1 of Chenopodium quinoa. NCBI lineage: Eukaryota > Viridiplantae > Streptophyta > Magnoliopsida > Caryophyllales > Amaranthaceae > Chenopodium > Chenopodium quinoa. Next base: position 394,529 of record NW_018744988.1, on the reverse strand, counting down.
ATCAAACTCGATGAAGTTATATAGACTAGGGCGAGATATGGGGAGCTAATTCTACTTGACGAAAAACGACTAGAAGCTCTACATCATACTCAATGCTACCAAACTCGTATGGCTAGGAATTTTAATAAGAAGGTCAAGACAAGAAACATCAAAGTAGTAGACTTGGTGTTAAAAGCATTAAGAAAGAATGTTTTAGATCTAAGGGGGAAATTTAGGCCTAATTGGTCTGGACCCTTTATTGTCAAAACAATCCTATCAAGAGGTGCAGCAAAATTAATTGCTATGGATGGCAATGAGTTCTCGAACATGACAAATCTTTACCAACTTAAAAATTACTACCCATAATAACTTGAGTAGGATACTCAAGAGAGCTACGTTTGGCCTGATTCCTTAAGAAAGGATACGTAGGCAACCCTTTACGGGTGCGGCCACTTTATTTTTTAGCAAACGTCGCATCTCAGACTTACAAATAAATTCGACAGAAATTCGACGAAGCATCGGCGTCACAGAAAAAATCCCGTCGTCAGCCAATTGACTCTAGCGCCAGACGACATTTTTCTGCAAAGTACTTGGGAATATTTTGGTGTTTTTCAGAAAATTTTCGACTTCCGTACTCGAAAAATTTCTCTGGAAAATTAAATATTCAGTTTTCATTGGTTTAATAAATTAAATTTAAAGAAGATGAATTAATTAAAAAAGCTGCAATTTCATTAACAAAATAAACTAACAATTACATTATTGATGGAATTTAAATAAATCTTAAACAAATTAAATTTATATTTGAAACTAAGTCTAATAATTTTTGTCTTTCTTTAATCTTTTTTCTCTTTCTTTGCTCTCTTCCAATTTTTGTCTGTATTCTCTTCTTTATCTATAACTTTAGCTAGTAGAAATCCTTTAAAGGACCTACATTCAATCTTGGAGTAAATAGTTTCTCCCTTAGCTAGGACTCCATGTTTCTTCTCTGCCCAAGTCTTCTTCTCTAAAGTGTCAGCTTTTCTTTTCCCTTTATCCTTCATAGAGCTTTTCTTCCTAGGCATTGTAGGTGTTTTGAACTCAACCTTTTCACCTAAGAGTTCCTTAATGGGAACTCAACCATTTCTTCACATCCGTTTTACTCTTATTTTTCTTCATGTCCTTTGAAGCTTTCTTCAGAAGCCACTTCTTCACATCATTAGGCAAGGAAGGAGGAACCTTTTGGGTAATCACTTCCCATAAAGGTCTAGCGCTCCAATAAGCATCAAATTTATCTACTTCTTAAGAGACAGGAAATTCATAGGGACGAAGAAGATCCCCGGAAGGAATTGTTTGAAGTAGGCCGTACTGTCTTTTTACCCTGCAGGGATAATAAAAAGTCATCCTAGACAAGCTAGGATGACGACAGAAGGGTTGATTGTTGATACCAACCATCTTTTCTATTTTCCACAAAGGGATGACCCACCTGAGGGCAAAGTTGCAAGAGCCTCCGAGGTCTCAAAAAGCGCAATCAACCTGTAAGATTCCCAGAGAAGTCTCACCTCTCCATTGATGCCGATGTACATCTTGTACAGGTTGCCCAAGGTATCGTAGCTTGAGGCGTGGTAGCGCATCCTACCAACTGTGATCCCACGTCGCACCCTCTCAGAAATATGGTGGACGGGGGAGAAGTATAGAGTCCGCTCATCCCACTCAGGGAGGGGACCGAGAGAAGTGGACGGGTTGTCGTCCTCTACGGGCTCATGCTCCCGTCGTACGTCTCGGGACCGTGAACCCGAACCTCGCTGTCTAGTCATGCTACATTGTGAAAAATCATCATAAATGAAGATTCTATAATATCTATGGTTTGCCTAGCCGCAATACTATGTTCGCAAAAAACAGAGTACGTAGTACTAAAATATAGCACAATTTTAAATTGAGCATATACTGCATTTTTCAAGCATAAAAATAATTTCTTGCAACACTATGGTAATTATTGTGACAAATTGGACATGAATTTCTAGCCAAACACCAAGAACGAGCCACATTGTATTCTCGTCCTTAAGAGGTCCAACAATGGTGATTTGTTTGTTTCTTCACCAAATTGAGTCTAACAAGTCTCTAATTACTCCAAAGGAAATATATAAACATAATCAAGAAATTTCATGGCATAAAATTTGACAAACAAAGTGAATTAAGCAATTCAAGTTTCGAATTTTCAAGAAATTCGTGAACACACATGTACAAAATTCATCAAAACCGGAGTGAGTTTGGAGAAAAGTTACATAGATAGAGAAAATGGATGGAATAATATTTTGTTTGCAACAAATTTGAGCGAATTCAGTTGAGAAACGAGAAAGAACGAGTGAATTGAAGTTCTTGGCGATTTCTCGAGAAAAATGAACAGCAACAGCGAAAATGACGAAGAAAGGGGTATATATAGAAATCCCAACTATAGCGCCAACCGACTGGCCTTGGCGCCAGACGATAAGGTTTAGCGCTGGCGCTAGAGCCAAATATGTGGTGCCAAAAATATTTCAGCGGCGATAAACTATTCAGCCACTCAGTGCGGTTGTTTCGACCTCTTACAACATTTTGTATTACTTGGTACGCCAGTTAGCCCCTCTAAGCATTTTGATATGATTTAGTAATCGGCTTGATTACAATTGCATAAAGTGATCGACCTCATGAATGATAGTCTCACTTAGCTTAAAGCGCCTAAGCATTGGCTCATTGCAAAGTACCGACGTAATGGTTCGTACAACAAAGGCACCGACATACTGGTTCAAAATTCAACAAAGGCACCGACATACTGGTTCAAAATTTAGCAGAAAGCGCAGACATACAGGTTCAAAAGCAGCAAAAGCGCCGACGTACTGGCATAGCGGAAGCAAAGTTCAAGCGAGCTTTTAAAGATCGACAAGCGTGGGTCTTTGGTAATTTTCCTTGGAATATTATCGGAATAAATGAAGGTAGCTTCGGGTGAGGATATCTTCAGCAACGATCCGTAGCTTGCGTAGAGTTATCACAAACAACTGGTGGTGATTTCAAGCGAAGTTGTCTTCGATCGTGTTCCCTGGCTTGCGGAAGATGGTCACAATGTGCTATAAGGTGGTTTCAAGAGAAGCAATCTTCGATAGGTTTCTCTAGCTTGCATAAGTCTATCATGGTAAATTGGAAGCAATTACAAGTGTAGCAGTCCTCAGGCAACATTCTCTAGCTTGCAGGAGGTCGTTTAAAATATAACAATAATACGACACCAAATAGGTTACTTTCATAGACGTGTGCTCGATGGTGCAAGATACGCTTTTCTTAAATCTTTTATCTGTTTAACTAACGCTAGTTTGCAGGTATCGGCGTTGCAAGAATAGTTTAGGATCGCAGAACGTTCTTAGTCATTCTCCGTCCCTATCGATACTTTTACTTTTGTTTTCAAAACTTGCGTTTCTCCAAACTCACTCAAAGTGGGGGCTTCTGTAGACAGCCAATTGTCCCAAAACTAAACCCGGTGATGAGTACCTTTGGCATCGAATCATAATCGAATGAAGTGAAAGTGTGGAAGGTCTAGTGTTGCAGTTAGTTTTAATTTATTTTCTCTCTCTGTTTTTGAAAACCTATTTTAAGAAACAAGCCTATCCAGTTTGTTTTGATCCATAGCAAGGGTCCTGTAATAATTTAGTTGGATGGGGCTTGAAAACAGATTTCCAACGATATATTATAAGCCCAATTCCGATGAATAATGAGGAAGTTATGGCCAAATTACTAAACTGGACCTGGTTTGATATTTATATGCGACCCAATGATCTAGAGGAGAGTCTAATATGGATTTATCATTCCTAATGCAATTAGAATTTATTTTAGTCTTCTAGATTCTTCTAGAAGGTTCTTTTCATTACTAATTCAATTAGCATTAATAAATTGACTTTGGTTGACTTTTTAGAGTTTTAATCAGAATAAAAGAGTGTTTTTAAGGAAAATACGATTTTGCCTTTCTGTATGGCTAAATTTTATCTGAATTAAGAAAACGCGTGAAAATAATAATTAGCGCCTGGCGCTAGCCTTAACGCCTGGCGCTAATGATCAGCGTCTAGCGTTAATATCTTTTATTCTTGTCGAAACTTTGATTTGTTTTTCTATCCGTTTGGCTAATTTTCTCTATAAATAGCCTCTTAGAACCTCCGTTTTTGATAGTTGTCGTACACCTGTCAAAATTAAATTCTTAACAAAACCAACTAAAAATGTAGTAGGGTAAGTAGGGTAGAATCCACGGAGAGATGGCTATTAAATCTAACTTCTAAGGTATGGAGAAACTAAACAAGTCACGAAATTGGGATAAGGAATTAGTCTAAATTAAAATAGGAATAAAACAATTAATAAAAAGACCTAGGTTTATGGTTCACCAAGCTTTTACTTCTAAATCTACCAAATACCAATAACAATTCAATCAATTAATTATCTAGAGCAATTGCTAAGCCTAAGGTCGGGTCTTAACGCTCTCAATTCAACATATGTAGTTTGGTCGCTAACATAATCAGAATTGCTAATTGTAGGGAAGCCTCTAAAAGTAAGATCTTTCGATTCAAACTCTTATTAACAAGAATTAATCGAACAATTGATCAAGTTGAAAGATTAGCAGTAAAACACTATCAATTAGAGAAATTAATAATCAAAATATTAAAAACATCAATCAAGATTCATTGTATAAACATGGATTCCCAAACCCTAGAAATAAATTACTCTAGCATGAAATAAATAATTAAAACTAGATCTAATGAATAAAACATAATTAAAAATAAGAGATAGAAATAAAATACCTCAATGAATTGAAATAATAAACCCAACCAGCAGCTCACGCTCGAGTGTACATCACGTCCATCGCCCGATGACTGGGCGATGGGTTGGCAGCTTCGCAGGCTTGACTTCAAAGGGTTGTATCTCGGGTTCTAGGAATCGTATAGGGGCGTGAGACCTATCAATTGAAACCTATTCAAGTCTAGTTTCCAACGCAATTTGAATCATTTCAATATGATCTTTAGAACTCAATTTATGATCAAAAGAGTGAATAAGAGTCAGTTTTACCACTTTGTAAAACATTGTTTTTTTCGTTTCTAACTCAAATTCAATTCCAAAAAGTGCATAACGATCATTGTGGATGCAATTTTAATTTCTCATGCATAAAATCCTCATAGTAAACATCCACAAACATGAGATCTTCGATTAATAAGCCCAATTAATCGACTTTTCATCCTTTCATTGACCGATTCTTCCAAAACCAATTCAAAAGCGTCCAAATAGTTATACAAACTACCTGAAACATTAATAAAAACACAAACGAAACTTAATAGAGCACAAAAAGGACAACTTATGCAATTGCGGCCTAAAAAGCGATAAAAGACTCAAAAAACAACTATAAAACTAGCATAATTGTGCCTATAAACTCTATATAAATGTGATTTATCAGTTTTTCATCACGAATTATCATCAATTCTCTCTAATTCTCATATATTCTCTAGTTCTCTAGTTCTTTCTAGTTTTTAAGAATTCTTTTCTCTCTTTAATTTTCTATACAAAATTCCGCATTCACAAGACCAAGAAACACCTAGCCAAATTCGAAGTTGCCTTTGCCCTAGACGTGAAAAGTTTTAATTTCTTAGGGTTTGGTCCCAAATCTTTATTTCAATTATTTAATTTAATTTTTTGATTATATTATTTTCCTTGAAGTTACTAACGCGTGTATTTTGTTATTAGAAAGAGATACGAGGCATCCAAGTAAGTGCTTTAATTGATTTATTGATATTATGATATATAAATCTTGTTTAGGATGTTATTATGATTCCTAATGTCATGTTAGGGTGTTTTGATCTTCCCAGTATCATGTTTAGGGTAATAACTAAAAATTCCTAATATCAAGTATGATTAAAAGCATGCTTCCTATTTTCTTTCTTAATATTCATGTTAGTATCATGTTAGGGCTAAATCTTTGATTTTTATGTTTAGTGAAATGCTAGGGTTTGTTATTAATCTTGTTAGTATCAAGCCTAGGATCTTGCTATTATTATGCTTTAACATTGATATGATTATGATTATTATTATAAATGTTATGATTATTTTTATAATTATTATGATGATTATTATTATTATGTTGCTTGATATTTATTGTTATTGCTTGATCACGCCTTTTATGCATGTTTAAAGGGAATTTGGTACTTGTAATCACGCTAAGTAAGATAATTAATAATCTTGTTAGGGGTAATATGATTATAATTCAAGTGATCGCCAATAATAGTTTTGTTTGTGCATTAATATGCAACCAACATAGATAAGCAGGTTTAGGTTAATCCTATTGATTGCATGTTAGTCAAAAAGCGCACATGAATGCGATCAGAATAAAGTAGATGCCTATTATTAGGGCAGGTTCAATCTCTTTAGGTTGGATTTGTACCTTCATCCCCGAACTACCAGTCATGGTTCCAGACCTATTGGAGTTGACGATCTCCTGGATCGTTAAGGGGTGTAACCTTTACCTCGTGAACGGTTTACAAGTTCCTAAAACTTGTTGCCGACTCTTTTGCTCTATGTTCTTTCCCTTTGGACGCCACCGTACTTTAGTGTATGATCACAGTTGGGTTCGAGCTAGGGATAATGCTTAAAATATTCCCTACAATAAGTAACAGGATGAGTTCGTGACTTGTGGAAACAAATACGATTTGAGAATTGATGTTGCAAGCACAAACCTTAGCAAGGATTAGATCCTTAACAAAGAAGTCGTTTATAACCACGAGCTAACAATAAGTCGTGGCTTTAGAATGGTAACATGCACGTGGATCCGTGTGTAATGTGCAGGAATTTAAGGAAATTTTCCTTGATCACAAGTGATTAGGGTAACCCAAATCATTGTGAGCCGTTTGGAATGAAACCCAAGCAAAGCATCAATAGGAAGTCTACTAAAATATATGTTTAGAATATTATTGCCTTAATGGTGATAATAAAGAAGATGTTCTATGGAAAGTTCGTTGATGAACATTAATGATTGTAGGTTGTCAAGTTGAAGGTCTCAATCATGAATATGAGTGGGAGCCATCACTTGGACAATAAATCCTAAATCACATATAATCCATGACACTCTCAAATTTTATCATCTTATTATGAAAGTGATCAGTAATGAAGATGCTAAGATTAGCAAAGTAGTTATAACTAAACCTATGCAGTAAGGGAATGACAACATTCACAATTGCATGAAAGAAATCAAGCATATTAGATATGGGTGTGATTTCTATAGATGTTTTATAAAGAGTGATACTCTTAAAACATTCGGAAAAACCATTTATCATAAGATGAACCATTCAGGTTTTGGAGTAATTTAGAATTTCATGCAATTTTTTCACTCCGTTTGCTATTTAATTGTGGTTTAGGATTAAATAATGAGTCCATTCGATTCTTGGAATATTCAAAATAGGGTATCAAGACCAGTCTTGGTAAGGAAACACCTATTAAGTGAACGTTGAATATTATAATCTAAAATTATCCCTAATCGAGGTCATTTAAACGATGGACGATTAATGACCAATTGAGATTAGTGTGTAGTCTGATTTATAGCACCGTTTCTTGTGCTACGAGGACATGAATGTCATAAATCATTTGTACAGGTATTGGTTTAGAACCATACTGGATCGACCTATGAGAATACTTTATGAGATTAAAAATCGTCATAAGTATAATTCACATTATGGCTATCGGAACCAATTTCATCGACCATGAGTATTGTGAGTTCTCTTGTTTGAGTACCAGTCCGCTTTGATGTTGTCAAACGTCTGCCGTAAAAGGGGATTATAACGACAACACTCGGGCTGCTAGCTCCTCTCAGTAAGAGGAGCTACATTACAAGACTGGGAATGTCCCCCTATTAAAATAGGGAAGATGTCTTTGTTGTATACAAGGCCTCTCGTAGAGCGAGACTGTAAAAATGCATGGCCGTGCTCGGATGGACTTTGGAAATCTTCTGTTTATTGACAGTCAGACTCGGAATCGAGAAATACTTCTGGACGTAATAAGGATGACGAAATAATCTTACCTTATAGTTCATGAAGGGACATGAAGAGACATAGGAAAGGGGCTATAGACTAATTGCTCACTTGTCCGAAAGGATAAGTGGGAGATTGAAAGGAATGGTGTCCTTGGAACAAGTGTATCTAATAGCGGGTTCAAAATTATTAGAAAGCTAATATATTCAGTAAGGTCAAGTGATCTGAATGCCTGGGTGGAGGCCGCTTTCGTTCAGTAATATTAATGTATAATTAATATTACAACTTAATCTTGACTGAACCCTTCGAGTAACACCCAAGCAAATATACGAACAGACTCGAAGAATTAATTCGGAAGAAATTAATTCATTGCCCGAGTGTTAAATATTTAGACGTCGAAAATTCGAGCTTGAAGCGTCGAAACCGAGCGTCGGAGAATCTCAAATGTCGAGCAGAAATTTAGGATTTGGCGAGACGGGAAAATGCTTTAAGTAACAAGTAAAATCCTATCCATAGCAAAAGGCTAAGAAAGTACGCACAATAGGTGCGTGCCACGTGGCAGCATACATGGCAAAGCGCCATGTTGCAGTACACGTGGCAGCCACGTTGGCAGCAGCCGCCAGGTGCCAGCGTTCCACGTTTGCAGCGTGCCACGTGGCAACGCGCCATGGTGGGGGCACGTGCGGCAAGAGGCTGGGACCCGGGTGACGGGTCATGGACACGGGCAAAAATAAAATGGCCCAACCGAACCCAACTTAGGGCTAAAGTTTAGGTGACACATGGTTAGTTCACATTACATTTTAAATGCCTTGGGGACCAAGTGGGAAAGTGGTCCTCACCTAACCATGTGACTCTTGTTACTTGTTCCTTGGTTTATTTAACTAAGGGTTGAATTCATCAATCTTTCCATGTGGGAACGTTTTGTGAAAAACTCCCACATTGAAAGATGACTGGAATTCACAAGGTGTCCTTCCTTATAAATAGCCAAAGCATGGCTTGAGAATTCTTTTCTTGAGTGGGAGTTAGAAAGAGCATTGCATTTTGGTAAAAACTCTTAAACTCCATTAACACTTGGGTTTTGGTCGGACTTTGCTAAATCCAAGGTAGCGGACCTAAAAATTCGGTGTTCGTCCTTTGTGGGTGGATACCGTCGGAGGCTCGGTAATTTCGGAGCTAAAGCTTTTAAGTAAGAGCCTATTGGCTCGGGCGAAGCACGCGTCAAAGGTAAATTCCGATTTTATCCTTTTATGTTTATTTATTTATGTTTTATGGTTTTATTAATTACGAGTGGTTCTTTGGGTCGGGGTCGTTTCCGCGGTAAGTTGGACTTACCAAATCCCAACAGTAACCTCTAAGTCTCTAGTGGAGTCACCACTGTAAGGAGGGTGATCCCATCGTAAGGGGTACTCTCCTTAAATGTCTTTGGCCACTTAAAAGCCTAGGACTTTACACTTGTAGGGTGTAGTAGGATTTGAATTCTTGACTGTTTGGGGGAACTTGAATTAGAATTGATTATATCATTAAGCGTTTTTTTAAGAAAGAAGTAGGAGTCACCAATGAGTTTTAGGAAAAACTCATAAACCTTGTTCATGCTTTTCTTCCATGTGGAGTTCATGGAAAAATTAGCACAAATCATAAGTTTCCCCATGCCCAAATTGGTCTATAAACTAGAAATGAGTTCGGGAGCGAGGGTACTAAGATAACGTTCCTTTTAGAGGGGAATCATCACCCTAGCCCTAGTACGACCTCTACTAGCTCTTCCTTTATTACAATTTCATCACCAAACAATATATGCAACGCGATACCTACAACTATGTTAGTTGCTTTTATTTACAAGCATTAATTTATGTAGGAATTACATCGTAATGTCGTTATTCTTATTTAATCTAATTCGTGAAAAGGACAAGAAAATAAATCATATTTGCCTTGGCTTAAGTGATTACCAACAATTATTTAATTCAATTCTTATCTTTATTTAACGCAAGATACTATGTGGAATTGATTAATTAATTATTTTAAAAGTGATCAAATAACACTAATTAATTAAATAAAGTCCTTTTAAACAAGAAAATAAAGGTGATTTAACTATGTGATCGGGAATTTACCACTTCTCTTTGCTAGATCTTCGTTTAGAACACTTATGGACTCCTTCTTGTTGGGGAAGCTCCACCGCAGTAACAAGATATCAAAAGGGTGAGTGTTTAGGACAAGAGGGCTAGGTTTCACAAGTTCACAAGTTATTTCGCCAGAGTTTTAGGTTAATTTCTGTCTGTTTAAGCCTCGGTTTCAGCTCGTATTTAAAGGGAATGATTAGGTTAAAAGTTTTGAGCATTCCGCCGCAACAGGTGTCGCGCGCAACAGAATGAGTTGCTCGCGGCAACCCAGCGCAAGTTATTGAGTTGCATTGCTAGAGGCAGCGCAACTAATTGTCTTGCGCGCAGCTTTATTTTCCGTATAATTCCGAATAATTCTAAATCTTCCGCAGCGCAGCCTAGCGCGACTCTATGAGATGCGAGCGGCTTTTCTAGAGGCAGCACTATGATTTAACCTAGGTTCTCCTAAATCCGTCATTATTATGGTTTAAGCACGAGCTTAAGACTAATTATGATCAGGTTTAGTTAATTAGACCTTTGTTTTGGCTTTTTCTTTAATTTGGGCTAGTCTTTTAAGTTTTGTGGCTTAACTAGTTATCCATAAGTATTCTTCACTTTAATCCAACACGAAGATGGTTTTGTTTATCGTCATTGCACTTCATGTCGGTACAGGAAACCAAAAGTAGATGTCTTCAAATTGGACTGGCTATTTTCATAAAATAGACTAAGTTTCAAAAACATAATGAAGGATATTTTATTAATACGACCACATCATTAGATTTGGTTTTTGGGGAGACACATTTGGGTGTCTGTAAAATAGGTGATCCCATCATAAGGGGGTCCTTCCTTTGATTCCCATGGACATTTAAAATCCTAGGAATTTTTACTTGTTAGGGTGTATTAGGATTTGAATTCCTGACTATTTGGGGAACCTTGAATTAGAATTGATTCTACCATCAAGCTTTTTTGTAAGAAACAAGTAGGAGTCGCCGATGAGTTTTGAGAAAACTCATAAACCTCATTCATGCCTTTCTCCCATGTGGAGTTTATGGGATATTTAGCACAAATCATAAGTTTACCCATGCCCAAATTATTCTACATAAACCAGAAATGAGTTCGGCAGCGAGGGTACTAAAATAACGTTCCTTTATAAGGAGAATCACTATTGTAGCCCTAGTGCGGCATCTACTAGCTCTTCCTTGTTTAAAATTTCATCACCAAACAATATATACAACGCGATACCTAAAACAAAATTAGTTGATTTTATTTACAAGTATTAATCACGTAGGAATTACATTGCAAAGGCGTTATTCTTTATTAAATTCAAATTCATGATAGGAGCCAAAATAAACAGGATTCGCCTTGGCTTAGGTGATTAATCAATCAATCATTATTCAATTCTAATCTTATTTAACACAAGATACTATGTGGAATCGATTAAATGTCCTTTTAAAGTGGCTAAACAACATTATTTTATTGATTAAAGTTCTTTTAGAAGATAAATATAAATGTGATTTATCTAAGTGATCCATGCCATTTATGGCACCTTTAGGCTATGTTTTCTTTATATTTCTATGCTCCTTTGTAGTCTTTTATGTCGTTTTTTTAGAGAATAGTGCTCGATTCACGTGTTTTGTGTTAGTTTAGAGAAATGCATGCTTTTAAGGACTTTCTTATCATTTTATTCATTTCTCGGCTATTTCTCTTGCTTCTCTGTTTCTTTGTCTTGTTTTGTAGGTACGCCATGGGATATATGCATGGGAATTAAAAATAACACCCCCAAGGATCAATATGCACTTTTCGGAATTGAATTTGAGTTTGAAACAAAGGAAAACGAAGGATTGCAAAGTATCAAATAGGACCTTTGTGCATTGTTTTAGTCATATCTCAAGTTCTACAGATCGGATTCGGATGATTCAAATTGGGTAGGAAACTATACTTGAAGAGATTTCCAATGATAGGATGCACGCCTTCATACAATTCTTATATTAGATGTTACAGCCATCTGAAGTTGGCCCTAGAAAACTGCCGCAGGCGGGGGCTATAGTACCCGCGGGCGCGGGGTTGTTGCAGCTCCAAAACTGCCGTATTTGGGCAGTAAGCACCCGCGGTTTTCCCGAGGGCGCCGGCCTAGGCACCGCGGGTGCGGGCTTGGGCCGCGGGCACAGCTTACGGGGTGTCCGTTCCCCTCCACCGGCGCGGCCGATTTCTCCGCGGGCGCGGGTTTCTGGGTCTTTTACAATTTTAAGCTTCTTTTCTCCTTTTGTTCATATAGTTTTTAGTTTCCTTTATTCTTTATTCATGTAATTCTTTAGTTTTAGAATAGTTTTCTCTCTCTTAGGTTGAGAGCTTCTCTCTCTAGATTAGGCTAGATTAGGAGTAGTTTTAGAGAGAGAAAGTGAGGAATTTCAATGGTGATTGAGAGATTGAAGATGCAATTGTGACAATTGTGTTGTAGATCTTCTTAATTATCAATGAGCATTTCTAAACTCTATCTCATTCAATTACTTTGTTTAATTTGATGTTTGTTTGGTTTGATTTTGATATTTGATGTTTGATTAGAGTAATTGTTCTTGATATTTTGTTGATTCTTGTTCTCTAAAGTTGATTGTTGATTTGATGATGTTGTTTGAGTAGTTGTTGGCTAGGAATTGGGTGAAACTTGTATGATTGATTAATTATGATTAATTTTGGAATTGTGTTGAGTAATTGTTGAGATTAAAGTGATTAGTGAAGGTTTGCATGTGTGTAATTCAATTTGGCCTTGAGAATTATGCTAGATTGCATTGTAATTGCTAATGACATGAACAATTGATTTAGGAATTGCAATTATCAATTGGTTTTGATTGTGATTCTCTTAGTTTGTTATTCATAGTGAACCCTAGCTTAACAATTAGTCCTCACAACCTTTGATTGGCATGCTCTTCCCAAGTTGTTGCAATTAACATGATTACTTGTTGATCCCCGTTCCTAGTGTTTTATTTCCTTGGTTACTTGTTTTGTTAGTTGTTAGTATTCTCTCTTACCTTCGTCTTTGACCTAGCTTAGGCGCATAATTGAAAGTGCTTGAACATTACCTTTCCTTTGGGTTCGACCCTTGACTTGCCTATATAGTCTTATTTAGGTTTGTTAAGTGTTTATAAATTAAGTTTGACCAAGGGAAGATTAGATAACGGCCTAGTTTTCCCCTCTTCAAAATGGCGCCGTTGCCGGGGAACAGTGTCTATGTTTGAATTTTTTTTTATTGCTTGAGTCTAGGTCTTTGTGTATACTTTTCTTTTATTTTATTTTTGTTTGTTTTGTATAAAATGGAAAATACCTCATTTCCTCAATTAGAGGATGAACCATTTTGGGTGTACTTTAATAGACTAGAGAACTTCTTTAGTTACCATGGTTGTCATATTTGGGAGGCTTGCGAGATTTGTTATCATAATTTGAATGAGCAAACTAGAGACATTGTTGAAAGCATGTTTAATGGTGGATTTCGGGAATTGTGAATCGATGATGCTTGGGACTTTTATGTATGGTTTGCTAGAGATAGTTGTGATCGTGGTCATGGTTATTCAAATGCTTCCAATGATGATTGTTATGGTCCATGTTCCATGAATGATGAACTTTGCAATTTTACTTGTGCCCCCATTCCCCAATTTGATGATGCCACTCATGTCTCTAATGTTGATCCTTTCATGCTTGCACATAATTCTTTCCCCCATGTTGCTCCTCAATGCTCTTCATCTTTCCAATCTTTAAATCCTACCTTTAAGTCTTCTTATAATCAAATTGGTGGTTCTTTGAGAAAATTGAAGATGAATTCTAATTTGGAACCAAATGAGATGAGATATTTGGAGATTGTGAGAAACCAAATGGAAATGTTGAAAAAGTCGGAAGAGAGTAATGAGGGTGTTTTTAGGAAGAATGAGGAGATGGAGAGTCAATTGTCATCAAAATTGAATGTGAATGAAGTTTCTACCACATTGGTAGGTATGGAAGACGATGATGATGATTGTTTTGAGAGCTCCAAAGTATGTGAGGAGGATGTTAGAGAGCCCATAAGTGAGGAAAAGGGTGTAGAGATGGATGTTCCTAAAGAGAGTTTGCATTTTGAACCTCCTTCCAAATTTGAATTTCGTTCCATTGAGCCGTTAGATGGAGTTCAAGAGAAACTAAAAATTTGGCTTCTCTTAATTTTGAGGAAATGGTAATTCAAGTCATGAAGGAAGGGACATTGCAATTTTTGAAGCGTGAAGAAGTTGTAAGGATAGAGAGTAAGGATGAGGAGGATGAAGTAGTCTCTATGGGAGATTGGATGTTTGAGGGTGATGAGGACCAAGAGGTTTTAAGTGTTGAAAAACCAATTGGTGAGTCAATTCTCCAACCCACCTCCCTTGATTGTGATTTCATTCCTCCATTCCTTAATTTTAAAAACCAACCTTCTTCCACCCCATCTCCTTTGATTAATAACCATGGTTGCTTTGAGGGTGAGGCCTTGAGCTTGGACGATTTTGATGAAAAAAAGGTCCCTTATGATAAGGTTGAGGAGGTAGAGCCTACTTTTGATGATTATGAAGATGAGAGTGAAGTGTTTGGTGAGGTTGAGTCTCCAACTCCTATCTCAAATCTTAAACCATTGCTTTCTTCTTTCACCTTTGATGATCCTTTCTCTTTTACATTTTCCACCATTAAGAATGGTGAGGCCTTTTTAGAGGGAGATTGTACTTCTCATGTTTATTTTGAGCTACCTCCCAAGTTTGACCCTCAACCCTTTGATGAGCTTCCTTTGAACCTTGATGATGATTTGAAGCTTTTGAGAGCTCATTTAGGGTGTGAAGTTTTTGAGGAGGGTGTGATTGAGAATAAGCTAAATTTGAATAATGACGAGTTGGAGAAGAGCCCTTTGGATGTGAGTTCATTAGATGAGAGAGTTTGTGTTTCAATAGATAGTGGTGTAAGTGAACAACCAATTCCTATTTCTTTACCTTGCACCTCATTTTCAAGAAAGCTTGATCTTATTCCCTCCTATCCCATGTCATTACCTTCTTTCCTCATATCCCCTTCTCTTGAAAAGCCTTTAGTCCCCCAAGTGCCTCATTTGATGACTTTTGAGGACGATGGTGGGATTTCCAACCAAAAATATTTTGTTGAGAAGAGTATGCCTTCTTCTTTTTCTTTTATTTCTCTTCCTTTTTCTTATATTCTTGTTTTTCCCTTCTCTTTTTCTTCTTCTTAGCATACTTCTTCTCAACTCCATAGGTGTGCACTATACTTGTTGCATGCCTTTATTTTGTCATGTTCATACTTACTCTCCTATGAAATGTGTAGCAGTGCATTTGACAAGCTCTTGCGCGCGTTGAATTATTATTTTCTAGAGCGGTCAAGCTTGGACCTTAAGCAAGCCTTTCTCGGGAAGTAACCCGTGTTTTATTGCTTTCATTTTCTTTTCTTTTAAGAATAGATTTTCTCTCATGGAAATGTTTGTGTTCCTTTTGCTAGGTACATGACTTGATATACTTTGGTGCTTCTACTTGGATCAAGAATCAAGGAAGATTGGCACCACATTTGCTAGCATATAGAAGGCAAGATTCAATATTAGAGGTTGTTAGCTTTGAAAAGTTAAAATTGGGTCATTTGCGGGTATTTTCACCCACCTAATATCTGGTAATATCCTTCCTTGCTCTTTCTCTAGTGGATGGTGACTTGTTGGACATATGTTGGTTTGATTGGATTAATCTCCTTGTTTTTCCCCTCCCGTGGAATATTTGATTTATGTTTGAGCATGTTGTCTCATTCAAGCTTGGGGGAGGGTATTCTATCATATTTGGTGGAATATTGATTCATATATGTCATGCACCTTTGTATATGCTTTTCCATGTTCTCATATTTTGAAAAACTCCAAAAAGATTTTTGTTTTTATCAAGGCAAATTTGCAATGTGTTTTGTTTTGTTCTTGCTTTGGACATAGTAACATTTGGACTTGTATACTTGAATGCTTTTCTTCCTAAATGGTAATGGTGTGCACGGTTAGAGATACGTTTGGTTGATTCTAGGATAAAGCATGCTAAGGTAGTTGTCTAGAACTAGGGGGATCATGAAACCGGATTCTACTTGTTTGTGGCATCTTGGTAGTTGCTCCCTATATTTGATTTGACAACCTTAGTGAGTTTTTGCTACAACCATGTGAGATTCATACTTTTTCAAGCTTTCAACATTTTCTTGCATGAGTGGCGTGGATCCTTGCTTTCGCAAACCTAATCTAGAATCTTAACGTATGATTCCTAAGACCGAGACCGAACCACCTAGGGAGGACAAAGGCATCTTTTCGGGGTGGTACTTTTTCTTTTCAAGGATAGTTTTCATTTTCTTTGGTTTTTGGGTTTACATTTACCTTCTTGCTAGCCCATTGAGCCTTTTTCCCTTCTTTTCAAGCCACATCTTTAGATCTTGAGCCTTTTGTTTCATTTTCGTTTTCATCTTTGGATTTTTGTGAAGCAAATGATCATATTCTGGAGATTGTGGTATATAAGTTTGGTTATTGGTTAAAAATGAAAGCAAGATCGTGTTTTTGTGTATATTTTGTGAATAATGACAAGTGAATAAATGAAAAAGCCTTCCAAAGTAAAAAAAGGCGAGGACAAAGCAAGTGCAAAGTTGAAAAAGCCGTCTAAAGTTAAAAGAGGCGAGGACAAAGCACTAATAAAGAATTATGAAAAAAAAAAAGAAAAAAAAGGTGAAAAATGCAAAAATATTTTTATGTGAGTATTCTTCCTTTTTTAGCATTGAGGACAATGCTCCATTTAAGCTTGGGGGAAGCGTTCTCACGCTTTTTGTGTATATGTTTGTGATCTTAGCTTTGAATAAGCTTGGGGGTGTTGGTATTTTTGTTTGGTAATTACTTGGTTATGGTGTAATGAAATGCGCAATATTTGCTTCACAATTTAGGTTAACCACCAAATTTTAAATTTAGCATACCTTAACCCTTTTTGCCTTACTTTACAACCTTTGGGAAGACCTTTTGACCTAGGGGTTGAGTCATTCATCGGTGGAGGGAATCATGGGTCATTGCCTAAGGAAAGGGATGCGAAGTCAAGATGTCGAGTAGCCCAAAAATTTGATCTTTTTCCGGTTCCTTCGCGAAATCTATGAAATGCTCACTATGGGGAGATATGAGATTAGTAGGGGGAACACGGTAAGACCGTTTGGGATAAAAGTGGAGTGTGATAACTAGTTCCTATGCTTAGCATTTTTATGTTTCAATCAACCTTAGGTATCTTATAGCGTGCACTCCCTTACTTCTTTAGAAAGATTTGCATTCATTGTGCTTGTACATTTGCAAAAGTCCTTTCATGAACATTTGTTTGCTTTTCTTGTATTTTGTTTTATTTTTCATGCTTTGCCTTGTTTGTATTATTATGAGAGTTATGGGTAAACTCTTAGGATACCCTTACGAGAGCATCACTCGTCCTCTAGGGCGATCTAGGGGTTTAAATGGCTTGTCTTTAGTTGCTAAAATTGACCGTGATTCCTACGAAAGTGAGTAAGTGTATATTCCCATCTTCTCTAGTTTTCTCATTTCTTTCTTTGCTTGAATAATGTCATCATTTTTCCCTTGAGTTGGATTTTGTTTTGCTCGAGGACGAGCAAAAGTTTAGATTGGGCGAATTTGATCCGTGCCATTTATGGCACCTTTAGGCTATGTTTTCTTTATATTTCTATGCTCCTTTGTAGTCGTTTATGTCGTGTTTTTAGAGAATAATGCTCGATTCGCGTGTTTTTGTGTTAGTTTAGAGAAATGCATGCTTTTAATGGCTTTCTTATCATTTTATTCATTTCTCCGCTATTTCTCTTGCTTCTCTGTTTCTTTGTCTTGTTTTGTAGGTACGTCGCGGGATATATGCATGGGAATTGAAAATAGCACCCACTAGGATCAATATGCACTTTTCAGAATTGAATTTGAGTTTGAAACAAAGGAAAACGAAGGATTGCAAAGTATCAAATATGACATTTGTTCATTGTTTTAGTCATATATCAAGTTCTATTGATCGGATTAGGGTGATTCAAGTTGGGTTGGAAAGTATACTTGAAAATATTTCCAATGATAGGTCGCACGCCTTCATACGATTCTTAGATCGGATGTTACAGCCTTCTGAAGTTGGCCGTGGAAAACTGCCGCGGGCGCGGGCTACAGTACCGCGGGCGCGGGGTTGCTGCAGCTCCAAAACTGCCGTAATTGGGCAGTAAGCACCCGCGGTTGTCCCGAGGGATCCCCGAGGGCGCAGGCCTTGGCCCCGCAGGCGCGGGCTTGGGCCACGGGCGCGGCTATCGGGGTGTCTGTTCCCCTCCGCGGGCGCGGGTGTCTGGGTCTTTTACGAATTTAAGCTTCTTTTCTCCTTTTGTTTATATAGTTTTTTGTTTCCTTTATTATTTATTCATGTAGTTCTTTAGTTTTAGAATAGTTTTCTCTCTCTTAGGTTTAGAGCTGCTATCTCTAGATTAGGCTAGATTAGGAGTAGTTTTAGAGAGAGAAAGTGAGGAATTTCAATGGTGATTAAGAGATTGAAGATGCAAGTGTGAAAATTGTGTTGGAGATCTTCTTAATTATCAATGAGCATTTCTAAACTCTATCTCATTCAATTTCTTTGTTTAATTTGATGTTTGTTTGGTTCGATTTTGATATTTGATGTTTGATTAGAGTAATTGTTCTTGATATTTTTTTTATTCTTGTTCTCTATAGTTGATAGTTTATTTGATGATGTTGTTTGAGTAGTTGTTGGCTAGGAATTAGGTGAAACTTGTCTGATTGATTAATTGTGATTAATTTTGGAATTGTGTTGATTCATTGTTGAGATTAAAGTGATTAGTGAAGGTTTGCATGTGTGTAATTCAATTTGGCCTTGAGAATTATGCTAGATTGCATTGTAATTGCTAATGACATGAACAATTGATTTAGGAATTGCAATTATCAATTGGTTTTGATTGTGATTCTCTTAGTTTGTTATTCATAGTGAACCCTAGCTTAACAATTAGGAGATAGCTCTTTAATTCCTATTGATTGCTCTTATCATTTAGTCCTCACAACCTTTGATTGGCATGCTCTTCCCAAGTTGTTGCAATTGACATGATTACTTGTTGATCCCCGTTCCTAGTGTTCTATTTCCTTGGTTACTTGTTTTGTTAGTTGTTAGTATTCTCTCTTACCTTCGTCTTCGATCTAGCTTAAACGCATAATTGAAAGTGCTTTAACATTACCGTTCCTTTGGGTTCGACCCTTGACTTGCCTCTAAACTCGTATTTAGGTTTGTCAAGTGTTTATAAAGGTAGTTTAACCGAGGGAAGATTAGATAACAACCTAGTTCTCCCCTCGTCACTAAGTGCTCGGGAACTTACCACTTCTCTTTGCTAGATCTCCGTTTAGAACAATTATGAACTCCTTCTTGTTCGGGAACCTCCACTATAGTAACAAATATAAAGTGGGGTGAGTAATTAGGACAAAAGGGTTTAGAAGCACAAGTTCACAATAGTTTCTGCAGGATTTTAGGTTAATTTCTGTGTGTTTTAGCCTCGTATTAAGCCCCTATTTATAGGGAATGGGGGATATTAGGGTTTTAAACATTTTGCCGCAGCAAGTGTTGCGCGCAAATGGATAAGTTGCGCGCGACATACCAGCGCAAGTGATTTGGTTTCGCTGCTATGGGCAGCGCAACTGAATGTCTTGCACGAGCGCGTCTTTAGAAGTTTTGCTAGGTGTTGTGCGCCAGGCCTGCGCAACTGATTGAGATGCGCGCGGATTTTTCTACGGCAGCTTTAATTTTAACCTAGACGCCTCTAAATTCGTCATTATTGGGTCTCAAGCATGGGCTTAAGCCTAATTATGACCATGTTTTGTTAATTGGACCTTGTTTTGTATTTGTTTTGGGTTAGGCTAGTCTTTTAATGTTTTTGCGGTTTATCCAGTCATCCATGAGCATTCTTCACTTTGATCCAACACGAAGATGGTTTTATTTATCGTCATTACACTTCCTGTCAGGACAGGAGGCCAAAAGTAGATGTTTACAGTTAGCCCCCACTTTGATCGAGTCTTGGATAGACGAGGAATAATGTAGGCAAGGAAATAAATCCGAGACTTATTCTGCGAAGTTCTCAAAGAATAGAGAATCTTTCAGAAATGTTAAGGATGTCGAAACGATCCTTGGTTCGCTAATTGTTTTAAACAAGTAGTTATTAGGGCTAGAATAACTTTTTTCTATGTCTTAACGCGATAAAAAATCTAGATTGATCCTTTGCAATTGTAGAACACTTTTTCAAGTAAAGGCATTCTGGGTGATGTCATGTCTTGAGAAGAGATCGGTTTAAAAAGGACGATTAAAAAGGGGATGATGTCCTTCTAAGCATGTCATCGTTGGTCTAAAGTCCCTCGATATGTTATTGAAACTTTAGCTTGATATTAAAAATTTTAAAATAGATAACAAACAGAATGTTTCGGCTTTTGCAGCTGTCCGGCTTTCGCAGCTGTTAGGCTTTCGCAGCTTTAAGGCTTTTGCACCCTAAACATTTCGGCTTTCGCAGCCGGAATAGAGTTCTTGACAATTCTCTTGTCAAAGTGCAATACTCAATGTCCACAAGATAGAAATACATGTCTCAAGACTGGAGGCATATATCCAAATTCAGTGAGAAAGAAGAAAATCGGCAACTCCCTCAGCAGGTTCTTTTCCACAAGATAAGAACACGTGCCTCACGACTGGGGGCACGTGACTACATAGGTGCGACATCGTCTCTTCTCTCTTTATACAGGGGGTGGACGACACCCTAACTGTCCGGTAAGCTAGTAAGCGCACTAATTACCGTATTTGCTTCCAATCAAGAAGTGCCTGTTCCTAAATGGTTCGGCGTGCCTGTCAACTCGTAAGCTAATGCCTAAAGTAAAGTAATTCTCTACCTTTTAGTTCTGAGAGGTAGATATCGCAAAGCTGGGAAAGAAGTGAAATGTTACGCAACACCTACGCCTTACAATTTTACGCTGTATGATACGCCTTGCATTTTTATGCTGCTTGACAACACCTTCCTTTTTGCTGTGGACGTGAAAAAAGAAGAAAAGCCAGACATTTATAACGTTAGTACTGTAAAATGACAAACCTATTTAAGGGAGATTTTACGTAAAGCACCACTAAAGAACGTCTTAAGACACTTTTACGAAAAACGTTCAAAACGTAAGCTTAGGGAAGGCACAAAGCACGGTGTGCATACAAATTTATGCAAAAATATATCAAAGAAGAAAACAAACTACACGATGCAAAGAAATTAAAAAAGATTTTGATAATTTGCGCGCCATTATGTTTAATAACAAGCAAAAACCGTTGGAAAATAATCAAACGAATCAAAATCTGGATTCCGGTCATTTTAGTGAATAGTATATGCGCACAACTCAGTGGGTCGCGCTAGACAGGCGCGCACATCATTCTAAGTTGTGCTGGTCTATTACGCGCAACTGTTTCAGTTGCGCCAGACATTTAAGACAGCAAAAAGAAATTACTAAGCGCGATTTTCATTTTACTTTCTTCTTCTTCTTCCATCGCCATTTTTGTCCCTTACTCTCTCTAAAAAGCTTGGTTTTTGCGATTTTTATGGTCAAAGGTAGCAGATCTAACCCTTAATTCATATTTGCCATAATCCAATGTAAGGTTTTTTTTGTTTAAATTTATTCATTTTAGGCGGAATTTGGGCCTTTTTAGAATCATTAAACCCCAATTTTTGAATTTAGGTGTTTTTTATTCGGGCCATTATTCTAGAAATTGTTTGTTCCATGTTATTATGCTATGTTTAAGGAGTGTTTTGCAACAAATTTCGTGAAAAATGGCTATGTATTGAGCCTTGTATGAGTAGTTCTTCGTTTTAGTACGACTTTTGCACTTTCCTTCGAATTTGGTTTGTTTCTTGTTATTTTGCTTGCTCATTTTGGCTATACTTATTGATTATGAAGTAATTATAGTATTAGAACTAGTTATATCTTCTTAAACAATGTTTTGAGAGTTTTGATTCCAAAAATTGGCGCGAAGTGTATACTTAGCTTATTTTTGCCATGTTCAAACTTCAAGATTGTTTGGTGAACCATAGTTGCACCAATTTTACTATTATTTGCCTAGGCGTAGTTGATTCTTTGAGACTTTGAAATATATTCCCTTGAATGCTTAGTAGAAACTGGTATAGGATGACTTTTTTGGATGTTTGAAGCCCCCCATTTATTGAGTTGAACTGCAGGTATCGTAGCCCCCCAGCATGGGTGCCATTTGATTTTTGTGTTTTTTCCTTTCAGTAGGCGTTATGCTACTGAAATGGGTCCAAAACATGTACATTAGCTTAGTTTAGAATAAACTAATAAAGAAACTTTGTCCATTCATAGCATGGACTCGCCTCCATTTGTCAATGTCGAGGAGGTTCTAGGAGATCTCGTGCCTGACGAGGCGGTTCGCCCTCGAAAGAGGGTGACCCATCCTCAAGAGGAGTTCGGGAGCAACGCGTCAAAGTTGATCGTTGTCGCTAGGAGGATGTGGTTTGGGAGGCTCCTCTCAACTGGGACCCAAGGGTCCTTAAGTGGGACCTAGACCATCATGTCTCGATCGGGGGTTGGCGCGGCATCGTGAGTATTTTGCGCCCCTGTTTTTTAATTTTTTTTCTTTAAAACTAGTTATTTACTCTCTTTTGTGTCTTTCCTTTTTTAGAGTGAGCCTAGCATGCTCTATACGGCTCTAGTGATCAACAAGGTCGTTTCGAGAGTTTGACTGAGCTAGCAAAGGAGGTTGTGGAGCTTTCGGTGACCAGCTCCCAGTTGGCGGCTCTTCGGGATTTATCGAGTCAGCTTGTGTCATCGGCTTTCCTTCGTAGATTGTTGGAGTTTTGGTGGGATTCCACCAACACTTTTCACTTTCCATTGGGAGAGATAACGATTACCCCTTACGATTTCTCTATGATTACGGGTTTTCCTTTTGGAGGTGAGCCCGTAGTTATGGAGGTCGTTAAGGGGTCAAACAAGAGACTGCGTGACCTCGTGGGGGATAGTCTTGCGGCGGCCCTTCTCATGTATGCGCAGTGTAAGGAGGGTGCTCCCATCGTAGGGGATCCTTCTCCTTAGATGCCCATGGCCCCTTAAAGCCTAGGACTTTGCACTTGATAGGGTGTATTAGGATTTGAATTCCCGACTGTTTGGGAGACCTTTGAATTAGAGATGATTCTATCATATACGCTTTTTTGTAAGAAATAAGTAGGAGTCGCCAATGAGTTTTAGGAAAAACCTATAAACCTCGTTCATGCCTTTCTCCCAAGTAGAGTTCAAGGGATATTTAGCATGAATCATAAGTTTACCCATGCCAAAATTGGTCTAGAAAACCAGAAAAGAGTTCGGGAGCGAGGGTACTAAGATAACGTTCCCTTTAGAGGGGAATCGCGATCCTAGCCTTAGTGCGGCCTCTACTAGCTCTTCCTTTTCACAATTTCATTTCCAAACAATATATGCAACGTGATATCTAAAAACTATGTTAATTGATTTTATTTACACATATTAATTCACATAGGAATTACATCGTAAGGTCGTTATTCTTATTTAATCAAATTCATGAAAAGAACAATAAAATAAACAATATTCGTCTTGATTTAGGTGATCAACCAACAATTTTTTTATTCAATTCTAATCTTGATTAACGAAAGAATACTATGCGAAATCAATTAATTTATTATTTTAAGGCGATCAAACTACACTAATTAAGTAATTAAAGTTCTTTTAAACAATAAAAATAATAGTGATTTAACTAATTGCTCGGGAATTTACCACTTTTCTTTGTTTGGAACCTCCACCGTAGTAACAAAATATCGAAAAGGGTGAGTGTTTAGGACAAGAGGCTTTGGATGCACAAGTTCACAAGTATTATTCCAGTGTTTAGGATAATTTTCTGTGCCTTTAAGCCTCGAATTAGGGTCTTATTTATAGGGAATGATAAGGTTTAGGGTATAGAGCATCCTGCCGCAGCAGGTGTCGCGCGCAACTAAGTAGGTTGCGCGCGGATGTCCCGCGCAAGTGAATAAGTCGCGCGCGGTATATGCGCGCAACTATTTGTCTTGCGCGTAGCTCTATGGTAAGATTCGATTTTCCAATATTTTAATATTCTGAATCTTACGCGAGCGCATCTCTGAAAGTTGTGTGGCCTTCCACGCACAACTTAATAAGTTGCGAGCAACTGCTGAGCGCGACTTTGTGAGATGCGCACGATATTTTCCGCGGCAGCTTTTATTTTAACCTAGACGCTCCTAATTCCGTCATTATTGGGTTTTAAGCACGGGCTTAAGCCTAATTATGATCGGGTTTAGTTAATTTAGACCTTGTGTTGGCCTTGTTCTTTTATCTGGGCTAGTCTTTTGTGTTTTGTTGCTTAACCAGTTATCCATAAGCATTCTTTACCTTGATCCAACACGAAGATGGTTTTATTTATTGTCATTGCACTTCTTGTCGAGACAGGAGGCTAAAAGTAGATGTCTACAGTTTGCCCCCACTTTGATCGAGTCTAGAATAGACGATGATCAAAGTAGTCAAGGAAAAATCCGAGACTCATTCTACGAAGTTCACCAAGGTTAGAGAATCTGTCAGTAAGGTTCAAGGATGTCGAAACAGTCCTTAGTTCGCTAAGTGTTTGAAACAAATAGCTATTAAGGCTAGAAAAAGTTTCCCATAGTCTTAATGCGCTAAAGAATCTAGATTGATCCTTTACAATTGTAGAATGCTTTTACAAGTAAAGGTGTTCTGGGTGATGTCAAGTCATGAGAAGAAATCGGTTTTAAAAGAATAAAAGGGGATGATTTCCTCCCAATCATTTCATCGTTGGTGTAAAATCCCTCGATATGCCATTGAAACTTTATCCTGACTTTAACAAAGTAAAAATAATGAAAAGGGATTTTTGATATGCGAATCGAAAAGGGGTCCGGTATTCGAGCCGGGTCCGGTATTCGAGCCGGATGTCCACAAGATAGAAATACATGTCTCAGGATTGGAGGCATATATCCAAATCCAGTAAGAGAGAAGAAAGTCAGCAACTCTCTCAGCAGTTTTGTCCACAAGATGAGTACACGTGTCTCAGGACTGGGGGCACGTGACTACATGGGTGCGACATCGTTCCGTCGCTCTTTATACAGGGGGTGGACTAACAAACTGTCCGATAAGTTAGTAAGCTCACTAACTACCGTATTTGCTTCCCTTCACAAAGTGCATGTTCCCGAAGGTTCGGCGCGCCTGTCGACTCGTCAGCTAACGCCTACAGTAAATAGTCTACCTTTTAGTTCCGAGAGGTAAATCTCGCAAAGCTTGGGCTGTGGTGAAATTTTAGGCAACACCTACGCCGTACAATTTTACGCTGTACGCTACGCCATTTGCATTTTTACGCTGCATGAAAACGCCTTCCTTTTGCTTCGTACGTGAAAAAGAAGAAAACCCGGACACTTATATTGTCAGTACAGTAAAATGACAAACCTATATATGGGTGCTTTTACGTAAAGCACCACCACGGAACGTCTTAAGGCACGTTTACGAAAAAAAGTTCAAAACGTATGCTTGGGGAAGGCACAAAGCACGGTGTGCATGCAAAGATGATGCAAAAATCTATCAAAGAAGAAAATAAAATACAAAGGCAAAGCAATTTAAAAAGGATTTTGATAATTCGAGAGCTATTACATCTAATAACGAGCGAAAACCGTTGAAAAATGATCAAACAGATCAAAATCCGGATACCGGTCAATTTAGTGACCAGTATCTGCACGCAACTTAGTAGGTCGCGCTGGCCAGGCACACGCATCTTTTTGAGTTGCGCTCGTGTGTTACGCGCAACTTCAGAAGTTGCGCGCGACATTCAGTTCAGCAAAAAGAAAATCGTAGAAGCGATTTTTCATTTCGCTTTCTCTCTCCTTCCTTCCTCCATTTTCGCCCCTTTCTTTCTTTATAGAGCTCGGATTTTCGTGATTTTCAAAGCTAAAGGAAGAAAATTTTGTTCTTCATTCATTTTTTCCATAATCCAATGTAAGTCTTTTGCCATTTTTTGCTCTTTTTTGGCTGAATTCGAACGATTTTCGAATCGTTAAACCCCAATTTTCAAATTTGGAGTTTTTCGATTTTGTCCATTATTCTTGAAATTGTTTATTCCATGTTGTCATGCTATGCTTAAGGAGTGTTTTGCAAAAAATTTCTTGAAAAAATGGTTAATTATTGAACCTTGTATGAGCATTTCTTCACTTAAGTTCGTTCTTGCCTTTTTTTGCTTGAGTTCTGCCCGAATTTATTTTTTTCTTGCTCATTTTTTTAATACTTGTTGATTATGATGTAGATTATAGTATTAGAACTAATATTACTTTCACAATTCATATTTTGTAAATTTTGAAATTGAAAAATGGCGCGAAGTATATACTTAGTTTGTTTTTTCCATATTCGAACTTCAAGATTGTTTGGTAGACGATAATTGTTACTATTATTCGCCTGAAGATAATTGATTCCTTGAGATTTTGGAATATAATCTCTTGAATAATTAGTTGAAACTGGTATAGGATGGATTTTGTGGGTGTTTGAAAGCCCCCATTTACTAAGTTTAATTGCAGGATCGTAGCCCCTAAGCATGGGTGGCGTTCGATTTTCGTGTTTCATCCTATCGGTAGCCGTTTTGCTGCCGAAATGGATTAAGAACACGTTTATTAGCTTAGTTTAGAAATTAAACTAATAGAGAAACCTCGTTTATCATAGCATGGACTTCTTCAGCGGAGATCACGTATACCGATGCCGTTGGATCGGTAAACCGTGAGATCCTTCCAGTAGCGGAGGATGATGAGGGGATACCGTTTGTTCCTGAGATGGTTGAGTCGGTATGTCCTTTAGTATATGTACTTAAAATACTTATATTTTTGTTTCATATACATTTATCTATTAACTGTCCTTGTCTTTTTTTTTTTTTTTTGGAACAGGTTCCGCGGGAGACCGTGAACGACATGGTGAGGACCCTACGTGCTTTCCGATCTGCTTATCGGAGAGCCCTCGTGACTTTGTCATGCCGTGATCATCGGATGATTGCGTTAAGTTTTATTTATATATTTTTTTGACGAAGTTATTACATTGCATGTATTAATCTTCATTTGGGATTTTACAGGATGTACAGCAGCCGTCTAGCAGTCGTAGAGCAACCTGAGCCCTTTTGTACACATTTTATTATTATTATTTTTTAGGAAACATTGTACATAGATTTATTGTTTTTGTTGTACATATGACACACATTTTCTTCTTTTTTTTTTTGTATATATCATATTATTATTTTTTTTTTTTTTCCATATGTACTTAAAAAAACAAAAAAAATTCAGAGGGAAGGATAGGGTACCCGACTTATCCCTTGAAAAAATAACAAATGAAAGAAAGGAAAAGGAAATAAAGAGAGAAAAAGGAAAAAAGAAAAGAAAAAAAAAAAAGAAAAAAAAGAAAATAAGAAAAAACATAAATAACATAAAATAACATAAAATAAAATAAAATAAAAAGAAAAGGAAATAGAGAACACAAGAGTTGGCAAAAGGCAAGCATATTATTAGTCTTAAGATTTCGTTAAGATTCCGTTATTATGTAAGTCAAAGTACGGAAATAATCCTAAACCACATGTCGCGACAGAGGAGACGCGCACATCTGAAGGAATTACGTGCGGCTGTCAAGCGCATGTAATTTAGTTGCGCGCGGATGTCGCGCGCAACTTCATGAGTTGCGCGCGCCACCTGTTTCTGAACTTTTCTTTGGGCGAAAATTGCCAAAAATTTTCCCCTCTTGGGTCTATTTAAGCATGGTTTTGTATTGGTTTCTAATCATCTCGCATTCATTCGCTTAGTAATTTTATAAGAGCTAAAAGAAATAATCTCTCTAAATTCTTATTTTTTTCTTCTTCTATCTCTTTCTCTCTTTTTTTTTAATATTGAACAATGGTAAAAACCTTTGAACAACGATTGAAGCAATGGGTCACCTTTCTTTCAAACGAGGACAAACTAGCTTTCAACATTTATCACCTAGATCCTCTATTGAACTATATGCAATTAGTGATTAATTTTGACATCCTCCATGCCGCGGTTAACCATTGGGATTCCAACCACCATATTTTCTTATTTAAAGGGGACAAAATTATTCCCCTTCCTGGTGAGTTTGAGGCCTTGCTAGGCTTCCTTACAAATACTCTCCCCGTGACTTATTTGCCTCCATTGTCAGATCCTAGACCCGTATTCCAAAGATTTTTTGGCTTGTCTGAAAATGACATGACTAATATTGGAACTGATGAAGGCGTGAATTTAATTCAATTTATTGAACATTTTGTTGCCCGTCGTTACAACATAACTAAACAACGCTTTAAAATTCGTGCTTTATGTTATTGTCTTGTTGTCAACTTTTTACTTAGGATAGGAAAAAAAATATCGAAACTATTCCATGGTGTCTTTAGTTGAGAAAATAGAGGGATGTCATTCATCCGCTCCTTTGGCTTTGGCGGAAACCATTCTATGCTTGAATCGCCTTAGAGGAGATCCTAACGAAAATGGCTTGACGGGGAGTCCACTCCTATTACACGTAAGTTTTTTTTTTCGTATTTTAAGCGCATGTTAAGGAGTTGTGCTGGCACTGCCAGCGCCACCTGCTCGTGTAAAATCGCAAACTGATATTTTTTTTTCAGATTTGGCTCATGGAACGTTTGCGAATAGTCGACCAGCCACAAAACATTGAGGCCAACGGAGTGCGAACATTCCCTGGACGTCGAATCCTTTACAAGCATAAGAATGAAGAGGAGTGCACGTCGTTCTTTTGTCACGGGGTTCCTAACATACGCTTCGTGATTCCTTGGTGGAACATAAATAGTATGGTTGGGAGTATGTCACAATTGCCATTACATTAGGCTTTTAGGCCAATCTAGCGCTACTTACATCTTTCCTTGCAGGGTAATGAGACAATATGGGATGAAACAGATTATACCCCCGCAAGATTGTGACGCACCCAAGGATGTGTCTTTTAGACCCGAGCGAATTTTCCATTGGATAGAGTATTGGTCAAGTCATCCAAGATGGGTAGTACAAAATCCTACTGCGAGCATTGTATTATCTTCCTTTTATAAGGCTTAGATGAATGCGGCGGACAAGGGCGAGTTAAACAAAGCCCGTTCTCAATATCAAATTGCCACAACTCGCAATCCACCTAAGCCTCTAATGTATTCGACCACCACTACTCCTCCTAGTGGTCAAAACAAAGGAGTGAGAAGAAAATTGGACTTCTCATCTCCCACGACGCGTTTTGAAGGAATCCAAAAGGAAAGCTTCTTCCAAACCCGCACAAATAGGCGTGATAATCAAGGAACCTTCGCAACAAACCCAAAAAGGGACTCTAACAAAAGCTTCGGAAAAAGGAAAAAGGGTTGAAAAGGCTCCTATTCCAAAATTGAAGAACAAAGTATGGGTCAAGAAGAAGAATGTAGGGGAGAGTTCTAAGGTTTCTGACAATACTGCGATGGAAACTACTCCTCCATTATCCGTGAAAATCGAGGATATAGTGAAGCCTTAGAATGTTACACAATTTTTTTTTTGTTTTTTTTTTTTTTTGAATAAAGTGTAATCACTACTATGCCTCTTTTCTTTTACTTTAAAATTTAGTTGAACAATGTCCAATCTATTTTTTTTTTTTTTTGAATGAAATAAAATGAGCTTTATATTTGGATATGACCGAATCTTATAGATTGCCTACGTATTCGCATCACGAAATCAGGTCATTGCGTAGTTTTTTTTTCTTTATATATATTTTTTTATTTTTTCTTTAACTCCTTAGGTAAAAGTAAAATAAAAAAAATTAATCAAACTTTGTTTAATAGAGAGTTAAATCAAAGTTTAATTTTTTTATTTTCCGAGTATATGTTTATTTTTATGAAACGCCCTTCTTTCATTGTAAGTAGAAGTTACAAATTCGTTCAAACAAAAAAGTTCGGGTTCGCAGTTTGACAGTCAGGTGGCGCGCGCAACATCTGAGGTTGCGCGGTATGTCTGACAAGGGTTAAATCGGTCGCTACAATCTAACTCTCAATCAAACAATACTTATACGAACACCCTATAACCAAGTACAATGGCAAATAAAGGTTCGGTCCACGAGGAACGAGAGTAATTGCAAATCAATCTTAAACCTAAGCTAGTTCGAAATCAATGGAAAATGGTGTTCTAAAATACTACTAATAAGATGGAATAAATCAATCAACTAAGACACTAGGGAAACGGGAATCCGCCTAACCATTGGTAACTAAGCAACAAGGAATCACAGAGACAAACGGGATATGCAAAGACTATAAGTCTGATCAATATCATGTGATAGGAAGACAACGGGCAATACTAAGCTTGGATTTCTCATGCACTTAACATTACTCGATACATAATCAAACCACATTCAATAATGAAATACTCAATTCACAATCTCTTGTTCAAATCAAGAATGTCATGCAATCAAATTCAATATTCTAGGTTAGCTACTCCTATTATAATGAATTAACATGCAATCGCATATAATCAATTTAATCACAATCCGTTTATCAAAATCAACCCTCAATTACATAGATTACCTAGGCCGGGTTTCATCCCGAAACCCTAGCTAGGAGACTACTCACACATATTCATAATCAAAGCAATAATGAATTCCAAAAGCATAATAGATATAAACATGAATTCTGATTAAGGAATAATAAAGCTTGATTAATAAACAAGAATGAATAATACCAATTGTATTGATGCGAATCAATGGAAAAGTTCAGAACTTTGATATCCGTCGTCAATGAATAATACAAAGAATCTTCGCAAATCTTGCTTCATATCAATCCAAGAAAACTAAAATCTCTAGAAATATCTCTAAGAAAACTAATGAATCTCTAACACTAAGAACGTTCTCCAATAACTCTCTACAAAGGCTCTCAAAACTATCTCTAAAAACCTGTCTCTAAATCTCCTTAAAGTCGGGCCTTATATACATCTTCTAATTCGGAGAAGTCAAGCGCGCAGTTAACCCTGGATCAGCACGGCCGTGCTGAATTTGGCACGGCCGTGCTAGCTTGTCAGTAGGTAAACCGGATTTCTTCTTCAATTTGGCACGACCGTGCTATATATGGCACGGCCGTGCAGCTTCCTGGCACGGCCGTGCTAAAAATGACACGGCCGTGTTAAATATGCTTTAGCACGGGGCTCATACTGAAGCTGACACGGGCACGGGCAACATCTGGCACGGCCGTGCTAATGGCCTGCACGGCCGTGCTGGTGCGTGGATACTGACACGGCCGTGCTATTGGCTTGCACGACCGTGCTGCCTTGCCTGGGGTTGCTTGCTTATAGGCCAGCACGGGTGTGCCTATGGTAACACGGCCGTGCTGCCTGTGCTATGTAATCAATGCACGGCACTTGAACTTCCTTAACTCCTCGGACTTCGGTCAAGGCTAGCTCGGTTACGCATCAAGGGCTCAGGATCCGATTAAACTCGGTTGATATTACCTGAAAACACATAAAAAAACAAACCGAAAACCCGTGAAGCACGTAATATGGGGAACGTAAGCATAACAAGGTAATAATCGGCCAAAACGGCCCCAAATACATCCAAAATCATCCTAAAATATGCTCTAAAGCGCGCCCTAAAGTGCGCTTGTCAAAACCCCCCAAGCTACACTTTTGCTAGTCCTCGAGCAAAAACCAAGGGAAACACACACAAGATCAAATAAACTATGCCATTGCGAACAAATCAAATTAAGCACGGAATGAAATCAATGGATCATACTTAGAACAACCATGCACGGAATGAAAACTCACTCAAACAAGCAACGAGACAGACAATCCAAGATATCGTTGATCAAATGCAAAAAAGACCTAAACCAAGCATAGAGAACAAAGAAATCATGCTTCCCTCTAAACCCAACCAAACCGGCCACGTCCTCCCCTTTTGCTTCAAATCACCACCCTAATTGTCCCCTCGTGATTCCTCGAAGGAACCGGAAAAAGTTATATTTTGAGGAAATAACAAAGGTATCCCGACATCTCGATTACGCATAATCTTTCCATAGGGTTGAAAGGTATCTCCCTCCACCGTTTGAGAACCGAACACCTCTAAAGTCTGGGTTGTAATGTATTGGCAATGGGTAAGGTGGTGAAAACAATTTAAAATGTGGAGTTAAATCCTAAATGAAGCGCAAGAATCACGATTCTCAAAAACAAAGCTCAAGAAATGCAATTCACATTCCACATTAAACATTGATCACACTTTTACACATCCCAAACTCTCTATGTTATACACACTCAAATCACCTTTTTCAAACTTCAAAGCTTTTATTCATATGTCTTCGCCTTTTCCACAATTCGGACGGCTTTTCTCCTTTTTTTATTTTGATTTTCTTTTCTTTTTTTTTCTTTTTTTTTAAACAAATTTTCATATTACATCTTTAAAATTAAGCTCACTTTCAAACTTGCTCAAACCAACTATCGATCATTATTCTTGATTTATACACAATAAGCTCAAACAAACCTTGCGAGGTAAACGCTTCACAACTAAGGGTTGGTAAAACATCGGCCATCGGGTTTGTAACACGGGTAACCAAGAATGGAATTAAAGGCTCAACATGGTTAGCAAGTAAGATGATGTAAATAGAAAATTAATTTGTAACAAAATAAAAGGAACAAGAATAAGAAAAATGAAAAAGGTGCCCTCTTCCTCCCTTAAAAGTGTCAAGTCGGTCTTGGGAGCTACAAGTCAACACAAAGATCGAAACATGCGTAATCAAGGATCCAAATATGCCACTCAAGAAGAATGATGAAGGTTAGAACAATAAAACCTCATGGGATTCAAAAACAAAGCAACTACCAATTAAGGTGATCAAATCCACAAATGGGAAGCGACTCCATCTTACCACAATTCAATGGCTTAGAGTTTCACATGATAACAAACGTTCTAACCAACTACCTTCGCCTAGACTCGTCTACATTGATCAACAATAGACTCAAACTGTGTATTCATCACTAGCTTAAGTAGAAATAGATATTCCACACACATTCATTCACGTTTCGAATCCAAATATGAGCATTATTCCAAAAGTTTATGCAATTAGACAAGTTTATCACGATCCAAAAATATAGGAAAAGACTATGAGGCAAATCATATAAACTAGACTACACATTCTCATAACAGAAGCTTTTTCTATATTGCACACATATATAAACAACTAAGTAATCTAAACAAGCTAAATGGCTCATAAAGAGGCATGAAAATCACATAATAATCCCAATCGACAAACAAGTGATCAATTGATATCAACATCAATGATCCCAGGTTCTTAAGAACCG
This sequence comes from Chenopodium quinoa, assembly GCF_001683475.1. NCBI lineage: Eukaryota > Viridiplantae > Streptophyta > Magnoliopsida > Caryophyllales > Amaranthaceae > Chenopodium > Chenopodium quinoa. The sequence goes on along the minus strand of NW_018744988.1, from coordinate 361,087 downwards.
ATCAAACATCCTCGAACCATTCAACTTCTTCCTAAACTAAACTATCCTAAGCACACAAAAACAAAAAAAACCAAAGGAAAAAGGGAAAGATTTCACCAAATGCTTCTTGAAAACACACTAAGACAGCATGAGATGCGGCGAAGCTCCTAATGCTACCTCCATGAGTCTTCATATCTGCACAGGTTAGATAGAAACAAACCAAAACGAAACCAAAAGAAACTCGTTTTTTTATTTTTTTATAGGAATATGAAGAAAAACAAGGGAAAATCAACAAGGAAACCATTCACCCCCCCCCCCCCCCCCAAGCTAGTATAGACATTGTCCTCAATGTCAGGCATCGAGAGACTACCTAGAAGGCAAAAAGGGAAAGAGAAAAGTACCTCATTGACTGGGTCTCGGGTTACCTCCCGGAAGCGCTTCTTTAACGTCATTAGCTTGACGCAACACATGGATTACAGGTTACCCATAATCAATACTTGCCGTTGCAGTGGAGATAAGCTCACCATTCTTATTCTTGACAATAATCACCGCCCCTTTCTTAGGTACTACAAACACAGGGGAAACCCTTCCTTGATGTGTTGGAAGGGGTTTAAGCTTTACCTTTGGTGCTTCATTAGCCTCCTTTGCAGTGGCCACATCTAATGCATTTAGAAATTGCTCCTCCATGTCCCTGTTTTCCTTGTTCTCATTCAACTCAAAATCATGATTAGTATAGAATAATTCGTTACGCATATCAGAGACAATGGAATCAACAGTGTCAACCATCATGAAATTATCAGAAGTAGAACAAGGATATTTCATAGTTTTATTTAAATCAAAATCTAAAACCTCCTTTCCTACTTTCAATGAAATCTTGGCACCCTTTACATCAATAAGGGCCCCCGAAGTATCTAGGAAAGGACGTCCTAGAATTATAGGTATATGAACATCCTCATCCATATCTAGGACCACAAAGTCAACAAGTATGACAAACTTCCCCACCCTTAGGGGAACATATTCCACTTTACCCTTTGGAAATTTGATCGATCGATCGGCTAATTGAAGGGATATGTTAGTGGGAAGAAGTTCTCCTATATTTAATCGTTGATAAACAGAATATGGCATGAGACTAACACTAGCTCCAAGATCACACAAAGCATTATCAATATTCATTTTGTTTATAGCACAAGGGATTGAAAAGCTACCCGGATCTCCTAACTTAGGAGGCATTTTGTTCATTATTATAGCACTACAGTGTTCAGTGAGGTTAACAGTTTCTACCCCTTCACAGTTTCTTCTACCACTCAATATATCTTTTAAAAACCTAGCATAGTTAGGCATTTGCTTGATAGCATCAGTGAATGGTATAGAAAGGTGGACTTCTCTCAAGGTCTCTAAAAACTTCCCGAATTGGGCATCTAGCTTATGTCTCACATATTTTTGGGGGTAGGGGAGTCTATGTAATAGGTCGGGTTGATTGGTTTGTGCTCCCACCTGTTCCTTTGGGACCTCATTAATTTTATCTTTTTCTCTGGTCCTCTCATCCTCACTTCCTACAACATTATCAGTGATAGGTGGAGTCACAGGTTGACTCCTAGGGGGTACTACTTCATCACTCCCCCTCAATGTCTTTCCACTCCTAGTGGTGATAGCATTTACAGAGTTTTTAGGGTCAATACCTTGAGGCGGTAGTTTTGAAACTCCAACCCCATCTTTTATAGAACTAGCCAACTGAGAAATCTGGGTTTCAAGCATCTTATTATGTGTCATCACTTCACTAAACTTTTTATCAGTGGTGGACATAAAAGTGTTGAACATTTTGGCCTGGAACTCCATCATTTCCTCCAAGCTAGATCTCTGTGGTGGTCCTTGAGCATAATAATTATCATTTGTAGCTCGGGAACCACGCACATTAGATTGTTGGGGATTTTGATTAGAGTACCCCTTATTATTATTCCAGTTTCCCCTGTTATTAATGCCGTTTCCCCCTTGATTGAATTGCCCTTGGGAATTATGATTCATTTGATGACCCTGTTGGTATTGGTTTTGATTTCCAAAACCACCATGTTGATTATAGGGTCCTTGCGAATTTTGGTCCCTTTGGCCCCTATTTCCCCACTGGTTTTGATAATCAAAATCATTACCTCCCTGATTATAATTGTTCCCTCTTTGATTAGGTGGCAGATATCTATTATTGTCATTGCTAGGTCCGTTATCATAAGACATAGCATTGACCTGTTCATTATTATATCTATTACCATCATTATTATTAGGATCATATGAGGGATCAAAATTACAAGCATTAGTATAATGATCATATGAACCACAGTTTTCACTGAAAATACATCCTATAGGCATATTAGAAACGGAAGGATTAGGATTCATACCTCTCCCCTTAGATTGGGAGGGAAGATCTTGCAATGGCACGGAATCGAGCTTGGCTTTAATCACTGACATCTCCTTCCCGAGGTTCGTAATTTGTGATGTCAGGTTGCTAATGGCATTGAGGTGGTCCACTGAATAGACCGCTCCTCCACTCTTGTTCACAGCATCTCGCTCGCCGTCTTGCCAATCCATGTGGTGTCGTACCACATCTTCTATGATATCAATGACTTCTTCTTCGGTTTTGTTCATAATGGGGCCACCTGCTCCCGCATCCAAACTAGTCTTCCCTTGAGGACTCAATCCTCCATAGAAAATCTGTAAAACTTGATATGTTGGGATTCCGTGGTGTGAGCACTCTCTTTGGTACTCCTTGTACCTTTCCCATGCTTCGTAGATTGACTCCCCACTCCTTTGCCGAAATCCCTGGATCAAAGCTCTAGCATCGACCGTCTTCTTTTGGGAATAAAATCTTCCCAAGAATGCTGTCGTGACATCATCCCAAGTGTGTAGAGAGTTCGGCTTCACCTCCTTCTCTAGCCATTCGAGAGCTCTCCCAATAAGTGAAAAGGGGAAAAGCTTCAATCTCACGAACTCTTGATTCACCCCATTAACCTTGATGGTATTGCAGTACTTCTCAAATTCGTTCAAATGAGCCAAAGGGCTCTCATGCTTGGCACCACTAAACTACCTTCTCTCGATGAGGGTGATCATAGCCGGTCGGATCTCTAAATCATTCGCCTCAGTAGTGGGTGGAGCAATCCGTCTTGAAGCTCTATGCGCCCCAGGAGTTCCCAACTCCTTAAGGGGTCGTGGTGCTGGCCGATTGGGTTGGCGCGGTATTAATTCTGGATCAAAGGGTATTAATTCTCTCTGTTTAGACCTGCGCATACACACTAACCAAACCAATTAAATAGCAGGGCTACAAGTGTATCCAAAAGGGAAAAATCTTTTTGTGCCTTTTTTATGATGAACTAGACTCAAGAAATCAAAAAGCAATTAACAAACACCGTTCCCCGGCAACGGCGCCATTTTGACAAGGGTTAAATCGGTCGCTACAATCTAAATCTCAATCAAACAATACTTATACGAACACCCTATAACCAAGTACAATGGCAAATAAAGGTTCGGTCCACGAGGAACGAGAGTAATTGCAAATCAATCTTAAACCTAAGCTAGTTCGAAATCAATGGAAAATGGTGTTCTAAAATACTACTAATAAGATGGAATAAATCAATAAACTAAGACACTAGGGAGAACGGGAATCCGCCTAACCATTGGTAACTAAGCAACAAGGAATCACAGAGACAAACGGGATATGCAAAGACTATAAGTCTGATCAATATCATGTGATAGGAAGACAACGGGCAATACTAAGCTTGGATTTCTCATGCACTTAACATTACTCGATACATAATCAAACCACATTCAATAATGAAATACTCAATTAACAATCTCTTGTTCAAATCAAGAATATCATGCAATCAAATTCAATATTCTAGGTTAGCTACTCCTATTATAATGAATTAACATGCAATCGCATATAATCAATTTAATCACAATCCGTTTATCAAAATCAACCCTCAATTACATAGATTACCTAGGCCGAGTTTCATCCCGAAACCCTAGCTAGGAGACTACTCACACATATTCATAATCAAAGCAATAATGAATTCCAAAAGCATAATAGATATAAACATGAATTCTGATTAAGGAATAATAAAGCTTGATTAATAAACAAGAATGAATAATACCAATTTTATTGATGCGAATCAATGGAAAAGTTCAGATTTTTGATATCCGTCGTCAATGAATAATACAAAGAATCTTCGCAAATCTTGCTTCATATCAATCCAAGAAAACTAAAATCTCTAGAAATATCTCTAAGAAAACTAATGAATCTCTAATACTAAGAACGTTCTCCAATAACTCCCTACAAAGGCTCTCAAAACTATCTCTAAAAAACTGTCTCTAAATCTCCTTAAAGTCGGGCCTTATATACGTCTTCTAATTCGGAGAAGTCAAGCGCGCAGTTAACCCTGGATCAGCACGGCCGTGCTGAATTTGGCACGACCGTGCTAGCTTGTCAGTAGGTAAACCGGATTTCTTCTTCAATTCGGCACGGCCGTGCTATATATGGCACGGCCGTGCAGCTTCCTGGCACGGCCGTGCTAAAAATGACACGGCCGTGTTGAATATGCTCTAGCACGGGGCTCATACTGAAGCTGACACGGGCACGGGCAACATCTGGCACGGCCGTGCTAATGGCCTGCACGGCCGTGCTGGTGCGTGGATACTGACACGACCGTGCTATTGGCTTGCACGACCGTGCTGCCTTGCCTGAGGTTGCTTGCTTATAGGCCAGCACGGGTGTGCCTATGGTAACACGGCCGTGCTGCCTGTGCTATGTAATCAATGCACGGCACTTGAACTTCCTTAACTCCTCGGACTTCGGTCAAGGCTAGCTCGGTTACGCATCAAGGGCTCAGGATCCGATTAAACTCGGTTGATATTACCTGAAAACACATAAAAAAACAAACCGAAAACCCGTGAAGCACGTAATATGGGGAACGTAAGCATAACAAGGTAATAATCGGCCAAAACGGCCCCAAATACATCCAAAATCATCCTAAAATATGCTCTAAAGCGTGCCCTAAAGTGCGCTTGTCAATGTCATGCGCAACTTAATCAGTTGCGCGTGGTATCCGCGCGCAACTATTCCGGTTGCGCGCGACACCTAACCCCTATTGATGTTCGTATAGACGTTCTATAACCCCATAGTCCAAAGTTTAGTTTATTCAGCCAGTCTTTATAATTTTCTGCCATTTTCTTAATGATGACTGTTATATTTTTATTTGTCGATTCTACAGCTCCATTCATTTAAGGTCTGTATGGGGATGAGTGATGATGTTTTACTTTATAATGAGTTAAGAGGGTCTCAACTTCAGCTTTTAATTGTGATCCCTAATCACTAATTAGTTCGTGTGGAACTCCATATCTACAAAATATGTTTCGTTCGAGAAACTTTGCGACATGTTTAGAAGTGATATTAACATACGAAGCAGCCTCAATCCACTTACTGAAGTAGTCGATGGCTACTAATACGTACTCGTGCCCTCCTGCTTCTATTGGAGAGACCTTTCCAATTATGTCAATTCCCCAAGTTGAAAAAGGCCAAGGGGAAGTGAGATTATATAGTTCAGATGGTGGAAGGTGTTGTAAATTAGCAAACATTTGGCACTCTGGACATTTCTTGACATATTGTATGCAATCATGTTCCATAGTGGACCAATAATACCCTTGTCGTGAAATTATTTTTGCGAGCATTTTACCATTCATGTGAGGTCCACAGACACCTTTGTGAGTATTTTCCATAAGGCGTGTGGTTTCAGGTTGGTCTATACACAACAAACTTTTACCATTAGGTCCTTTTTTGCATAATTGACCATTTAATAGACCATATTGAGCCGCAAGTGTTCGTAAGGCTTGTTGGTCTTTCGATGAAGTATTTTCGGGATTTGTGCCATGAGTAATATATTAGAGGATATGATCATACCAAGGATTGTTTCCTTCAATGTCATTTATTTCCTCTATTGCGCTGCAATATGATGGTTCTTCAATGACATTTGTCATCTTGTGTCATGAGAATCTCTTCATCCGGAAGATGAGTAGTTTCTGCATGACTTGTTTGAATTGGATGTTGAGCCAGAAAGTCGAAAATTACTTTTCCTTTCATTGATTTTTCTGGAATATATTTTAACTCAAATTCGGCCAACATCACCAACCATTTGGAGGGAAACGGTTCCCGACATACCCCCCTCGAAAAAATAACAAAAAGGAACAAGGTAAAGAGGACATGAATAGGAAATTGAAAAAAGAAGGGAAAAAGAAAAAAGAAAGAAGGAAAAAGGAAAATAAGAAGAAAATAAGAAAATCAAATAAAATATAAAAAAGGACACAAGAGTTAACAAAATATAAGCGTATGATTATTCATAAGATTTCGTCAATATTCTGTTATTATGGAAATAAATCAAAACGACATGTCGCAATAGACCAGGCGCAAGCAACTGAAAGGCTTGCGCGCGTCTGTCGCGCGCATGTGAATTTGTTGCACGCAGTTGTTGCGCGCGCCACCTGCGGGTGAACTTTCCTTAGAGAGAAAATTGCCAAAAATTGTCCCCTCTTGGGTCTATTTAAGCGTGGTTTCATGTAAGCTTTTGATCATCTCGCATTCATTCGCTTAGTAGTGTTATAAAAAAGTAACTAATCTCTCTAAATTGTTCCCTTCTCCTTTTAATTACATTTAGCAATGGCAAAAACCTTTGAACAATGGTTGAAGCAATTGGTCACTTCCCTTTCAACTGAGGATAAACTATCCTTCAAAATATACCAACTTGACCCTCTATTGAATTATATGCAACTAGTTATAAACTTTTAGTTTCTCCATGCTGCTGTCAATCATTAGGAATCGAACCACCATCTTTTCTTTTTAAAGGGGATGAAATATTCCCATTACCTGGCGAGTTCAAGGCTCTATAAGGACTCCCTACAAATACTCTCCCTGTGACATATGTCCCTTACTTGTCAGATCCCAAACCTGTTTTTCAACGATTTTTTGGTTTGAATGACAACGATATGTTAACATTGGAAAAGAACAAGGCGTGGATTTAGTTCAATTTATTGAACATTTCATCGCCCCTCATGACAACTTCACTAAACAACGCTTTGAAATTCGTGTTTTATGTTATTGTCTTATTGGTAATTGTTTACTAAGGACAGGTAAAAATTACGGAGATTATTCCATGGTATCCACAGTAGAGCAAATAGAGGGATATCATCATCCGCTCCTTTATCTTTGGCGCAAATCGTCCTATGCTTGAATCGCCTTAGAGGAGACCCTAACGAGAATGGTTTCAAGGGAAGTCCACTGATATTACATGTAAGTTTATTTTTCATCGTAAAGCAGCGCATGTTGGGAGGTTGCGCTGGCATGTCCAGCGCTATCATCTCTGATGTGCGTGGATGGCGCACGCAACTAATTTTGATGCGCGCGCCACCTGCTCATGTATTTTCGCAAATTAATTTTCCTCGGGTTTTTTCTTTTCAGGCTTGGCTCATGGAGTGCTTGCGAATTATTGAACAGCCAGAAAATTTTGAGACTCATGGAGTGAGAACATTCCCTTGACGTCGAAGTCTCTACAAACATAAAAATGAAGATGAATGGACGACGTTTTTCAGTCATGGGTTTGCCAACATACGCTTTGTGATTCCTTGGTGGAACTTAAGTTGTATAGTTGGGAATAGTTTTAATTGTCCCTATATTAGGCTTTTAGGCCTATCTAGTGCTACTTACAGTTTTCCTTGTAGGTCGATGAGACTGTATGGAATGAAACTTGTTATCCCCCTTCAGGATTGTGATGCCCCTAAAGATGTAATTTTTAAACCTGAAAGGATCCCTCGTTAGATGGAATATTGGTCAAGTCTCCCTAGGAGGTTAGTACAAAGTCCTAATGCGGGCATTGTGTTATCCTCTTTCTACAAGGCTTGGATGAATGTGGCGGACAAGGGTGAGCTAAACAAGGCTCGATCACAACATAAAGCCGCCTCAGCTCGCAATCCACCCAAACCTCTGATGCATTCGGCCACCACTACTTCTCCTAGTGGCAAAAACAAAGGAGTGAGAAGAAAATTAGACTTCTCATCTCCTAAGGCTCGTCCGAAGGAACCAAAGAGAAAGGCTCCTCCAAAACATGCGCAACAAGGGGTCAAAATTAAAGAACCTTCACCAAATAATCGCAAGAAGGCTCCAATTGTTAAAGGAAAAGGAAAAAAGGTTGCGAAGGCCCTAATCCCTAAATTGAAGAACAATGTTTGGGTTAAAAAGAAGAGTGAAGGGGAAAGCTCTAAGGTTGCTGAAACTACTGCGATGGAAACTACTCATCCGCCGACTGTGACAATTGAGGATGTTAAACCTTCACTGTTACACAATATGCTATTAGTTTAATTTGAATAAAGTGTAATCACTACTATGTTTTTTTTTTTTTTTTATTTATTATGTAGTTCAAAAATGCCTCTTGTTTTTTTTTTTTTTTTTTTTTTTTGAATTTCGAATGGAATAAAAATGAGCTTTATTATATATTTATTTTATATGAATGAATCATAAAGATTGCCTCCGTATTCGTATTACGAAATCAGGTCTTTGCGTAGTTCTTTGCAATTGTTTTATGTTTTTGTTAAATTTTTTTTCTTCATCCTCTCTTGTAGAAATTGAATGAAAAAAATCAATCTAATTTAAATCAAAGCTTAAATTTTTTTTTCCGAGCATATTTTATTTTTCAAGAAACTCCCTCTTTTTTATCGCAAGTAAAAATCGCAATTTTATTCTCGCGCAAAAATTCTTGGTTCGTAGTTCGTCTTTAGATGGCGCGGGCAATGTCTAAGGTTGCGCGTGCCTATCGCGCGCAGTTGATTCAGTTGCGCGTGACATCAGCGCGCAACTAGTTTAGTTGCGCACGACACCTGTGCTATTAGTGTTAATTTTTTTTATTATTACCCCCCATGTGTGAAGAGTTTTTCGTGGTGTTCGAAAAATATCTGAACACTTGAATGGTATATGTGTTTTTTAAATTACCCCCGAAGTGTTATGAACTTTACCGTGTTATTCGGTAAAGTGCGAAACACTTAGAATATTTTAATTGAATGCTAACAAAAAATGGTTTATTTAATGAATGAACTAGTTTATCTGGATTTCATATGTAATATTTGTTAAGTCGATCAATATTTTTTAGTTGGAAAATTTCATCACCTCTAATATCCATTAATCTGACAGCTCCTCCTGATAAAATTTTAATTAAGTGTTAGGGCCCTATCCAATTAGGTTTGAATTTCCCTCTTGGTTCGGTTGGTGGGCCTCTAACTTCTTTTAGTACAAAGTCACCTTCTTTGATATTTCTGTGTCGTACCCTTTTATTAAAATTTCGCGAAATGCGTCGTTGGTATACTTGTACATGATGAAAAGCTCTTAATCTTCGTTAATCGAGGAATAATAGCTCTTCATACCTCGCTCTTACCCATCCAGCTTCCGGCAGCTTACTTTGGAGTACGTTATGTAGGGATGGTATTCCAAAAACTAAGGAGTATGGAGTTACTCCTATTGATGTTCGTATGGACGTTCTATAACCCCTTAGAGTGAAGTGTAGTTTATTCGACCAGTCTTTATAATTTTCAGCCATTTTCATAATGATGACTATTATGTTTTTATTTGCCGATTCTACAGCTCCATTCATTTGAGGACTATATGGGGATGAATGATGGTGTTTTACTTTAAAACGAGTTAAGAGGGTCTCAATTTCAGCTTTGAATTGAGATTTCTGATCACTAATTAGCTCATTTGGAACACCATATCTACAAAATATGTGTCTTTTGAGAAACTTTACGACATGTTTAGAAGTGATATTCACGTAAGAAGCGACCTCAATCCACTTAGTAAAGTAATCGAGAGCTAGTAATACGTACTCGTGCCCTCATGCTCCTGTTGGAAATATTTTTCCAATTATGTCAATTCCCCAAGTCAAAAAAGACCAAGGAGAAGTTAGATAATATAGTTCGGATGGTGGAAGGTGTTGTAAGTTAGCAAACATTTGACACTCTAGACATTTTTTAAACATGTATGCAATCATGTTCCATAGTGGACAAATAGTACCCTTGTCGTGAAATTATTTTAGCAAGTATTTTACCATTCATTTGAGGTCCACAAACGCCTTTGTATGTGAGTATTCTCTATAAGGCGTGTGGATTCAGGCTGATTTATACACAATAAGCTTTGACCATTAGGCCCCCTTTTGCATAATTGACCATTGAATAGACCATATTAGGGCGCAAGTGTTCTTAGGGCTCGTTGGTCTTTCGATGAAGTATTTTCAGGATATGTGCCATGGGTAATATATTGGAGGATATGTCCATACAAAGGATTGTCTCCTTCAATGTCATTTATTTCCTCTATTGCGTTGCAATATGCTGGTTCTTCTATTCTATCAATGCATAATGGCATCATATTTAAATGATCTGGAATGTTAATCATTGAGGCTAATTTTGCTAGCGCATCGGCAAAATTATTATCATCCCTTGGGAGGTATTTAAAGACAGTATGTTCAAACTTCTCGATGAGTTGCTCTAGGTGTTCTTGGTATAATATCATTGTGGAGTTCTTTATTTTCCATTTTTGTAGTATATGATTTATAATCAAACTAGAATCTCCATATACCTCTAATTTTTGCACACCTAAGCTAGCTGCTGCTTCTAATCCAATAATGCACGCTTCATATTCCGCGACATTATTAGTAACCTCAAAGTCTAGTTTGACAGAGATTGGAGTATGTGCTCCCTCAGGACTTATGAGTAACACTCCCACGCCACACCCTTTTTGGTTGGATGCACCGTCGAAGTACATTACCCATTTGTCATCTTGCGTCATGAAAATCTCTTCATCCGGAAGATGAGTAGTTTCTACATGACTTGTTTAAATAGGATGTTAGGCTAGAAAATCAAAAATTACTTTTCCTTTTATTAATTTTTCTGAAAAGTATTTTAATTCAAATTCTGCTAACATCACCAACCACTTGGATCTTCTTCCTTGTATAGGTGGTTGTTCAAACAAATACTTTATCGGATTTTGTTGAGAAATCACATGAGTGGTGTGTGGTAACATATAATGTCGCAATTTTTAGTTGCCCACACTAATGCTAAACTTGTTTTTTCAAAGGTGCTATATTGTTTTTCATATTGAATGAATTTTTTGCTTGTGTAGTATATTGCACGCTCGACTTTGTCTACCACTTGTGCTAGCATGGCACCTGTGGCCGTGTCTATAACCGTGATGTATAGCCTGAGAGGTAGTTTGGGTACTGGTGGTGCTAAAATTGGTGGACTTTTGAGATAATCTTTGATTTTCTCAATGGCCCTTTGTCATTGATCGTCCCATTCATGTTTTTCTTCTTTTTTCAATTTTTTAAATATTGGCTCACAAGTTATTGTCAATTTGTTAATAAACCGACTAATGTATTGTAGTTTGCAAGGAAATCCCATAATTTCTTTTTCTATTTGAAGGGGAGGCATATCAACGATTGCCTTTATTTTAGAGGGATCGATCTCAATACCACATGTGCTTACTACGTATCTAAGTGACTTACCAGAAGTTACTTGGAAGGCGCATTTTGTGGATTCATCGCATTTTATATTCTTATATGCGAGTGAAAAATTTACGTAAAGCTTTTATATGTCCCATTCTATCTTTGGACTTTACAATCATATCTTCCACATACACTTCTATTTCTTTGTGGATCATATCATGCAAGAGTGTCGTAGCCGTTCTTTGGTACGTAGCTCCTGCATTTTTTAGGCCAAATGGCATGACTGTGTAGCAATATGTACCCCAAGGGGTGATAAAAGCATGTCTTTTCTTCATCTTCTTTTGCCATTAGGATTTGGTTGTAACCTGCGTATCCATCCATAAAGGATAACATCTCATGCTCAGCCGTGTTATCTACCAATATATCTATATAAGCTAGAGAAAAATCGTCTTTAGGGCTAGCCTTGTTAAGGTCCCTAAAATCGACACACATGCGAACTCGTTCATCCTTTTTAGGAACTGGGACGATGTTTGCTACCCGTTCTGGGTAATTACTTACGCGAATGTAACATGCGTCTAATTGCTTTTGTACTTCTTCTTTTATTTTCAAAGCGACATTAGGTTTAATTCGTCGAAGTTTTTGTTTTACTGGTTTAGAAGTAGGGTTCAAGGGAATGGTATGTTTGGCAATTTCCCTATCTATTCCAGGCATGTCCTTGTATGACCAAGCGAACACGTCTTCAAATTCTTTGAGCGTCGATATAAGAATTGATTGCTCTTCCAGATATAAAGTTAAGCCAATTTTGACTTCTCTTTTGTTTTCATTAGTCCCTATATTGACTGCTTTATTTTCTTCAATTATAGGGTTCTTTTGTTCTGTTTCATTCATTAATTCGACCAATTTATTAATATTATCATCTTCATTAGATTTTTTGTTATAGCATTCAAAAGATTCAAGAGAAGGCATATACTCGAAAATGGAGCTCACATTATTGAATTCAAATGAGAGTACATCAAGAGAAGAATCCTTTTTGGGATCTTCGTCCTTAGAACTAGAAAATATAGACTCAGTAATAGCCACAGGGCTCAAATTTTCAGCTTCCATAAAGTCTAAACTAAACTCATTATCCAATTCTTCGAACATCTTCCCTTGTCCTGTGATGATCTCCAGGTTATTATAACCTTTATGGTTAATCCTTTTTAAAAATTTCCTCCATCCATGCTCGAAGGCTTCATTAGAAGGGGTGATCAACAAGGTTAGGTAAAAAGCTTCATCCTAGATGGAATTTATATTAGTCATGGTAGCAACATGGTTTTGCACTAGTCCAAATAGAAACTTGAATGCTTGCCTATCATAGCACCCTGGGGTTGGGAGTTTTGATTCAACAATTTCGAGATCGTCATTCAAGAAGTAGCAATCATGAAATATCTTAAATCCAGGCTTCTTGATTCCTCCCAAAACTAGTGGTTCTGGAAAGTAATAGCAAGGGTAATATTCTCCCTCCCTAATGAATTTTCCATTAAGGGTTTGTTGGTAAGATGGGAGCAAATTGATTATCCCCTTTTTATTGTTGTCTCTACGTGCTTTGTTTTTAGTATCGTGAGACTCTAGTTCTTCCTTGGTTGGTTTGTATCCCAATCCAAAGGAAAGACTTTTCTTTGGGATAGGAAGTCAAAAAGAGATTTCTTCATTCCTATTCCCAAAGGCATCCCAGGAAAGTAACTACTCTTAAACAAGATGTTGTTTACTATCCAGGTGGAGCATGGATCAAGCTTGGATGATTCTTCAAGGCTCTCTTCCATTTCAATTGTGTAGATTGGCTCGACGGTAAATCCCCACATGTCCTCTTCATAATTATTATGATTTATTTGTAGAAGTGATTGGTCATTTATAGCTATTATGAGAGGAGAAGCATGTAGAGTCATAGGAAGCCCTCAATAGTTCAACCTAATCATTTAATGAAGTGAGGATGGTATTGCACCAAGCTCATATATCCAAGGAAATCCAAGTAGAAGGATGAATATGGGTTTAATATCAAGGACATAGAATTCAACCATCTTTTGAATTGGGCCTGTGGTGACTGTTAGCTTAACAATTCAACACACCGATCTCCTCGAGTTGTCGTAGGCCCTAATGCTTTGTGTTATTCAATGAAAATCTTTTTCAGGATTAAGGCGTTGATATTTTACTGTTTGTAATGGGCACACGTTTACAGCCGACCCATTGTCTACAAAAGTGAGAGGGATATTGTACCCTTTGCACCCCACAGTTAAGTATAATGCATTGTTGTGGGTAGTGTCTTTTGAAGGCAAATCATCATTAATGAAAATGATTGAATTGTCGGATTTCTCACTAGTAAGCAAGCTAATGAGATCCGGGGGAGTTGTGTCTGTACTTACATCAAAAGCCGTTAGAGCGTTCATAAGGTAATTCCTATGTTCTTTAGAAGTACTTAGGAGTTCCCAAATGCTAACATTCGCCTTGGGTTGGCGAAGCTATTTGAACAATGGATCTTCCACCTCAAGTGGAGCTGGTATTGGGTTTTGTACTTAACCTTGAGTTTGATTTTGTTTGGTCGAAGATCGATTTGGTGGTGCTTTATAAACTCGCCCACAACGATTAGATGATCTACTTCGTTTGGGTTAGTTATAGGACTCGTGAACCAAATTTCTTCTAGAGGCTTTGAATGTGCCTTCATTACAAGATGTTCCATGAGTTGTGCTTGATGCCATTGTTTATCCAAGGATAGATTTGATAAGTCTTGTGACTTCCCTAAGAAATGATCCCAATCAAGTGTTCCATTTGTCTCACTTTGGAGACAAGATGGAGGTTGGACGGCAGACATACTTAGAGACATATAAGTCTTGAAAGTCGTCGTCCCATAACCTACACACTTCATTAGTTGCCCCTATGAGTGTTATGGTTAGAGGTTTCCCTATAGGTGTGATATAGTATAAAGGATGGAACGTATCATTTCCCATATGGTCCCCATCAATGTGAAATACCCCTGGTGGGGATACATTGTTGTTAGGTTTAGTCGTGGGAATTCTCCCATCGTCCACTAGATCTTGTACTTTGAGTTTTAAGACATAGAAACGTTCGGTATCATTACCAACGCCCCATTGATAAACACAATAAGTACTACCATCCCATTAAGCGTACCTTTTTCTGGTGGAGGGGGTGGTGTTAGCCCTATTGGTGTAAGTAGACCTTTTTCGCTCAATTTTTCTAATAATTCTTTATAGCTCACAGGAAATAGTGTAAATTTTTTTTTCTTTTATCCATCTTCTTCGTGGATCATTACTGTTATTATATTCCGTGGAAGTCGCAAATACATTAATAGAGGATGAAGTATTATCATTCCCCTTTTTGTAGTTATTCCTAGGTTAATGATGATAAGGTTTGTTTGCTTTTTCTTTAGTAAGATCATCTTCAATCCTAGGAGCCACATAATAGACCTTTTGAAAAGTGTCTAAACCAAGGTAACATAAATGCTTGTTATACTTTTCATGACAATTGTCAATGAACTTTTGTACTAACTCGAGTTCAGGTGGCCTTTGGGTAAGGTGAGCTGCCTTTTCTCGCCATCTAACATAGAAAAGCAAGGAAACCTTTATCGTCCCCTTGCTTAAGCATTTCAAGTTCACTTAGAGTCGATTTGAACTATACGTTACTCTCATATTGGGTAATGAAAGCCAAAACTACATCTTCCCATGTTGTTTTGAATTTCGGATATAGCCCATCGTACCACTCTCTCGTGGTTGGGTCTAGAGATAAAGGGAAAGTCAAAGCATAAAGCTTAGGATCAACTCCCTTTAATGCCATGGTGCTAATAAAACACATTAAATGGTTTTGTGGATTATTGGTCAACTTAAATATTGGCAAGTCCGTAGCTACGAACTTTTCTAATAAAGCAAGTCCCTAGGGAGGAGCAAACGTTTCTGCGTCGAAGTACTTGCTTCCAATGGTGGAACGAAGAAGCTTCTCTAAGGACTTTTCTTTGACGGATAATTGTTCCATTTTTTTTAACAAGGCTAGAGTCTCGAAATTTGTCTTTTCAACCTTTTCAAGTTTCTTAATTCGTCTTTCCTCAGCCTCTTAAGCCTTTTCTTCTCTCAAGCGAGCAATCTCTTCTTGGATTTGCTCGATGGTTGACATTGTTATTGGACTAGGACTATATGTCGAGGGAAGGTGGTTTGAAAGGGGTGGATTGTTTGATGGTAAACATAGAATATGAGCGCCCGGGAGTCTTCGTCCCGAATCTTGAAAATCGGCCCTAAAAGAAGTACGAAAAGATAAGTAAAGCGATATGCTTGTTTTTTTAGAAAAAAAGAGAAAAAATGCAAAATATATTCAAATGGATAACATCCCCTTTAAACAATTTTTCAAAAAATATATTGTTTGAACGAGCCAATTTGTTTTCGCAAAAGTCAAAATGGCTCGTAACAGTAGGCGCGCACAAGTGACTAAGTTGCGCGCGCCTGGCGCGTTGATCCGAATCACTTGCGCTGGCTAGGGTCGCGCACCTCATTGAGTTGCGCGCGCCACCTGCTCGTAAAGTTTTTTTTTATTCGAGCGTTTTTTTTTTTTATTTGCCATCATTTTTTTTTATTTTTTTATGTTACCCTTCGAAAATGACTCAAAATTACGAAGAGACAACTTCGTAATTGGGAACCTAAACCAAACTAAAAGAAAAGAAAGGAAGCTATCCTAACACGTCGCATATAGTCACGTAATAATATAAGCATATCATAAGCCAAGGTACACATAATGCGATTCTAAGGTCAAATGCTTTGGTGTCCGAGTGTACCATATCTTAAGAAACAATGTACAAATCAATCACTCAACGTCTTGACTCATGACATTACTCTCTCAAAATTTTGTTGACAATATGGGTGGGATGATTGTTATTGATTTCGGGATAGAAGCCTGGTGTTGGCAGCCCCTAGTCAATGATCCAATCCCCAAAGGACAAATGGTGCTATGATTATGCATGATGGAATGTTGCTTGTTTGGTTTTTACTTTTGTGCAAAAGGAAGATATTATATGTTCAAGTCTCGATCTGTAACTAGAGATTATCAAAGTTAATTCCCGTTACACACCATAGGCAACCTGGTGTGGAAACCTTGAGCATAACTAAGAACTAATCATGTAACCTCTAAGTCCCTAGTAGAGTCGCCACTTTAAGGACGGTGATCCCATCGTAAGGGGGTCCTTCCTTAGATGTCCATGGCCATTTAAAAGCCTAGGACATTACACTTGTTAGGGTGTATTAGGATTTTAATTCATGATTGTTTGGGGGACCTTGAATTAGAATTGATTCTATCATCACGCTTTTTTGTAAGAAACAAGTAGGAGTCGCCAATGAGTTTTTAGAAAACCCATAAACCTCGTTCTTGCCTTTGTCCCATGTGGATTTCATGAGATATTTAGCACAAATCATAAGTTTACCCATGTCAAAATTGGTCTACATACACCAGAAATGAGTTCGGGAGCGAGGGTACTAAAATAACGTCCCCTTTAAAGGAGAATCACCATTCTAGCCCTGGTGCGGCCTCTATTAGCTCTTTCTTTTTTACAATTTCATCACCAAAAAATATATGCAACGCGATATATAAAACTAAGTTAGTTAATTTTATTTACAAGCATTAATCACGTAGGAATTACATTGCAAAGTCGTTATTTTGTATTTAATTCAAATTCGTGAAGGGAGCAAAAATAAACAAGATTTTCCTTGGCTTAGGTGATAAAAAAAATCAATCAATTATTCAATTCTAATCTTATAATTTGTTGCTATTCATCAAAAATTCGTTGCCAACTCTATTTAGCAACGAGTTGGAAACGAAAATATGTTGTTGCTAAAAGGCTTGTTGCCATGGGATTTTGGCTACCAGTTGCAAAGTAATTTTGTTGCAATACTGCATCAATTAAAATACAGTTTCCATGATGGTTGCAATTTTTGGTGCATTCGTTGCCAACTTTGGCAACAGATTACCATTTGTCATTGCTAAAATTAGCAACATATTATTAATATTTGTTCCTAAAATAGCAATAAATTATTAATGTTGGTTTCTAAAAATAGCAAAAAATTATTAAAGTTTGTTCATAAAAATAGCAACAAATCATAAATATTGGTTTCTATCAACACTACGAGACAAAAACCTAATCCCTACTAGCAATTCGGTTTAACCCGATCCTAGCCTTTACCAATCTGAAATCTCACTCAGATTAGGTCAACTTGTCTCGACTTTGCACGTAAGGCTCTTTGAATCCCCTGTCTCAAGAATCGCAATTGGTAGGAGTCAAAATTGTGACCTCAAAATCACATGGTGAATCTCTTACCAACTATACAAAGTACTATTTGTATACTTCTATACATATAATTTATAAAAGTGAACGAAATATTAGAGACGAAATTGAAAAAAATTTATCACTAAATTAGGGACAAATTCAAAAATCCGTCTCTAAATTAGAGACGAAATTGAAATCCGTCTATATTTGATGTCATTATAGAAACAAATAATAAGAAGAGTGTCTTCAAATAATTTCATAAATAATAGCAAAAAATGACCAACATATAAATTAACTACAAAATGTAACACAACTTGTTTCCAATGGATAACAAATTAAAAAAAAATGTTAACATCTAGCAACAAAAGTTTAGACGACTTGTTTCTAATGGAAATAATTCAAAAATTCATTGCCTTTGTTTGTTTCTAAATCAATACAAATAAAATGTTTGTTGTCATTTGTTACTACATGGCAACAAGAGAAAAATATGATGCCATCTAGTAACAACTAGTAAGACAATTTGTTTTAAATAGCCATTAATTTTTAAAAAACTAAAGCATAAAATGTCGCTTTTAATTAGGCAATGAAAAAAATTATATTAGTTGCTATTTAGCAACGTTTAAATAATCTGTTGCCAAACTTAGTTGCTAAAAAGTTTTAATTTTTGTAGTGAGTAACAGAGATTAAGAGGGGTGAGTATTTAGGGAGAGAGGGTTTGGAAGCATTTTAGCCTCGTATTAAGCCCCTATTTATAGCGAATGGGTGCAATAAGGGTTTTAACATTCTGCCGCAGCAGGTGTCGCGCGCATCAGGATGAGTTGCGCGCGGCATCCTCGCACAAGTGATTTAGTTGCGCTGCTATGGGCAGCACAACTAAATGTCGCGCGTTTTTTTGTAAGATTCGATTCCATATTTTTATAAAATTCTGAATCTCCCGCGAGCGCATCTCTAGAAGTTGCGCTGAGTGTTGCGCACAACTAAACTAGTTGCGCGCGCTAGGCCAGCGTGACTCAATGAGATGCGCGCGGATTTTTCTAACCTAGGCGCCTCTAAATCTGTCATTATTGGGTCTCAAGCACGGGCTTAAGCCTAATTATGATCGGGTTTAGTTAATTGGACCTTGTTTTGTATTTTTTTTGGGTTAGGCAAGTCTTTTTATTTTTTTTTTTGCGGTTTATCCAATCATCCATAAGCATTCTTCACTTCGATCCAACACGAAGATAGTTTTTATTTATCGTCATTGAACTTCCTGTCGGGACAAGAGGCCAAAAGTAGATGTCTACAGTGTCTACAGAAGCCCCCACTTTGACCGAGTTTGGAGAAACACATGTTTCGAAGACAAAAGTCAAAGTAGCAATAGGAACGGAGAATGATTCTGAATGTTCTGCGATCCAAAATCATTCTTGTAACGCCAATACCTACAAACTAGCGTTAGTTAAGTAGATAAAATAGTTAGTAATGCGTATCTTGCATTATCGAGCACGCGCCTCTAAGGTAACCAATTTTGTTGCTGTAGTTTTTGTTGTGAAAACCTGCACAGTGCCTCGTGAATGCCATCGTCGAAGACCGCGACTTGTAGCCATCCTCAATTATTTGTGAAAATCCTCCACATCCTAGGGAGAATCGTCGAAGTAACTTCTTGTAGCCATCATTAGCTTTGTTGTGACAATTTTCTCATCCTAAAGAATATTGTCGAAGACCACTACTTGTAGTTATCTTCAGTTTTTCTATGACAATCTTCCACATCCTAGGGAATATCGTCGAAGACCGCTAGTTGTATCTGTGTCTCAACTTTTCCTTGACTTGATCATTTAATTGACAACTTTCTCATGCTAGTGAAAGTTGTCGAAGACCTTGTTGCCTTGTGATCCTCTATCTGCTGATGCTTGGCTTGAATGCTTTCCATGTTGATGTTTTGTTGTAATTGCTTAGTGTGCCTATACCTCGGCGCATTTTGTAAATGGGATGATACCTAGGCATTTGTGCTTGCTTGTGAACCATTACCTCGGTGCTTGCGATGAGCCAATACTTTAACCGTTTAGGCTAAGTGAGACGATAGTTTCAAGGTCGATCACTTACTGTGGTTGTAATCAAGCTGACTACTAATCATGTCAATTTTCTTATAGGGGCTAACTAGCGTACCAAGGAACCCAAGATTGTTGAAATAGGTCCGCATAATCCATTATGGGGGCCACAGGTTGTGTCATTGAACCAGCGCACACTGCTGCCTACTATCGTCACGCATCGAGGCTATCGCAATGCGACAAGAATCACGCATCACGTGATTTATGTCGTTTCGCACTAGAGTCACGTTTTTCCAACAAAACCCCCTTTTCTTCCTCATTTCGCTGTTGCTTCTCTTCATTCAAAACATCATAAAAACTTCAAATCACTCGTTCTCTCTTGTTTGTCAACCAAATTTGCTCAAAATTGTTGCAAATTAAGGCTCTTTGTCTCTAATTGCCCGATATATGTCGTACGTTTTACTAGTACTGGCCTCATTTTTTGCTGAATTTTGTGTGTTTTGTTTATGAATTTTCAAAATTTGAAACCTTATAATGCTTATTTTTCTTTTTTTATTGAATCTTATGCTACGAATTTGCTTGTTTATGCTTGCATATTGTCTTGGAAGTGTTTTAATTTGAGACTTGTTTGACTCGATTTGGTGAAGAAATGAAAATTTTGCAATTTTGAACCCTTTGAGTTTGTGAGAACAATGTTTATCGTTCTTCACATTTTTGCTAGCTATTCATGCTGAATTTGTCATAATATGTATCATAGTATTGCAAGAAATTGCTTGATTTCTTTAAAATGCGTTTTCTGCTCGAATCAAAATTATGCTTTGTTTTAGTGCTGTGTACTTTGTTTTTTTCGAACATATTATCATGCGGCTAGGCGAACCTTAGATAATATAGAGTCTTTGATTTATTGTTGCTTTGCATAATTTAGCATGTCTCAACGTCATGGTTCTGGCTCTTGTTCTCATCGGGCTCACTGGGAGGACAAGTCTCTTGACCTAGGAGAGGGAGCTTCTACTATTCTGGGGAGTTCCCCAAGTAGGACGAGCGTACCCTGTACTTTGCGCCCGATTTACAATTCTCGGAGCGGGTATGGATTAGGATGATTGGCGATTGGGTTTGTTGACATGGCTCAGTCAATGAGGCGATTGGTCTGCTATACGACCTTCACTTTTGCGACAACAACGGGTCACGCGAGCTATGAGAGCCTTGTGGTCTTACCCCTTTTCTTTAGGCTACTAGAGCTCTTTACTCTTTTTCGTCGAGCCATTCTCTAGTTTGATGAGGAAGTCACATTTTCCAGTTTCTGGAGACTCGTAGAGGTATACTCCATTTTCTTATATCGAAGTTTTTCCTAGTTGTTATGCTAGCACTTGCTAGCGCTTCCTTGTTTCATAGGTCTGGTTCTACGAGTATTCTGTCTTTTTCACTAGCGAGGCCTTCGCCTCGAGGGCTCCCCATTGCTGCCAGTTGGGGAGGTCACCATAGTGACGAGACTACTACTGCTCATGTTTGAGAGTCTATTCTCTCGGTATGTTTTCTTAACACTGTTGTTTGTATTACCCTTTCTGTTTCGGCCATGGGCTGATTTGGATTTTTCTGCATTGGCCGTTCAATACACCGCTCAGCGTCAGAATTTTCAGGGGACATATGGCGTTGTAGTAAACCTGGGTGTGAGAGTTGCGATTCAGAACTCTATAGAGTCCCTTATTATTCCTTTTCTCCCTCCACGACCCATGTTCGATCAGACGAGGCTGAGGGCTCGGGCGGCTAGGTCGCCAGTGGGTACGGATTGGCGAAGTCATTCCGAATCAAAGTTCTAGGGAGAGACTTTTGTCGCATTGGGCCCCACCACCTTTCTTGCCGGAGAGGCCAGAGGTACCTTTTATGTTCTTTTATTTATCCCTTTGATAGCCCCCAGCAAATTATAATTGCTTAGATTTATTTTGACAAGCTTCGACTATAGATTTTGTGCCTCCGCCAACATACATTGTCTACTAGGGCACTTTTATTTGGTTCTGTTGAGGAGATTGTTCCCTTGAGCCATGGCGCTTTATATAGGAGTCGATACCTCGACAACAGACTTTGGTATGTCGCTTTATTTGTCATCTTATTTGCATATATACTTTTGATTATCTCTGATTTTGCGACCTTGATAGTTTTCTCGTGAGGTGCTAACAAGGATGGCGAGAGGCATGGACGCCTTCCGTTACCAGCTCGTGAGGTTAAGCCACTGAGCTATGTGTCATCGCAGTGATGACGGCATGAAGGTATTTCTCTTAACCTCTTTTTATGTTTGTTTATATTTATCTTTCCGTACTTGACTTAGTTAGGTTTTTTTATTCCAGAATTTTCCTCCGATGCACACTCGTACGAGACAAGAGGCTAGGAGGGAGAGGTGTGAGTCTGACTCGCGGCGTCCCAGTACTTCAGTTGGGAATTAGGGCAGTCAAGTAGAGTCGGACCATACTGCGAGACTAGAGGGCTCTGACTCTTCGTATGAGGGTGCATTAGGGAGGCCGACCAGCCAAGGAGGCATGACATCGGCTCCTTTAGCGGTTGGTGGGACATATGAGGTTGGCTCGTCGTCGAAGCAGCCACATCAGCCTCAGGATTCGGGAGCCCAGCAGCAGGGTGAGCCTTGATAAGGAAGCCCTACTCTCTCAATCCTGACTACTATTGATCAGGCTGCAGGCGAGGGCTTGACTCCTCAAACAGTACAGTTTTTTGACACGTTTGATGTTCCTCCACATTTGCGTACTCCGCCACAATAGTTGTACCTGTGTATTTTTTTATTTTGTCTTTGAAGGACTTTGCTCACTTGACTTATCACTTGTTTTAGACACTTTGTATATATTTCTTATGATTACTGGTGAGTCTATTTTATATATATTATTATTCCCCGTCCCAAGGTAATATTTGTGCTTTTTTAAGCTCTGCGGAGCTATATTTATTACTAATATACCTTTCCTAGTGTTTTTGTAGAGTGGGTATTATTTGGTAGGAATTTGCAGATTTATGATAATTCTTGAGCTTATTAAGCCACTACAAAGAGATTGGAGTTTGATCGTATTTCATGAACGTATCTATGAAGCCCAAGCTCGAGCTAATTATATTGAGTTTGGTGATTAAGGGCTCGGTTCAATTGGAGTACAAGAGTATGTTATGTGCTTGCCAATAGGTATACCCTGGTCTCGAGATCATAAATTTATGTGCTTACTAATATGTTAACCCTGGTCTCGAGATCAGGTACTTACTCTAAAACCTCTAGAAACTAAGCTCCATAAACATTCTCAAAAATCTTTGAAATCATAAATTTCATATGAAATCATGAATATAAGAGAAGAAATAGCCGGCGATAACACAATTTCTGGAAATCGGCGGAAAAAATCAAGGTTATTCTCAACTTTTAGCTAATTTTAGCAACGAATTTCACTTTAAACCATGTAATTTTGTACAATACTTTAGACTTTTTTTCATGTAATTATCATCAATTTCACTTACAATACTTTACATCTTGTCTTGTCAAAGCAATATTTGTTTTGAATTGAACATTATATATATCCCCTCACCATGTGAATTCAGCACGACACCACTCACTAGCTTGTATGACGACAATCACGGTCAGCTGATCCAGTTAAGTAATGAGCAAGCATAGAAATGTAGACACCCATTTGTGTCTCCCCAAAACCAAACCCAGTGATGATTAACTTTCACGTCGAATCATAAACGAATGAAGTGAAAGTGTGGAAAGTTTAGTGTTGCGGATAGTTTTAATTTCTTCTCTCTTCTCTCTATTTTTGAAAACCTATTTTAAGAAAACAGCCAATAAAGTTTGTTTGGTCCATGATATGAGTCCAATAATAGTGTATTTGGATAGGGCTTGAAAAGCCCTTTTCGACGATATATTATAAGCCCAATTCCGATGAATATTGAGGAAGTTATGGCCAAATTACTGAATTGGGCCTGGTTTGAGCTTTATATGCGGCCCAATGATCTAGAGGAGGGCCTAATATGGATTTATCATTCCTAACGCAATTAGGAATGGTTTTAGTCTTCTAGATTCTTCTAGAAGGTTCTTTTCATTCCTAATTTAATTAGCATTAATAAATTGACTTTTTTTTTACTTTTTAGAGTTTTAATCAGAAAAAAAGAATGCTTTTGAGGAAAATACGATTTTATCCTCCTGCACGGCAATTTATATCTTATTTTTAGAAAACGCGTCAATAATTAAGTTGGCGCCAAACTCCAGACGCTAAGCTTGGCGCCTCGCGCTAGCGTTAGCGCCTGGCGCTAACCTTGTTTTGCGCGTCAGAACTCTGTTTCGATTTTTTATCTTTTTGGCTGATTTTCTCTATAAATAGTCTTCTAAAACTCCGTTTTCATTCACCAATTCTCATCAACTCTCAATAAGAAATTCTTGATTACTCTCTCTCTCTTTCTCTCTCTTTTCTAAACTAGCTTTTCCCAAAATACAAAATTCCGCATTCACAAGACTTAGATACACCTAGCCATATTCATTTTTGACTTCGCCCTAGACTTGAAAGGTTTAATTTATGAGGGTTTGGTCCCAAATCTTTCTTTCAATTATTTAATTTAATTGTTTTATTTTATTATTTTCCTTGAAGTTACTAACGTGTGTATTTTGTTATTAGAAAGAGGTACGAGCACTAGGTGAAAAAAGAAGATTGGCACCGCCCTAAGACCACCGGTTTTAAAAAACCGGTGGGGAAAAAGGGGGAAAAATGGGCGGGATTTTGAGGGAAAAGTATTGCCACCGGTTCTAACTGAATCGGTGGGGCAATTATTTATGCCACCGGTTTTGAACCGGTGGCTTTGTTTAAAAAAAAACCGGTCTTTTTTATTTAGCCCGCCCCTTTTGTTCCTTCCTACTCCGTATATATAAACCCCTTTACCAAACCCTGGCCACTTCATCTTCTCTCTCCTCCCTCCTCCCCCCTCCTCATTCGTACTGATCTTCAGTCTCTCCTCCCTCATTCTATCTTCCTTCTGATCTTCTTAATTATCTTCTTCGTTCTTATCTTCTCTCGTCCCTCATTTTATCTCATTCTGATCTTCTCTAGTCCCCTTCGCTCCACCTTCATTCTCCTCTTCCTCTCATCTCGCTCGCCCCCTCCCTCCTCTTCACCAATTTCGACCACCGCCGCCGCCGCCACTTACTATTGCCACCAAAGGTTATCTAGAGTTTTCATGGTCGATTTTGACCTTTATAACCGAAATTCAACATAATTTTGGGGTTTTTTTGGTGAAATTCGAGGTAATTTCTCTCTTTTCTTACTTTTATTTTGTTTTTTGTTGTTTTTGGTTGAATTCGTGGGTTGTGGTGGTGGTTGTGGTTATGGTGGTGGGTGGGTTTAATTCGATTTAAATGGATTTTGGAACTTTCTCAGTTTTTTTTTCGATCTCCTTCTAGGTTTAATTCGATTTTAATTTTGGGTTTAATTCGATTTTAATTCTGGGTTTAATTGATTTATTTTGGGGTTTTCATCCTTTTCATATTAATTTTTTCGGATCTGGAGTTCTTGTTGTTTTTTCGGATCTACAAGCGATTTTTTTTGGGTTTTCATCCTTTTCGTAGTAATTTTTTATGCGATTTTTATTAGGCGAATATTCTGGGTTTTAATTTTGTTAAGCGATATTCTGAGTTTTGTTAGGCGAATTTTCTGGGTTTTATTACGCATTTTTTTTTTTTTGTGAGTTTATTAATTTCTGGGTTTTAATTGATGCAGGTGTTAATTGATGCAACAAGATTCAAGACTTTGATTTTGGAATAATGTTTTTGATGTAATTTTTTATTTTTATTTTTTTGTATTGTACCATAATAATTTAAAGTTAGAATTACATTATTGATTATAATTCATTGTAATTTTTTTTTTGTATTGTAAAGTAACTGTTAGTGTTGAATACGAAGTATAATGAAATATTGCGCTCCTATTATATTGATTGTGAATTGTGAGTTATTTGCCTGGTATTTTACACGGTTTTTTTTTAAAATATTTTTATTATTATAATTGTAGCAAAAACAAAATAAAAATCTTGTATGTTATTGCCACCGGTTAATCGGTGGCATTTATATGTAATATCCAAAAAAAAAAGCAGGAAGCATTATTGCCACCGGTTAACCGGTGGCAATTCTTGTTTTTGCCACCGGTTTTGAACCGGTGGCTTTTTAAGATATTATTGCCACCCCCTAAAAAGCCACCGGTTTTGAACCGGTGGCATAAAGGGGTTTTGAACCAGTGGGCAATTGCTTTTTTCTCCTAGTGGAGGCATCCAAGTAAGTACTTTAATGGTTTTTATTGATGTAATTATGTAGAAATCATGCTTAGGATGTTATTATGATTCCTGCGATGCTTCCTATGTTCTTCCTAATATTTATGATTGTTAGTTTCATGTTAGGATTAAAGCTTTGATTTTTATTGTTTAGTGACATGCTAGGGTTTGTTATTAATCTTGTTAGTGTCATGCCTAAGATCTTGCTATTATTATACTTTATCATGATTATGATTATTTTTAATTATTATTATTTTGATAATTATTATGTTTTTGATATATATTTATTTTTATTTCTTGATCACGCCTTTTATGCATGTTTAAAGGGAATTTGTACTTGTAATCATGCTTAATGAGATAATTAATAATCTTGTTTAGGGTAAATATGATAATAATTCAAGTGATCACCAATAATAGTTTTATTTGTGCATAAATATTCAACCAACATAGATTAAACATGTTAGGGTTAATCCTATTGATTGCATGTTAGTCAGAAAGCGCACATGAATACGATCAGAATAAAGTAAAGGCCTATTATTAGGGAATGTTTAATCTCTTTTAGGTTGGATTTGTACCTTCATCCCCGAAGTACCAGTCATGGTTCCAGACCTATTGGAGTTGACGATCTCTTGGATCGTTAAGGGGTGTAACCTTCACCTCGTGAACGATTTACAAGTTCCATAAAAAACTTGTTGGCGACTCTTTTGCTCTATCTTCTTTCCCTTTGGACACCACCGTACTTTAGTGTATGATCACAGTCGGGTTCAAGTTTGGGATAACGCTTGAAATATTCCCTACAGTTTTTGGCGACTCCACTGGGGATGATTCTATTTTAATTCCTGAAATTTATTTCGGCAATGATTTAGAATGAGTGGATGAGACTCGAAAAGTTCTAAGTATTTCATGTGCGTAGTTTTGGTTAACATTATTGTCATATGCATAAAAAAGATCTCATTGGAAAGACCATCCGTAATGAGTTAAAACATAGGATTTTTATACGTAGGAAATTTGAGAAATATCTTTCACAACTAGGATCGAAATAACACTACACGAAACTGGAAAATTTTATCGAGCACAGAAAGTTGCTGAGGCATGTAGGAATTAGCGTCAGAAAACAGAAATTAGCGCCGGAATATTGACTTTAGCGCCAGACGCTAAAGCCAAAAGCTGGCGCCAACCTCTGTTTGCTAGCGCCAAATTCTTCCAATACCGAGCCAAAAATATGCGTTCTAGTTTCGACCAGTTTTTAGCATTGTTCGCTCGATCCTGCTTCCTGATTGAGTTTGTCTCACTTTTCTGAAACCCATATGTGTTCTACATATGAACATAACCCTCTGGGAATTCATGCTCCATCTACCTGATTGAACGCTGTGAGCAACAAAGGGTACATCCGAGAATGTTGAATTCACCAAACCATGGAAGCGATTTTTTTTTTTATTTTAAAAAAAAATTCGCGGTGTCCCATCCACTCGCGCCAACCCTTCACGGTTAGGCTTCCGCGCGGTGCATCTGGATAATTAACCATGGACCCTCTACTGACTAAACCATATCCCGAATTTTAGAGAACTAGAGCCATGGTTAGGTTGCAAACTCATTGCATCATATCGTGCCTACTTGACTAATTGTGCATTATTTGTTGTGCATATGGTTTGTGTTTTTCCTAACTGTTTGTTTGACTTGTGATAAGATTAAATAAATTAATGACTAAAAGAACTTTGCCTAATTAATTAATTAATTAATTAATTTGAGTAAAATAGAGTCTAATATTTTAACTAGAATTGACTTAGTACGACTTTAGGCATACCCCTGTTGTTCAATAATACCGAAAACATTTACAGATCAACGCTCCAGCAATGGAGGCAAAGTTTGAACCGTAGCGCCACTCTGTGGAGTATGGCGTCTGGCGACAATTCTGTCGTCTGGCGCTACACTGCAAAGAGAGGCGCCACTCCTGTCGTTTTGACGACAATTCAGATTAATGCTCGAGTCATCACTTTGCGTCTAATTAACCAGTTTGCTAAGTAATTCGGTTAAATTTTACTGTTAATAATACCTTGTTAAGTCATTCATTGAGTCTAGGCACCAAGTCTCATGGTGTTACACAAAAGTCCAAGCATGTCACTTACACTCAACGCACACACCAATACACATATTTTGACCATGTCTAAGAAAGTCTTGTATGCGCGTTTTTTCCGTAATTTTTTAGGGGGGTAATCCTCCAATTTAAATGCTATACTTGTTTCCTTAAAAATATATACCTTATTTTTGCTAAAATTATGCACCTATTTTTTTTTCCTCTTTAAAACCGTAAAGTCAAGGTCGATTTGAGTCAAGTAATTAAAGCAAAAACGGTTAAAATTACAGCGCTTGGGAAAGAAAGGAAGGGCGGTTAATCAAATACAATCTTTTCGTACAAGTCCAACTTTTTGACAAACTAATCGCTCGTAAGAGGAAGGCTAGGACAATGAGCTCAGGAACAAACTGGTTTTCGTGACTGAGGCACTAAAGATTCTAACCCTCAAGATCGATGATCCCGTGAAACAATAATAGATGGACCTCATACAAGAGAGTCTGAGCAAGCTATCAAGCGACTACAAGTTTCAAGGGATTAGCTCACAAGGGGTCTCGGTGGACAAAGATCTTCTTCTGCAGAAGTTCAATGCCAACGACATCCCAAAATTCAAGGCAACCGATAACCCTTATTTTCATTTAAGAGCCTTCGAAACAATACTGAGAATTAAGGGTATCGATAAGAAAGTGTTCCCCTCTCTGTTCTCACTATCTCTCGAAACCGTTTTCCAGTAATTGTTCTTTTCTCTTGAGAAAGAAAAAACCTCCACCTTGGAGTCCATAGCAGACGCTTTCGTTGATAGATACAAATGCAACATTCAAGTTAAGACTGACCATAGAGAACTTGAAATCCTCAAGCAGAAGGAGAATGAAGGCTTCACCTCCATCTTTAACAAATGGAGAGAAACCTCAGCTAAGATGATTGTGGTGCCAAGTGAAAAAGAGTCTGTAAGGTTATTCATAAAAAACCTTAAAGAAAAATACTCCAAGTATCTCAAATACCAGAATAATCTCCATACCTTCAAGGCCGTCTACGACATTGGAATCAATATTGAAGACGACCTGGCTAAGTTGAAAGCTGCCAATAATAACTCCAACAGTGGCTGGAAAGGCAAGAAGAACGACAATCCTTCTTCTTCCAAAACCACCCACTCAAATAATGTTAGCACTTTTAACTTGGTGAAGTCTTTGCTATGAATAATCAAGGACAAAAGAAACCATTTAGAAGGAACTTTACTCCTATTGGCATGAGTTATGACACCGCATTTGACCGATTAAATGCAAAAGGTCTTATAACTCCTATTGGACCATTCGGGGACCCACCAGTCGAAAAAAGGACGGCTAACTAGAACCCCGATTCACATTGTAAGTATCACCAAGCTAGCGGCCATCTTACCGAGAACTATTGGAAGCTTAAAGAAGTTATCCAAGACTTAATCGACAATAACAAACTGCCATTGCCCCCTGCTAGTAAGAAGCCAAGTATTGATAATGCGCCTCTCGCTCACTCCTTGGCCATCTCTGATGAGGAAAACGAGGTTGATCCCTCGTCTCTCATCAAACCTTTTAAAGAAATCCATGCCATCGAAGAAGAGGAGGAGATCTTTTTCGACGCCATGGATAACATTCAAGAACTAGCAAGTAAAGAGGACATACAATCGCTTACAGTGTCTGTGATGGAAGGATATCACTTGCTACGTGAAACTCTCAAGGTTATAAAGGAACTTTAGAAGAAATATGACGAGGTTCCACTCCGGAAAAATGAACCTAAGAGAGAGCTCACACCCATGGGAACGACTTATGATGAGAAACGTTTTCCTTTACAAGTCACCAGAAAACCCAAGAAGAGTAATAGACTCTACACTCCAATTGGGATCCCATATATACAAATGTTCAAAATGCTCTCCGAGAGTGGCGAGATCAAACCTCTCCAACTGAGACCATTTGAATCATTGAAAAGGACAAATAGATATTACTATCAATATCATCAATCAGGGGGTCACACTATCGAAAACTGTTTTAAATTCAAGGATTTAATTCAGAAAATGATTGATGATAAGAAGCTAGTCCAAGTTCCACAAGAAGAGGATGCAAATATTAGTGGAGTTTGGGACAGTGACGAAGAAGACGTCTATTTGAAAGACATGGTAGGACCTCCACCTTCGGTGTCATCTGTCATGGATGACTTTTGGGTTGAAGAAGATTCATCAATAGACGCCCTCATAAGACCCGGGAGAATGCAACCTCCCATTTCAACACAACCCATGCCAACCACACAGCAAGTTCCCATACCCATCATTGAAGATAATGACATCGTCAAACAATTCAAAAAAAACAAAAGTTGAAACGAACATATGGAAACTTCTGGCAACATCTCCAGAACATAGGTTGGCTGTAATGAATGTCTTGGACAAAATAGGGATAGATTCCGACACCACTCCTGAGGGGTTGGCTAACTTCCTCACGAGTGATCTCCCTATTCCCATCAATTTGATCACCTTTTCCAACAAGGATTTACCCCCAGAAGGTGACAAACACTATAAGGCATTAAACCTCACAGTGGTTTACAAGAGAATGAACATCCCTATAACTCTTTTAGACAATGGATCAGCCATTAACGTTTGTCCACTTAGAACTGCGAGGATGCTAGGCATAAGGGATGAAGACTTAACCCCGTCAACGCAATGAATAAGAGCCTACGACAACACTCGTCGTCAATCTCTTGGTAAAATTACTATGAATGTAACGGCGGGAGCGATAGAACATGCTACTACTTTCTAAGAAGTAGATATTAAAGCTTCATTCAATATATTGTTGGGACGCCCTTAGCTTCATGGCCTAAAGGTCGTCCCCTCATCTCTCCACCAATAAGTAAAAGCTATAGTTGGGGGAATTCCTATCACCATCGATGCTTCGCCTATGAAATCAAGTTTATAGAAAATCTAATATTTAATGTAGAGCACGATGAAGACAATGAATATTTGTGGGGATTTAATGAAGAGGTCTCCTTAATCCAGGAGGATGAAAGGACCCCTCTCTGCCATGACCCCCATTCCAACATGACCGTGAATGCTATTCTGAAAAAAGCAAGGACATTTTCCTAGGATGACCCTAGGAAAGAATAACAATATCGCTGGAGTCACCTGGCCTCCCTAAGTTAGACACTTTCGGACTTGGTTTCGAACCGACTCAGAAAGATCTTAAGCGAGCCTAGGAAAAGTCGAAGGCGCGCAAGGACCCTCGCATTCAAAAGAAAGCAATCTCAATGGATCATTACCCTCTCACACTCAATTGTCAATTCATAAAAGAAGGAGAGGACTATCCATGCTACGAATTTCCTGAATCATTTGTCGTAAATGGCATAAGGCAACCGGGATTTGAAATTTTCTTGGATTGCTATTTCACAGATGAAATCCCAACTCCTATCCCTAAGGAGAAAGCACCCCCATGCTTTGACTTTAACGTCATGGGATTATTATTTGGGCGAGAAAAGGATGAGCCGACATACAAAGATGATAACTCCTCGCTCATCTAAACAGTCCTACAAAGTGAAAACTTCGATCCCTCGAAGCTAATCACTCCAGCGGAAGGATCAATACAAGGGTGGCGCAAGACCGTCAAGGTGACGACTCCAAGTGGAAGGAAGATCTCCATCACGACAGGGCAAGGACCGATGTTCGAAGAGTCGTCTGAGTCAGAGTTAGAGTCTCTCCCTATAGAGTCATCTAGGTCTTTAGTTGTAGTACCTTTCCCTTCTCCCTCTTCTCCTAGAATAGTTAGTGATCAAGTCCCTGAGGACATATCACTCTTTGATGTAATGATCTCAGAGTATACTAATATGATTTCTTCCCCTTACTCATTGTGTTCTTCTTTAACCCAAGATGACGAGCATTTCATAATTAACTAACAATGAAAAAGACAAAGAACTTATTAAAGAAATGGAAACACTCGAAAAGAAAACACCGATAATTGAAGAAACTGAGACGGTTGATATCTCAAATTATTCAACCAATAAAAGAAAAGTTAAAATCGGACTAACACTTAATGAATAAGAAAGAACCGATTTAATTAACTTGCTTAAAGAATTCATCGATGTATTTGCTTGGTCATATGAAGATATGCCAGACATTAATAGAGAAATAGCTCAACACACTATACCACTAATTCCGGGAATGAAACCTGTAAAACAAAAGTTACGTCAAATGAAACCTGACGTAGCTCTTAAAATAAAAGAAGAAGTTCAAAAACAAATAACTGCAGGTTTCATCAAGGTATCAAAATACCCCGAATGGGTCGCCAACGTCGTCCCAGTTTCGAAAAATGATGGAAGGGTAAGAATGTAATCGACTATCGAGATCTAAATAAGGCAAGTCCAAAAGATGACTTCCCTTTACCACACATCGATATTCTGGTGGATAACACAGCAAATCACGCACTCCTCTCGTTCATGGATGGATACGTAGGTTATAATCAGATTCTCATGGTAGAAGAAGATATGGAGAAAACAACCTTCATAGCACCATGGGGCATTTACTGCTACACGGTAATGCCATTCGAGTTGAAAAACGCGGGTGCTACTTACCAACGTGCAGCGACTGCCTTACTCCATGACATGATGCATAAAGAAGTCGATGTATATCTGGACGACATGATTGTAAAATCAAAAGACCACCCAGGCAATCAAGTAGCCTTAAGAAAAATTTTCGAAAGGCTAAGAAAATACAATATGAGGTTGAACCCATCTAAGTGTGCTTTTGGAGTCACCTCAGGCAAGCTTTTGGGTTATGTCATAAGCTCTAGAGGAATAGAGATAGACCCAACGAAGATCAAGGCAATCATGTCAATGCCATCGCCCAAAACCGAGAAGCAGATTCGAGGATTTATTGGCCGGTTGCAATACATAAGTAGGTTCATATCAAAATTGACGACGATGTGTGAACCAATCTTTAAAAGGCTTTAGAAGAATGTACCAGTTATATGGGATGACGAGTGTCAAAAATCCTTTAAAAAGATCAAAGCCTATCTCGCAAATCCTCCCGTATAAGCACCAGCACTTTCGGGAATACCTCTTAGGTTATATTTAACAGTTACCAAAGAGACTATGGGGGCTATGCTAGCACAAGAAGTAGAAGGCGAAGAAAATGTGATCTACTATCTAAGCAAGAAAATGCTCGAATATGAAGCACGTTATACACCACTCGAAAAATTGTGCCTCGCTTTGGTGTGGGCCACAACCAAGTTAAGACATTATAAGCTAGTGCATACAGTCTTTGTAGTCTCCCGATTAGATCCACTCAAGTATCTATTCGAGAAATCTACACTCAATGGGAACATACCGAGATGGATAGTCAATTTCGCCCAGTTTGTTGTAAGATTCATGCCGCAAAAAGCTATCAAAGGATCTGTGGTGTCAGACATTCTAATGGACTTTCCAATAGAAGACTTAACGCCAATACACGACAATGAGTTCCCAGATGAAGACTTAATGGTCACTGAAGATGATACTTGGACCTTATACTTCGACGGAGCCTCAAACCAAAAGGGATGTGGCGTTGGAGTATTACTAGTATCACCTAAAAAAGAGCATGTTCCAATCTGCATAAAGCTTGATTTCGACGTTACCAACAACACTGCTGAATACGAAGCATGCGTGGTAGGCCTTGAAACAGTTTTGGCATTTGAAGTAAAAAAGTTACGGATATTTAGAGACTCTTCATCAATCATCAATCAAATATCCAAAAGGTGGAAAGTAAGGAGCGAAAGTCTAGCCCCTTACCAAACCTATCTGGAAACTCTTACTAATCAGTTAGAGAAGGTAGAATACACATATCTACCTAGAGAAGAAAATCAATTTGCTGATGCCTTGGCAAGACTAGCCTCGATGGTGAGGATTCCCACGGAAATCGAGCAAATACCTCTAACTATAGAAAACAGACACAAACCAACATACATTTAAGCCGTAGAAGATGATGAGGTAACCCAAGAAGAAGAAGAAGAAGAAGAAGAAGAAGAAGAAGAAGAAGAAGAAGAAGAAGAAGAAGAAGAAGAAGAAGAAGAAGAAGAAGAAGAAGAAGAAGAAGAAGAAGAAGAAGAAGAAGAAGAAGAAGAAGAAGAAGAAGAAGAAGAAGAAGAAGAAGAAGAAGAAGAAGAAGAAGAAGAAGAAGAAGAAGAAAGAAGAAGAAGAAGAAGAAGAAGAAGAAGAAGAAGAAGAAGAAGAAGAAGAAGAAGAAGTAACCCAAGAAGAAGAAGAAGAAGAAGAAGAAGAAGAAGAAGAAGGAGGAGGAGGAGGAGGAGGAGGAGGAGGAGGAGGAGGAGGAGGAGGAGGAGGAGGAGAAGGAGGAGGAGAAGAAGAAGAAGAATCAGAAGAAGAAGAAGAAGAAGAAGAAGAAGAAGAAGAAGAGCATTAAGACTCTTGGCTTCCCAATACGTACTCATAGACAACGAGCTACATAAAAGGGTACCTAAGGGTCGAGCTCTCTTATGTGTAGAAAAAAAGGATGCCCAAAGAGCAATGAGGATAGTCCACGAAAGAATATGTGGAACTCACATAAATGGCAAAATGTTAGTCCAAAAGATAATGCGAGAAGGATATTATTGGACTACAATGAATAGGGATTGCCATCAATACGTACAAAGATGCCCAAAGTGCCAAATCTATGCCAATTTACAATACGTTCCTCCATCTTTTCTCTACACCTACACGTCGCCATGGTCGTTCTCTACATGGGAAATTGACATCATCGGCAAAATCACTCCCCCAGGAACAGGAGGCCACAAATATATCCTAGTGGCAATGATCGCGGGTTAGATAGGTCGTTAAGCTACTACCCTAACCAAATTAATCATTTATAATACCTAAACTTGCACTAAACTAGTTAGTGGAAAGTAAAGGGTCGAACCACTAGGGAAGTACGCTAATTCAACATCAAATATCACTAATGCAAGAGTGAAAAGGGGATTGTTTTTGTTGGTTTTGTCGAGTAAGAACACTAAAACTACAAGTAAGCTAGAAAATGATGATTAAAATCAATAGAAAATGACGCTAGGGATACGGGGGTGTCCAATATGATTAGAAAGAGGAGAATAATGGTGATTATCATGAAACACATGCCAAAGAACACAAGATTCTACCTAAACAATTCATTCTCATGCAATAGTCTAGGCAAGTCAATGAAAGAGGTCTACACTAATAAGGGTCATTCTCATGCATCCTATTAGTTACAATCAAATCAAGAGAATAAAGAAGCACAATCCATAAAAACTCCACTTTAATAACTCATTCTCATGCAATCATTAAAATAGAGATGATCCTAATCTAGTTCAAATCACTTTCATGCATTTAAACTAGAAAACATCAAATAGAGTGCAACAATAATCTCATGCTAATAAAGATCATGTCTTTCATTGATATATGGCATAAGTTCAATCCAACTATCATCATTCATCCAATATCAAATCATATCTTCCACCCCCTTCCCCTAGCTAAAAGTTTACCCTAGAGAAGGGAGATTAAACATAATATCAAAACTAGAAATAAACTCAAGAAACTCAAAACACAACATGATTAAAATCAATGAAATCAATAACAACTAAATAAGCTAATAAGATTGACAAGAATAAGTAACAATAAAACAAATATATAATATTAAAGGAAAGGAGAAGAGATTACTAAAGAAAGGATTAATGAAAGATGAAAACTTGGATTCTAGCTTGATTGATGGAAGATTAAAACTTAAGCAAAGTTGAATACAATAAAGGATGCTTGAATAACAATCTACTTTCTCTCTCTAGATTAGGCTAATGTTCTATGGAATCAGTACTAAGTTAATTTAAATTACATCAAAACGTTCTAAAAATGGGACTTATATAGTCCGTACAGAGCCAGCTAAAATAAAGGAGTGGTCCGACCGAACACTGGGTAGGTTCGGCCGGACTACAGGGTAGGTTCGGCCGCACCATGGGTAGGTTCGGTCGAACCTCCTTGATCCTGGTCTGGTCGAACTTCTGAGGTTCGACCACTCCTGCAAAATTGCCAAATTGCTTCTTGACCCTGCCTCGACGTTCGGCCAAACCACTGAGCAGGTTCAGCCACACCCTGGTTCGGCCACACCTTAAGGAGGTTCGACCGAACCTCTTCTTAATCTTTCTTCCTTTAGCTTCCCTTGAGATTAGCTTCCTCCTCTTGAAAACCCCGATGGTTCCTACAAAGCATAAGCATGGAAATTTAAGTAAAGAGTAGGAAAAAGGGGAAAAATATAGGAAAGAAGATTCATAAAGGGAAAGGGAACTAAGTGCAAAGAAAAGGATGCAAACAAGCCGCAAATGTTGGAAAATAACCATCAAAATGAACCTTAATCGTGGCATAAGTGCCACTCATCAAATTCTCTCACACTTGCCTCTTGCTAGTCCTCGAGCAAGGAATTCCAAAACAAAGAGAAAGTCACAACAACCATAACATGACAAGGGTTAAGGAAAAACCAATTAAGCACTTATGTAGAAAATTCTCCATTTGAACTCGAACGAAAATACATGCACCAAAGAATACTCAGCTTTCTCAATTCAATGAGGGAAAACACGTTCTAAGATGCTCGGGGTTGAAAGAGACAAACCTAAGCTAAGCATAGAGAACTAATGACTTCACTCTCCGCCCTAGCCCCAACCAAGACGGTCCACGTTCTCTCCACTAGTTTCAAGTCATCCCCTAGCTAGCTCCTCATGATTCCTCGAGTGAACTGGAAAAAGATATTTTTATGTGGAATCATAAGCTCATCCCGACATCTCAACTATGCATACTCTCTCCATAGAGTTGAAATCTATCTCCCTACACCAGTCTTTGACCGTGCTCCTCCAAGTCCAAGGGTCTTAAATAGGGTTGTAATGTCATGGCTAGGGGTTAAGGTTGGGAATCAATTTGAAAATTTTGGTGGCAAATCCTAAGTGAAGCAAAAGAGTGGCCATCTCTCAAGAAAAACCTAAGAATTGAACATAACCTCAAATTACAACCTTCAATACAAACCTCACAACATTACTTCATCCCTTTTCATTTCATTCATCTCTTTTTTTCATCATTTTTTTTTCATTTCATTTTTTTTTTCATCACTTTTTTCTTTTTTTTTTATTTTTTTTTTTTTTTTTCTTTT
Source organism: Chenopodium quinoa (assembly GCF_001683475.1). Taxonomy (NCBI): domain Eukaryota; kingdom Viridiplantae; phylum Streptophyta; class Magnoliopsida; order Caryophyllales; family Amaranthaceae; genus Chenopodium; species Chenopodium quinoa. Next base: position 323,784 of record NW_018744988.1, on the reverse strand, counting down.
TTTTTTTTAACTTCACTTGGTTTTTATGTGTTGCAACCTTCTTCACAAACCTTTTGCATATTCTTAACCAACTTTCATAACCTTACTTGAACCGATTACACAACTTTCTTGCTCAAAATCAACACTCTCAAACTCGAACCTTACAAGCCAATGCTTCACTAACTACAAGGGTCGGTAGATCATAGGCCGATAGGTTTTTAATATGGCTAAGTCAAGAAAGGGAAATAAGGCTCAGATTGGTTAGCAAGTAGGTGGATGCAAAAATAAAAACCAAATTTGTAACAAAACATAAAGAAAACAACGAAAAATGAGAAGAAATGCCCTCTTCCTCCTCTAGAGTTGTTTGGTCACGATCTCGGGAGCTAGATACCAACATAAAGATTAAGACATGCATAGTTAAGGATCCAAAATGCCGCTCACAAGAATGATGAAGGCTAGAACAAATGACACTCACATGGGATAAGAAATAAGAAAATACTAACTAGAGGGAATCCTATCCACTATAGAGAGCAACTCCATCTTACCACTTTCTCGTGAACTAGGGGTTCAAATGTCCTCAAAAGTTCTAAACCGGGCTACCTTAGCTTACAATGTGTCTAACTCAACCCTGAGCATTCTCATATCGTGAAAACCCTCATCAATTTGGAAGATAAGCATTCAAAGATGCAACATCATAAAAGGCATACACAACCAAATGAATGAGCACATTCCACATAAAAAATCATTTTTACTTGTCATAGTCATGTTTGTAACACAAAAAAGGGAAAAAAACAAAACAAAAGAAAGAGGAAGAAATGAAAAAGGTTCACACATGAGGAATATAATCCAATTAAATCCCAATCGTCATACAAGTGATCGTTCGATAACAACATCAACGATCCCAGGTTCCATAGAACCAAAAGCAAACATCTTCGAACCACTGAACTTCTTCCTAAGCTAACCTAGACTAAACACTCAAAGAAAGAGAAAATAAAAGAGAGGAAAGGTCTCACCAAATGCCGCTTGAAATGGAAGACAAGATAATTCATACAATCTCACCAAGGGAGCTTGTGTTGCTCCTTAACTTCCTTCGTTTCCGCTTTCAAGCTTCAAGAAAGGTGAGCCAAAACAAAAGAAACTATGAGAAAACAAGAAAAAGAAAAAAAAAGTTAGAAACCAAAGAAAAAGACTAAAGTTATAGAGAAAAATAAAAATAAATAAAAAGTTATCTACAAAGTTTGGATTAAGGGAATTTGGATTGTCGAGAATTTTGGATTTTTCCTTGGGAGCATCTTCGCCTACACAAAGCTCAAGAATCATCAAAAATCAGAAAAAAAAAATCATCATAAAAACATCACCATCATCACCATCACATCATCATCATCATCATCACATCACCATCACAACATCATCAACTACAACTAGGCCACAATCCTCAATAGTCCTCCTCATGTACAAGCCACTACCTTACCACACTACCCTCCTATGTACACTTCAACCAACCCTAAAGGAACATCCTCCCCCACACTAGTCTTTTGCACATCCCGAACAAAATTTAAAAGTTAGAAGTTCCGGGGGGAAGGAAGGGAACCCTCATCATGGGGTCCTTTCTCCTTGCCCTCTAGGTCGAGGGTGGTTCTCAAAATCAAACCCGGGAGTGTCCATAAATGGGTTTGGGGTGGATATGCGAGCCGGATCACACCCACCCGGGCGATAAGGATCATAAGGTGGGGTGCCAATGCGTTGAGAAGGGTCGATGGGACCTTCCCAATAGGGGTAGACATTGGGGCTATGGTTTTTGGGGTCATAAGGGTCCCAATGTGGAACTGGACCCTCTTGAGGAGAGTGGTAGGGGTAGTTAACATAGGGCGCTTGGATGCCCTCTTGTACAAGGTTATCATAATTTATCCTCCCGTAGTACCCCCATTGTTCAATGGAAGCTTGGTTATCCCGGCGGATATCCTCGAGGGTACTATGGAGGGCATTCATATCAAAAGGAGGAAAGGAGGAAGAGGAAGATGCCTCACCTCCTCCGCTAAGGGGGGGAACAGTTTGCTCCTGGCGGCGGACCGGTGGAGGATGAGGAACTGCACCCCGGGCTCTTGCTTTTCTTAATTCATCGGGGAAGTGCTGCCGGGGGATCTCCCATTTGAGAGGAGAGGAGTGGTCCACCGTAGTGAGGGATGCGTCCGGAAGGACACACCATTCAACCTCTTTGTCCACTAAGAGGATGAATTTGCGCTTTCTTGTGGAGTAGTTGATGAAGCGGTTGTGACGGAGAGCACTAAGGGAGAGAGAATAGGGAGGAAACTCGTTGGTGACTTCCTCTCGGGTTTAGTGCACAAAAGGGAGCATTTCTATTTTCTCCTTGTAAGCTCCATATTTCAACGAAAGGGCAATGATAGTGATCATGCCCCCCATAAAAATGTCTTCACCAAGACGGTTGTCCCGAGTATCCAAAAGCTTTTGGATGAAGGTGGAAGAGCATTGGAACTTGAGGCGCTGAGGGTTGTCGGCAAAAAATAGACAAGCTACCTCATCCTTAACCATTGATCCGGGGTTTGCTTTGAAGAACACGGCATATTGGAGAAGCCGAGCAAAATATCTCATGGCTATGTGGATGATGTTGTTGACCTTAGATGTGTTAGTTCGAAAACTATACCTGGTGGATATGCTCCTCCACCATTCTTGCTCATTGTAGGGGATGCGATGAGTGGAAGTCATCTCGCAAGGAAGATCTAGCCCGGTCGCATACCAATGGAAAATCTCGTTTAGATCACTCTCGGTGAGGGAGTGATCCTCATTGAACATGCGAAAATGTATCACAAGTTGAGGTTCCTCATTGTTAAACTCCGGCTCTATGACTTCCTTGCGGAGAGAGGCAAGGAATTCCAAAGTCACTCACTCGTAGGTGTGAGCATGAAGGTAGATGAATTCACCCCATCAAAAATTTTGTGCTAACCGGACTACCTCATCCAATATACCGAGCTTTTGCAACGTTGTAGGACAAAATAACCTTGTTGAACGGATGGGACGATTGATGAGGGCTTTGTAGACGTCCCAAAAGTGCTCATTCAGAGCAATTATGCTATGATCATTTATGTCGGGAGGAGACGGGAAACTCGTTGATGAAGATTCACCCACTCTCTTCCTGTTTGACTTGCTCTTGCCGAAAACCATGATTCTACAAAATTACCAAGAGCTATTATTAGTAAAATTTGATAAGACATGTCATAAGAAGCTAGCCACGGTAAAAGTGTATGCGTGAAAGTAGTTGCCTTGAGTTGTGAAATAGATATAGAGGATGACAACAATACAATTCAAGGCATAAATGGACACATTTAAACCAAGGCATTGGCAAGAAACCCTATGACATTCATATATAAGTCCTAACAAAGTCTAGGTGAATTTTGGCACGATGTCTCCTAATTACGTGATAATCATTCACCAAACCATCAAAATCAAACCAAAAACAACAAGAATCTTTCTCCAACAACATCCGATTCATGAATTCCTCAATCATCAAATAGTAACATGAACACCCTAGCATGAAATCAACATTTTTAAGAAAAGACATTGAGATCAAATAAAACCAAGGTATACATGCATAATCATGATAACAACATGTTCTACTATCAATTACCAATCAATTGCAACATGTAAATCCAAAGAACCATAATAATCAAGCAAGTTATTACTAACAATTTCAAGAATATCAAATTCATATTTAAACCTGAAAAACATGGTAAAACTATGAGAAATTGAAGAAATGAACTTGTAAAAGTTAAGAAAACCATACCACAATTGATTGTAAGTAATTATAAACACAAAAATACCAAAACACTCAAACCCTAGAAATTGGGGGAAATGAAAAGATAGGATTTTTGTGAGGAATTTTTGGTGGAGATTGTAGAAATGGAGTAGAGGATGGAAAATAAGTGAGAAAAAGAGAAGATTGGAGTGATTTTGATGGAGGTTAGAGGTTGTAGGAGGGGATTGCAATGGAGGTTAGAGTGAGAAGGAGGAGAATAGAGAGATAGAGGGTCGAATGAAATGAATTCGAAAAGAAGAGCAGCCCACTTTTTTAAAAAAATTCGACAAAGGTTCGACTGAACAATGGGTAAGTTCGGTCGAACTCTTGAAATGGTTCGGCCGAACTTGCTCAAGGTTCGGTCGAACCTTCTCTCTAAATTGAAATTCACAAAAATGGCAGAAAGTATTCAAGTTTTCATTCCAGAGCAGGTGCGACCGAACCCATCAATGTTTGGGAGAACTAAGGAGCCATAAGGAGTAATCTTTGATATCACAAAAGGACCCGACCACTTTGATTTGAGTTTACCAGGAAACAAACGAAGCCTTTAGTTGAAAAGCAAAAACTTGTCTCCAACCCCTTAAAGTTCTTGTTTCAAATATGTTGGTCATGCCACTTTTTGGTTTTCTCCTTATATAACCTTGAGCTCTCATAAGCATCATCTCTAAGCTCTTCAAGTTTATTGAGCTTAGGCAATCTCTTCTCACCGGCCAACGATAAATCCATATTGAGCTCTTTGATGGCCCACCAAGCCTTGTATTCTAACTCAACCGGCAAGTGACAAGCCTTTCCATAGACCAACCTATAGGGGGTCGTGCCGATTGGAGTCTTGTACGCCGTTCTAAGAGCCCATAGTGTGTCATCAAGTTTGAGAGACCTATCTTTCCTTGATTTGTTCACCATCCTTTCAAGAAGATTTTTGATTTGTTCACGATTCGAGACCTCCACTTTTCCTTGAGTTTGAAGGTGGTAAGGTAATCCAACCTTGTGATGAACGCCATACCTCTTGAGAAGAGCTTCAAATTAATTTTTGGCGAAATGGGAGCCTCCATCACTAATTAGCACCCTCGGAACTCCAAACCTAGGAAAAATGATCTTCTTTAGAAGCTTAAGCACAACCTTGTGATCATTGGTAGGTGAGGGTATGGCTTCAATCCATTTCGTCACATAATTGACCGCTACCAAGATATATAGATTCCCACAAGAAGAAACGAAAGGCCCCATAAAATCCACCCCCCAAACATCGAAGGGTTCAACTTTTAAAACACTTTGTTGGGGCATTTCGTCCCTCTTGGTAACACCTCCGCTCTTTTGACATCTATCACATTGCGCAACGAATTGGTGGGCGTCTCTATGCATTGTCGGCCACCACAATAAAGATTGATATATTTTTGCCACTGTTTTGTCAACACCACCATGTCCTCCACATGGTAGTGAGTGGCAATGCTCAAGAACACCTTGAATTTCATGATCTGGAATACACTTCCGATAAAGGCCATCTCCACATTTCTTGAATAGGTATGGGTCATTCCAAAAGTACCTTCTCACTTCCTGAAAAACTTCTTCTTTTGTTGAGAAGAATACTCCGGGGGAACGAATCCACACACAAGATAGTTGGTTATATCCGCGTACTAAGGGGTAGAAGTTGACACCAAAGCCATGAGAGCCTCGTATCCTATCTCATCATTAATCGGTACATCCTCCTTGTTCTTAAAAGGTAGCCTAGACAAATGATCCGCTACATAGTTCTCCGCTCCCTTTTTGTCCCTCATTTCCATGTGAAAGTCTTGGAGAGAGAGAACCCAACGGATCAAGCGAGGCTTTGCTTCTTTCTTGGTCATGAGATACCGCACCGCGATGTGATGCTGTACACAATAACTTTTGAGCATATAATATAGGACCAAAACATATCGAATGCAAACACTACCGCTATCATCTCTTTCTCCGTTGTTGTGTAATTCTTTTGAGCCTCATCAAGAGTCCTACTTGCATAGTAGATGACACATGATTTTCCTTGTTTCTTTTGACCAAGAACGGCACCTACTGCATAGTCACTAGCATCGCACATTAGCTCAAAAGGAAAGCTCCAATCCGGAGCTTGCACAACGGGAGAAGAAATGAGAGCTTCCTTGAGCTTACGACACACCTCAAGGCAAGCCTCATTGAAGTTAAAAACAACCTCTTTTTTGAGTAATTCGGTCAAAGGTTTGGCGATTGAAGAAAAATCTTTGATAAACCTCCGGTAAAAACCGGCATGCACAAGAAAAGCCCGTACCCCCGTGATGGAATTAGGAGGGGGAAACTTTTCAATCACCAAAACCTTGGTCGGATCAACTTCAATGCCATTTTTTGAAACCTTAAGGCCTAGGACAATGCCCTCCTCGACCATAAAATGGCACTTTTCCCAATTTAAAACCAAACTTGTCTCTTGACACCTTTTCAAAACTTTTTCAAGGTTAAAAAGACAAGTGTCAAAAGACGAGCCACCAACACAAAAATCATCCTTGAAAACTTCAATTTCTTTTTTAAAGAATCTCAGAGAAAATGGAAGTCATGCATCTTTGAAAAGTAGAGGGAGCATTGCATAATCCGAATGGCATTCTTCGGTATGCAAATGTCCCATATAGACATGTGAAAGTAGTTTTCTCTTGATCACTTGGATGGATAGGTGGTGAAGGATAATTAGGTCGTTGGACTAACTACCCTCAACCAAACAATATTTATAAACCTACACCTACACTAAACAAGTTTAGTGGTAAGTAGAGGGTCGAACAACGGAGACGACATAAACACTATCAACACCACCACCAATTAAGCTAGGTCAAAGAGATAGGATGGATAGAACAATAAACAAAATGAGATTAATATTAAGTTAAACTAACACCAAGGGAGAGGGTCAAACATGACAATGATCTTCAATAAAGTTAGGCAATGGAAATGAGTTTACATGCAAACCAAATATCTCATATAAGGCAATACCAACAATACCATCTAACCACCTATCGGGGTCAAAGGCTTTCCCAACTTAACACATGCTCATACTATCGTCATAAGCTGTGAAAGTTAAGGTTTTTGCATAGAATCGATCACCTAATGGATATCCCTAAGTTACACTATCGTCATAACTTAGTTCAATCCACCCAATTACAACACATGATTGGCCATTCACATGGAGTAATTAGTAAAACATGGTCACAAGGTATATTTAATCACATATAACCAACATTTGTCTAGCCTAATACATTCAAGATTCACCACATGCTATCACCAATCCCTTAGTAAAGGGAATTACTCACTAATCATGAACAACTAACACAAAAACCCAACAAGAAGAACAAAGAGAAGCAATTAAACTAAACAACTACTCTAATCAAGCAAGAAATTAAGAAAGAACAATAAATGAGATAGAGTTCGCTCATTGAAGTATTGAAAAGGAATCCAAAACAATGTCACTTTGCATCTTCATCTACTTCAATCCACCATTTAAGCTCTTCACTTTCTCTCTCTAAAATACCCTAAATTACTCTTAATCTACATTACAAAGTATAAAAACAAAGATTAAAACAAAATCTAAGCCTAATTTATGTGAAGATTGATGGAGAGATGTTAGGGTTTAACCCCTCAAAGAGGAGAGAGAAAACCCCAAAGAAACCCACCATCCAAACTTCCAAAAAGAGGAGAGGAAGAAGTGTTTAAAAGACCCGTATCTGCTCGTGCGCGCCCGCGATATTTGCCTGCGCGCCTGCGCACTGGGATTGGCCTGGCAGCGACATTCATTTTCAAACGGCCATAACTTCTGTTCTAGGAGGCTTCTGTGGGCGTGCGACCTACCATTGGAAATCTCTTTAAGTCTAGTTTCCAATGCAACTTGAATTACCTCAATCCAATTTGTAGATCAAACGTTATGGCTAAAAGAGTGAGCAAAGGTTAGTTTTGGAGTTCAGGCCCTTGAGCGCCCGCACCTATCTTAGGAGCGCCCGCGCCTATCTTAGGAGCGCCCGCGCCTATCTTAGGAGCGCCCGCGCCTAAGCCACGCCCAAATCGCGCCAACATTCTGCCTCAAATATTTTCGACCCCAATGTTAGGCACGCCCGCGCTGGGTTTGGCGCGCCCGCACCATTCTGAAAGCGCGACCTGCGCTATCCGCATGGCCTTGCTTGCTTGCTCCTTAACTTCCTTTGTAGCTCTTCAAATGAACTCCAATTCTCCAAGCTCTTCATTCTCTCAAAATCAACTCTAAAAGCCTACAAAACACGAGGAAAAGCACAAAAACATAATAAAGAGAGAAACGGAGCAAAAGGGGTACAAACAAGGGACAAATGTAGAAAAATACCGCGATTAGAGTATCTAAATAGTGGCATAAATGCCACTTATCAAATTCCCTCACACTTGCCTCTTGCTTGTCCTCAAGCAAGAACAAAAGCAGAAACAAAAAGAAAGAAAAAGGATCTAATAACACTAAAAGGAGAGGGGTGAAAAAGAATATACACTAACTCACTTTCGTAGGAATCACGGTTGTTTTTAACGTAAACAACAAGCCATTTAAACCTCAAAGTCGCCTATGAGGACGAGTGTGCTCTCGTAAGGGTTTCCAAAGAGTTTTACCCATAACTCTACACATAAAGCAACACAAACAAGGCAATGCATAGACAAATAAAATAAACACAAAAACAAGACGTTCTTGGTGGACTTTTTGGAACGAAACAAGCACCAATGAGTGCACAACTTTCTAAACAAATAAGGGTATGCACGTTCCAAGATGTTTAGGGTTGAAAGAAACATAGACTAAGCTAAGCATAGAGAACTAAGAGCCGTACAATTCACCTTTCATCCCAAACTAGCTAGCCGCGTTCTCTCCACTAGCTTCAAGTCAACCATTAGGTGGGCTTCTCATGGTTCCTCGAAGGAACCGGAAAAAGATAAAGAAATGAAAACGATGAGAAGGTTATCCCGACGTCTTGGCTATGCACTCTCTCTCTATAAGCTTGACAACTATCTTCCTCCATCGATAAAGACTAAACTCTATAGGATCTAAATGTCTTTTATTGGTTGTAAAGGTATGCTTGGGGTGTAAGGTGGGAAAAATTTTGAAAAATTTAAATATTTGGTGGTATTCCCCCACACTTATTCAATAAACACACACTAACAAGACTAAGAAACAGGACTCCCCCACACTTGAACGGAGCATTGTCCTCAATGCTCAAACACGAGGGATATGAAGTTTTTTTTTTTTTTTTTTTTTTGGTCCTTACCTTATTTGAGTAAGGACGGCTTTTCATAAGAATTTGCTCTTATTTCACTGAATAGAAACACAGTTTACTCACTTGCTTGACCAAAGAAGTACAACTTTCTCATTTACGTTCAAAATCAACACAAAACAATTCTCAAACCAACATGCTTCACATAAACAAAAGGTTTAGGGGAACAAAAGGTCATTCGGTTTGTAATGTGGTTCAAAATCAAGAAAGGGAAATAGGCTCAAAGGGTTAGCAAGAGGGGCAAATTTAAAAGAAAACCAATTTTGTAACAAAACAAAAAGAAGGATAAGAAAATGAAAAATGCCTATGTCCTCCCTTAAAGGGTTCGGTCACGATCTCGGGTAGATAGAAGTCAAACTCTGGATTGAAAAATGCATAACCAAGGATCCAAATATGCCACTCAACAAAGTTGATGAAGGCTAGAACAAATAAACCTCACACGGGATTTGTATAGAAATTACCGACCTAAGGGGTTCATATCCACTTTGGAGAGCGACACCGTCTTACCACAACCATGGATTAAGGCTACAAGTATCCCCAAGTTCTTAAAACCGCTACCTTAGCATTAAAATATGTTTAACTCAACCCAAAACACTCTCAAACCGTGCATACCATTACCAATTAGGAAGGAAAGCCTTCAAGGACACAAGCTCAAAACATTAAGTCCAAAACAAGAATGAATAAAACACATACGAAAACTTGCCTTGTTTTTAAAGGAAAAGACTCCATACAAGCAAATATTCACAAGACAAGAACAACTTGAGAATGTTTATACAGTTGCGCAAGATGAGAGCATGATCAACAAATCCATGTATACCAAAAGTCAAATAAATAAGGCGCTCATGGCCATCCAAATATAGAATAACCAAAGTCAAAAATAAACCTTGGTATGTATGGAGGGGGTAAATCAAGCAATCAAGAGACCAAGAAAGGGAAGAAGGAAACAACAAAACCACAAACATGTATCTTTCAAACCACATGCAAATAAGAAGGTAAAGCAATAAAAAAAAAAAAAAGAAAATGGAAAGAGTGAACCAAATGATAGGTGGGTGTGAAACCCGCAAATGAACTCATTTTCCTCATTTCCATTAAATTGCTCTTCTTTGATGCTTCAACTTCCATTTACAAATATTCCTTGGTTTTCTACTTCTTATGGTTCTCGGTCAAAGGTCATGCGCAAAAGTATAGACATCAAGTACCTATATACAAAGATAAACAAGAGGAAAACAAAATTAAAAGATATAAAAGAAAATTAAAAGCAATATAAACACGGGTTACTTCCCGAGAAAGTCTTGTTTAAGGTCCAAGATTGACCTTATTAGTAAATAACCGGACAAAGAACGCAAAACCTTGTCATATGCATCGGAAAATATTTCATGAAAAAGAGCATAAGTGATGCTCATATGACAAGCAAGCACAAAGTTGAAAGAAACTCTATGCTTGAGGGGAGGGGGAAAAGAAAAATAAAAAGAATCAAAAGAAAAATCAAAAGAAAAATTAAAATAAGAAAAAGAAAAAGAGGGAACAAACTCATTTAGTTGCATTTTGGAAGGTGAAAGCTCATCATTGAAATCAAAAGTAAGGCCATGGTGGTATAGAGAGGCAAGGGGATCCTCAATTGGTTTATTTTTGAGAAAATATGGTAGTGAGATGGGAAAAGAAGGAATATTGCTAAACTTCCTTGAAAAAGGGATGTAAGTTGAAGGGGTTTGAATTGGGATCGCACTCACCACCTCAATTACACCACCTAGCATTGAATCACAAGCTTTCTCTTCCAACTCATCTTCAATACCCTCAAAGATTTTCGATGTATTCTCAATCACCAATTGGGATATTTCACTCTCAACAAGAGCATTATCATCATTGTTAACATTCCCCAAGTCACCATGAATGAACATCGGTATCTCATCATCACCTAAACCAAACTTTTCTCTAAGCAACCTCAAATCAATGTTTAATTGCATCAATTTTGTATCGTTAATGGGTTGCGAAGAGTTTTGAGGCTCAAATTGGGTGGAGGGGTTGGTATTCACGAAGTCATGAAAAATCTCACCATCCATACTCCCTCCATCACTTTCAAAATCATCATCCTCAATCACATTCTCAAATTCCAAATGAGTTGTCTCACTCTCTTGATTACCCTTAGGCTCACTCAAATGGGAGGAGGGAGAAGAAGGAAAGGCATCCTCTTGGGATGAGGCTAGTTGGGAAATTTTACTTTCCATCATTTTAATCCAAGCTTCCCTTTCATTCCTCTCTTCATCTTGTTTTCTCATAAACTCCTTAAGCATCTCCATACACTCTTCTTCCTTCGATCTCCCCACTGAATTACCCTCACAAAAAGGCTCATTAGAAACATAGGGGAACTCATTAGGAATCGTGTATGAAAAAGGAAAGGAAGATGAAGAAGTATGCATTGGAGAATTTGGGGTGTGTGAAGCATCATTGGAATTCATGCACATAATTGATGAACATTGAAAAATATCATGAACATTATCAACATTGGGATGCATCTCATTACAATTAGCATACAAAAGGGAAGGGTTGCCATCATGCATCAAGGGATCATCATGGGGAACATAAGAATCATCATTAGAGTTTATGCAAGAGTTAGAAAAATCACGACAATTATCATAATTATCTTGCTCATTGCTATCCCGAGCAAACCACAAATAGAAATCCCAAGCCTCATCCGAAGATGTGGCTTGAAATTCACCATTAAATATGTTTTCAACCACCCCCCTAGTGTACTCATTCAAACCCCAATAAATTATCTCACAAGACTCCCATAAAGTACAACCAAGGTAATTAGAGAAGTCTTCAAACCTATTAAAGTATACCCAAAAGGGCTCATATTCAAATTGAGGCAAAGAAGGACATGACATTTCATTTTGGACAAATTGATCCATGACTCAATGAGGCAAAACAAATAGCAACCAAATAAGAAAGCTCAAATATTTTTGGAATTTCCCCTTTTTTTTCTTTTTTTTTAAACAAAAAATAAACAAAAATAAAAGAAAATATTTGCAAAGACCTAGACTCAATAAGGTAATACAACAATAATGGAAGCCGTCCCCGGCAACGGCGCCATTTTGGTGAAGGATAATTAGGTCGTTGGACTAACTACCCTCAACCAAACAATATTTATAAACCTACACCTACACTAAACAAGTTTAGTGGTAAGTAGAGGGTCGAACCACGGATACGACATAAACACTATCAACACCACCACCAATTAAGCTAGGTCAAAGAGATAGGATGGATAGAACAATAAACAAAATGAGATTAATATTAAGTTAAACTAACACCAAGGGAGAGGGTCAAACATGACAATGATCTTCAATAAAGTTAGGCAATGGAAATGAGTTTACATGCAAACCAAATATCTCATATAAGGCAATACCAACAATACCATCTAACCACCTATCAGGGTCAAAGGCTTTCCCAACTGAACACATGCTCATACTATCGTCATAAGCTGTGAAAGTTAAGGTTTTTGCATAGAATCGATCACCTAATGGATATCCCTAAGTTACACTATCGTCATAACTTAGTTCAATCCACCCAATTACAACACATGATTGGCCATTCACATGGAGTAATTAGTAAAACAAGGTTACAAGGTATATTTAATCACATATAACCAACATTTGTCGAGCCTAATACATTCAAGATTCACCACATACTATCACCAATTCCTTAGTAAAGGGAATTACTCACTAATCATGAACAACTAACACAAAACCCAACAAGAAGAACAAAGAGAAGCAATTAAACTAAACAACTACTCTAATCAAGCAAGAAATTAAGAAAGAACAATAAATGAGATAGAGTTTAGAATGCTCATTGAAGTATTGAAAAGGAATCCAAAACAATGTCACTTTGCATCTTCATCTACTTCAATCCACCATTTAAGCTCTTCACTTTCTCTCTCTAAAATACCCTAAATTACTCTTAATCTACATAACAAAGTATAAAAACAAAGATTAAAACAAAATCTAAGCCTAATTTATGTGAAGATTGATGGAGAGATGTTAGGGTTTAACCCCTCAAAGAGGAGAGATAAAACCCCAAAGAAACCCACCATCCAAACTTCCAAAAAGAGGAGAGGAAGAAGTGTTTAAAAGACCCGTAGCTGCTCGTGCGCGCCCGCGATATTGCCTGCGCGCCTGCGCACTGGGATTTTCCCGGCAGCGACATTCATTTTCAAACGACCATAACTTCTGTTCTAGGAGGCTTCTGTGGGCGTGCGACCCACCGTTGGAAAGATCTTTAAGTCTAGTTTCCAATGCAACTTTAATTACCTCAATCCAATTTGTAGATCAGAGGTTATGGCTAAAAGAGTTAACAAAGGTTAGTTTTGGAGTTCAGGCTCTTGAGCGCCCGCACCTATCTTAGGAGCGCCCGCGCCTATCTTAGGAGCGCCCGCGCCTAAGCCACGCCCAAATCGCGCCTACATTCTGCCTCCAATATTTTCGACCCCAATGTTAGGCAAGCCCGCGCTGGGTTTGGCGCGCCCGCGCTGGGTTTGGCGCGCCCGCGCCATTCTGAAAGCGCGACCCGCGCTGTCCGCATGGCCTTGCTTGCTTGCTCCTTAACTTCCTTTGTAGCTCTTCAAATGAACTCCAATTCTCCAAGCTCTTCATTCTCTCAAAATCAACTCCAAAAGCCTACAAAACACGAGGAAAAGCACATAAACATAATAAAGAGAGAAACGGAGCAAAAGGGGTACAAACAAGGGACAAACGTAGAAAAATACCGCGATTAGAGGATCTAAATAGTGGCATAAATGCCACTTATCAAATTCCCCCACACTTGCCTCTTGCTTGTCCTCAATCAAGAACAAAAGCAGAAACAAAAAGAAAGAAAAAGGATCTAATAACACTAAAAGGAGAGGGGTGAAAAAGAATATACACTAACTCACTTTCGTAGGAATCACGGTTGTTTTTAGCGTAAACAACAAGCCATTTAAACCTCAAAGTCGCCTATGAGGACGAGTGTGCTCTCGTAAGGGTTTCCTAAGATTTTTACCCATAACTCTACACATAAAGCAACACAAACAAGGCAATGCATAGACAAATAAAATAAACACAAAAACAAGACGTTCTTGGTGGACTTTTAGGAACGAAACAAGCACCAATGAGTGCACAACTTTCTAAAAAAATAAGGGTATGCACGTTCCAAGATGTTTAGGGTTGAAAGAAACATAGACTAAGCTAAGCATAGAGAACTAAGAGCCGTACAATTCACCTTTCATCCCAAACTAGCTAGCCGCGTTCCCTCCATTAGCTTCAAGTCAACCATTAGGTGGGCTTCTCATGGTTCCTTCAAGGAACCGGAAAAAGATAAAGAAATGAAAACGATGAGAAGGTTATCCCGACGTCTTGGCTATGCACTCTCTCTCTATAAGCTTGACAACTATCTTCCTCTATCGATAAAGACTAAACTCTATAGGGTCTAAAGGTCTTTTATTGGTTGTAAGGGTATGCTTGGGGTGTAAGGTGGGAAAAATTTTGAAAAATTTAAAAATTTTGTGGTATTCCCCCACACTTATTCAATAAACACACACCAACAAGACTAAGAAACAGGACTCCCCCACACTTGAACGGAGCATTGTCCTCAATGCTCAAACACGAGGGATATGAAGTTTTTTTTTTTTTTTTTTGGTCCTTACCTTATTTGAGTAAGGACGGCTTTTCATAAGAATTTGCTCTTATTTCACTGAATAGAAACACAGTTTACTCACTTGCTTGACCAAAGAAGTACAACTTTCTCATTTGCGTTCAAAATCAACACAAAACAATTCTCAAACCAACATGCTTCACATAAACAAAAGGTTTAGGGGAACAAAAGGTCATTCGGTTTGTAATGTGGCTCAAAATCAAGAAAGGGAAATAGGCTCAAAGGGTTAGCAAGAGGGGCAAATTTAAAAGAAAACCAATTTTGTAACAAAACAAAAAGAAGGATAAGAAAATGAAAAATGCCTATGTCCTCCCTTAAAGGGTTCGGTCACGATCTCGGGTAGATAGAAGTCAAACTCTGGATTGAAAAATGCATAACCAAGGATCCAAATATGCCACTCAACAAAGTTGATGAAGGCTAGAACAAATAAACCTCACACGGGATTTGTATAGCAATTACCGACCTAAGGGGTTCATATCCACTTTGGAGAGCGACACCGTCTTACCACAACCATGGATTAAGGCTACAAGTATCCCAAAGTTCTTAAAACCGCTACCTTAGCATTAAAATATGTTTAACTCAACCCAAAACACTCTCAAACCGTGCATACCATTACCAATTAGGAAGGAAAGCCTTCAAGGACACAAGCTCAAAACATTAAGTCCAAAACAAGAATGAATAAAACACATACGAAAACTTGCCTTGTTTTTAAAGGAAAAGACTCCATACAAGCAAATATTCACAAGACAAGAACAACTTGAGAATGTTTATACAGTTGCGCAAGATGAGAGCATGATCAACAAATCCATGTATACCAAAAGTCAAATAAATAAGGCGCTCATGGCCATCCAAATATAGAATAACCAAAGTCAAAAATAAACCTTGGTATGTATGGAGGGGGTAAATCAAGCAATCAAGAGACCAAGAAAGGGAAGAAGGAAACAACAAAACCACAAACATGTATCTTTCAAACCACATGCAAATAAGAAGGTAAAGCAATAAAAAAAAAAAGAAAATGGAAAGAGTGAACCAAATGATAGGTGGGTGTGAAACCCGCAAATGAACTCATTTTCCTCATTTCCATTAAATTGCTCTTCTTTGATGCTTCAACTTCCATTTACAAATATTCCTTGGTTTTCTACTTCTTATGGTTCTCGGTCAAAGGTCATGCGCAAAAGTATAGACATCAAGTACCTATATACAAAGATAAACAAGAGGAAAACAAAATTAAAAGAAATAAGGAAAAGTAAAAGCAATAAAAACACGGGTTACTTCCCGAGAAAGTCTTGTTTAAGGTCCAAGATTGACCTTATTAGTAAATAACCGGACAAAGAACGCAAAAGCTTGTCATATGCATCGGAAAATATTTCATGAAAAAGAGCATAAGTGATGCTCATATGACAAGCAAGCACAAAGTTGAAAGAAACTCTATGCTTGAGGGGAGGGGGAAAAGAAAAATAAAAAGAATCAAAAGAAAAATCAAAAGAAAAATTAAAATAAGAAAAAGAAAAAGAGGGAACAAACTCATTTAGTTGCATTTTGGAAGGTGAAAGCTCATCATTGAAATCAAAAGTAAGGCCATGGTGGTATAGAGAGGCAAGGGGATCCTCAATTGGTTTATTTTTGAGAAAATATGGTAGTGAGATGGGAAAAGAAGGAATATTGCTAAACTTCCTTGAAAAAGGGATGTAAGTTGAAGGGGTTTGAATTGGGATCGCACTCACCACCTCAATTACACCACCTAGCATTGAATCACAAGCTTTCTCTTCCAACTCATCTTCAATACCCTCAAAGATTTTCGATGTATTCTCAATCACCAATTGGGATATTTCACTCTCAACAAGAGCATTATCATCATTGTTAACATTCCCCAAGTCACCATGAATGAACATCGGTATCTCATCATCACCTAAACCAAACTTTTCTCTAAGCAACCTCAAATCAATGTTTAATTGCATCAATTTTGTATCGTTAATGGGTTGCGAAGAGTTTTGAGGCTCAAATTGGGTGGAGGGGTTGGTATTCACGAAGTCATGAAAAATCTCACCATCCATACTCCCTCCATCACTTTCAAAATCATCATCCTCAATCACATTCTCAAATTCCAAATGAGTTGTCTCACTCTCTTGATTACCCTTAGGCTCACTCAAATGGGAGGAGGGAGAAGAAGGAAAGGCATCCTCTTGGGATGAGGCTAGTTGGGAAATTTTACTTTCCATCATTTTAATCCAAGCTTCCCTTTCATTCCTCTCTTCATCTTGTTTTCTCATAAACTCCTTAAGCATCTCCATACACTCTTCTTCCTTCGATCTCCCCACTGAATTACCCTCACAAAAAGGCTCATTAGAAACATAGGGGAACTCATTAGGAATCGTGTATGAAAAAGGAAAGGAAGATGAAGAAGTATGCATTGGAGAATTTGGGGTGTGTGAAGCATCATTGGAATTCATGCACATAATTGATGAACATTGAAAAATATCATGAACATTATCAACATTGGGATGCATCTCATTACAATTAGCATACAAAAGGGAAGGGTTGCCATCATGCATCAAGGGATCATCATGGGGAACATAAGAATCATCATTAGAGTTTATGCAAGAGTTAGAAAAATCACGACAATTATCATAATTATCTTGCTCATTGCTATCCCGAGCAAACCACAAATAGAAATCCCAAGCCTCATCCGAAGATGTGGCTTGAAATTCACCATTAAATATGTTTTCAACCACCCCCCTAGTGTACTCATTCAAACCCCAATAAATTATCTCACAAGACTCCCATAAAGTACAACCAAGGTAATTAGAGAAGTCTTCAAACCTATTAAAGTATACCCAAAAGGGCTCATATTCAAATTGAGGCAAAGAAGGACATGACATTTCATTTTGGACAAATTGATCCATGACTCAATGAGGCAAAACAAATAGCAACCAAATAAGAAAGCTCAAATATTTTTGGAATTTCCCCTTTTTTTTTCTTTTTTTTTTAAACAAAAAATAAAAAAAAATAAAAGAAAATATTCGCAAAGACCTAGACTCAATAAGGTAATACAACAATAATGGAAGCCGTCCCCGGCAACGGCACCATTTTGGTGAAGGATAATTAGGTCGTTGGACTAACTACCCTCAACCAAACAATATTTATAAACCTACACCTACACTAAACAAGTTTAGTGAAAAGTAGAGGGTCGAACCACGGAGACGACATAAACACTATCAACACCACCACCAATTAAGCTAGGTCAAAGAGATAGGATGGATAGAACAATAAACAAAATGAGATTAATATTAAGTTAAACTAACACCAAGGGAGAGGGTCAAACATGACAATGATCTTCAATAAAGTTAGGCAATGGAAATGAGTTTACATGCAAACCAAATATCTCATATAAGGCAATACCAACAATACCATCTAACCACCTATCGGGGTCAAAGGCTTTCCCAACTTAACACATGCTCATACTATCGTCATAAGCTGTGAAAGTTAAGGTTTTTGCATAGAATCGATCACCTAATGGATATCCCTAAGTTACACTATCGTCATAACTTAGTTCAATGCACCCAATTACAACACATGATTGGCCATTCACATGGAGTAATTAGTAAAACATGGTCACAAGGTATATTTAATCACATATAACCAACATTTGTCTAGCCTAATACATTCAAGATTCACCACATGCTATCACCAATCCCTTAGTAAAGGGAATTACTCACTAATCATGAACAACTAACACAAAACCCAACAAGAAGAACAAAGAGAAGCAATTAAACTAAACAACTACTCTAATCAAGAAAGAAATTAAGAAAGAACTATAAATGAGATAGAGTTTAGAATGCTCATTGAAGTATTGAAAAGGAATCCAAAACAATGTCACTTTGCATCTTCATCTTCTTCAATCCACCATTGAAGCTCTTCACTTTCTCTCTCTAAAATACCCTAAATTACTCTTAATCTACATTACAAAGTATAAAAACAAAGACTAAAACTAAATCTAAGCCTAATTTATGTGAAGATTGATGGAGAGATGTTAGGGTTTAACCCCTCAAAGTGGAGAGATAAAACCCCAAAGAAACCCACCATCCAAACTTCCAAAAAGAGGAGAGGAAGAAGCGTTTAAAAGACCCGTAGCTGCTAGTGCGCGCCCGCGATATTTGCCTGCGCGCCCGCGCACTAGGATTGGCCTAGCAGCGACATTCATTTTCAAAGGGCTATAACTTCTATTCTATGTGGCTTCTGTGGGCGTGCGACCTACCGTTGAAAAGCTCTTTAAGTCTAGTTTCTAATGCAACTTTAATTACCTCAATCCAATTTGTAGATCAAAAGTTATAAAAGAGTGAACAAAGGTTAGTTTTGGAGTTCAGGCCCTTGAGCGCCCGCACCTATCTTAGGAGCGCCCGCGCCTATCTTAGGAGCGCCCGCGCCTAAGCCGCGCCCAAATCGCGCCTACATTCTGCCTCCAATATTTTCGACCCCAATGTTAGGCACGCCCGCGCTGGGTTTGGCGCGCCCGCGCCATTCTGAAAGCGCGACCCGCGCTGTCCGCATGGCCTTGCTTGCTTGCTCCTTAACTTCCTTTGTAGCTCTTCAAATGAACTCCAATTCTCCAAGCTCTTCATTCTCTCAAAATCAACTCCAAAAGCCTACAAAACACGACGAAAAGCACAAAAACATAATAAAGAGAGAAACGGAGCAAAAGGGGTACAAACAAGGGACAAACGTAGAAAAATACCGCGATTAGAGGATTTAAATAGTGGCATAAATGCCACTTATCAATAGGGATTCGGAAAAATCCGGAATACCCATCCAAGAAACAAAAGAAAGCATGGTTAAAAAGCCTTTCAAGCATTTGGTCCATGAAAGGGAGAGGAAAATGATCTTTCTTGGTGTTTTTGTCCAATCTCCTAAAATAAATGCACATTCTCCACCCGGTCACCGTCCGGGTGGAGATTTCCTCTCCCTTTTCATCCTTGATTATGGTCATTCCACCCTTCTTTGGAACTACATGAACCGGGCTAACCCATTTGCTATCGAAGATAGCATAGATGATGCCCGCCTTACGTAGTTTCAAAATTTCTTTCTTCACAACCTCTTGAAGGTTGGGGTTCAACCTTCTTTGAGGTTCAATGGGGGTGGAATGATTATCTTCAAGATGAATAAGATGCATGCATAAAGAAGGGCTAATAAATTTGATATCATCAATGATATACCTTATCACATCCCTATATTTTCTTAAAACATCAAGAATTTTTTCCAAATTAAGACCATCTAGGATAGCATTGACAATAATAGGGTATTTTCCCTCCTTATCAAGAAAAGCATATTTCAAAGAAGGGAGAAGGGGCTTGAGTTCTACCGTGGGAGGAGGCTTAGAACTCTCCTCCGATTTCTCCTCCTTGGACTCAAGCTCAATCTCAACTTGTTGTTCAACTTCCTCCTTTGAGGATTCCTTCATTGCCATGACAAATTCTATAGCCTCTTGAGAGTGGAACTCTTCTTTGCATGTAAGGGCTTCTATCATTGGATCTTGAGGTCTCATCACAACCCTCCCCAAGCGATCTAGCTCTTCATTCACAACATCAACTCTATAGCATTTTTCAACCATGGTGGTCTTGAGCAACTTAGAAAACTCAAAGACAATCTTTTCATCGGACACTTCACATGTGATGGTGTTGTTCTTGCAATTGATGACCGCCCCCAAAGTTTTAAGATCTTCACGTCCCAAAATCAAAGGAGTGTTAACATCTTCCTCCATATCCATCACTACAAAGTCACAAGGCACGTAGATGTGTCCCACTTGAATTGGAACATCCTCAAGCTCTCCACAAGGTAATTTCACCGATTGATCGGCCAATTGAATTGTCTTCCTTGTAGAGATCATCTCTATATTGAGTTTTTGAGCAATGGATAGAGGTATTAAACTAACACTTGCTCCAAGATCGGCTAAGGCGCCCTGGCTTCCATGTTCCCAATTTTCACCGGCAAAGTGAAACTTCCCGGGTCTTTTTCCTTCTTGGGCATCTTATGTTGGACAAGAGCACTCACTTGACGTGGAAGGGTAATAAGCTTATTATTGAGCTTCCTCTTGTTGGTGAGAATATCTTTGAGGAACTTGAAGTAAGATGGCATTTGTGTCACAACTTCAAGAAAAGGGAGGTTGATATGCAAATTCTTCATGACACTAAGAAATTTTGTAAACTTGTCATTCAACTTCCTCTCCGCTAGCCGACCGGGAAAAGGAACCGGTCCATCAAGATTCCTAGCCTCACTAGGAATTGAAGTTGTCTTCTCATTGTCAAGCTTCTTCTTCTCCGAACCTCCTTCTATCTCATCACCCTTTTCTTTCTCACCTCCCTTGTTTTCATTCACACTCTCCTCTCCTCCTTTCTTTTCCTCACTATCCCCTTCATTTGACCCTTCATAGGAAGTTCCCGACCTCAATGTGATCGCCTTACATGTATCGGGTTTTGGATTGTGAGATGGGTTAGGTTGTGGTTGTCCGGGTAGAGTGGATGGTGAATTGAAAGGAGTTCTCTCTGCCAATTGAGCAAGTTGTGAATCAACCATCTTGTTGTGAGATCTTAGCTCTTGCATTTTTTGCCCAAAAGATTACATTTGCGCATGCATGGCTTGGAGGAGTTGAGTTTGAGTCAGCTCCGCTCCAGGTTCTTGTTCTTGATGATTTCTTTGGGGTGCTTGGGTTTGATTGTTGTATTGGTTGTTCCTCAGATAGCTTCCTCTTGGGTTTTGGGGTTGAGATGGAGGTGGATTTTGATATTGAGGGTTGGAGTTATAGGAAGGTTGAGCTTGTTGGTTCCATTGTTGAGGTTGAGGTACAAACCCGGGTGGTGGTTTTCTCCAAGCTACTCCACCGCCGCTTCCTCTAAATCCCTCTTGCCTTGTGTTGTATGCCGCTACATGTTCGGGGCTTAAACCTCCACAATAGGATGTATCATGGTTCGTTCCTCCACAATTATGACAAGAGAAAGAGTTAACATGAGAAGAGCTTGCTCCACCACTTGAACTTGCATTCACACTTGTGTTCAATTTGGAAAGCCCTTTTTTTAGTTGATCAATTTGATGTTGTAATTGATCAACTTTCTCCAATTCGTAAATACCACCTCTCTTTGGAGCGTTTCTTCTTCGACCCCCCCAAGAGTAATTCTTTGCTACCTCTTCTATTGTGGCTTCAACTTGATTTTGAGGGATCTTGATTAATTAACCACCCGCCCCCGCATCCAAATTGGCTCTTGACATGGGCTCCAATCCGTCGTAGAAAAACTGCATGAGCAACCCTTGATTGTACTCATGGTGGGGACATTCTTGTACCAACTAATTGAATCTCTCCCATGCTTCACCAAGACTTTCATCGGCATCTTGCTCAAATAATGCAATTTTCCTTCTCATTTCGGCGGTCTTTTCCTAGGAGATAAAGCGCTTCAAGAACGCTTTTACCACCTCCCTCCATATTATGAGAGTGTTAGGCTTTACTTGCTTTAGCCATTTCTTTGCTCGTCCGGTGAGAGATTTCCAAAAAAGGTGCATACGAATGTAGTCTTGACTTACTTCATTGGTTTGCATCATTGCGCACAATTCAAGGAATCGGTCCAAATGTTCAATAGGGTCCTCATTAGCACTTCCGGAAAATTGCTCCGATTGGACCATTCGAGTATATTGTGGATGGATTGAGAAGTTGGTTTCCGTGACGGGTAGCAAAATACTTCCCGTGAGCTCATAATCCTCCGAATTTCCGAACCCACGAAACAAAACATCATTCTCTTGTCCTACCATTGATTCGTGTGGTGAACTTGAAGAGTAAGTATCACTCTCACTATCAACTATATCACCAAAACCTCTTCCCTCGTCTTGATAAAGCCTACAGACTTGTCTCAAGGTTCGGTTGATTCTCCAAAGCTAAGCAAACAATTAGCAATGACAAGGATGATAAAACAAAAAACAAAAAGAAAAGAAAGTAAAATGACTCCAACAAAAGCAATAATAGACGCTAAACAAGCCGCTTCCCCGGCAACGGCGCCAAAATTTGATCGCGGGTTAGATAGGTCGTTAAGCTACTACCCTAACCAAATTAATCATTTATAATACCTAAACCTGCACTAAACTAGTTAGTGGCAAGTAAAGGGTCGAACCACTAGGGAAGAACGCTAATTCAATATCAAATATCACTACTGCAAGAGTGAAAAGGGGATTGTTTTTGTTGGTTTTGTTGAGTAAGAACACTAAAACTACAAGTAAGCAAGTAAATGATGATTAAAACTAATAGAAAATGACGCTAGGGATACGAGGGTGTCTAATATGATTAGAAAGAGGAGAATAATGGTGATTATCATGAAACACATGCCAAAGAACACAAGATTCTACCTAAATAATTCATTCTCATGCAATAGTCTAGGCAAATCAATGAAAGAGGTCTACACTAATAAGGATCATTCTAATGAATCATATTAGTTACAATAGAATCAAGAGAATAAAGAAGCACAATCCATAAAAACTCCACTTTAATAACTCATTCTCATGCAATCATCAAAATAGAGATGATCCTAATCTAGTTCTAATCACTTTCATGCATTTAAACTAGAAAACATCAAATAGAGTGCAACAATAATCTCAAGCTAATAAAAATCATGTCTTTCATCGATATATGGCATAAGTTCAATGCAACCATGGGTAGGTTTGGTCGAACCTCCTTGATCCTGGTCTGGTCGAACTTCTAAGGTTCGACCACTCCTGCAAAATTGCAAAATTACTTCTTGACCCTACCTCGACGTTCGGCTGAACTACTAAGCAGGTTCGGCCATGATAAGTGGCATTTATGCCACTATTTAGATCCTCTAATTGCGGTATTTTTCTACGTTTGTCCCTTGTTTGTACCCCCTTTTTGCTCCGTTTCTCCCTTTATTATGTTTTTGTGCTTTTCCTCGTGTTTTGTAGGCTTTTGGAGTTGATTTTAATAGAATGAAGAGCTTGGAGAATTGGAGTTCATTTGAAGAGCTACAAAGGAAGTTAAGGAGCAAGCAAGCAAGGCCATACGGACAGCGCGGGTCGTGCTTTCAGAATGGCGCGGGCGCGCCAAACCAAGCGTGGGCGTGCCTAACATTGGGGTTGAAAATATTGAAGGAGGCAGAATGTAGGCGCGATTTGGGCGCGGCTTAGGCGCGGGCGCGCCTAAGATAGGCGCGGGCGCTCCTAAGATAGGCGCGAGCGCTCAAGGGCCTGAACTCCGAAACTAACCTTTGTTCACTCTTTTAGCCATAACTTTTTATCTACAAATTGGATTGAGGTGATTCAAATTGCATTGAAAACTAGACTTGAAGTTCTTTCCAAAGGTAGGTCGCACGCCCCCAGAAGCCTCCTAGAACAGAAGTTATTGCCGTTTGAAAAAGAATGTTGCTGTCAGGCCAATCCCAGTGCGCGGCCGCGCAGGCCTCTATCGCGGGCGCGCACGAGCAGCTACGGGTCTTTTAAATGCTTCTTCCTCTCCTCTTTTTTTGGCCAAGTTTTGATGGTGGGTTTCTTTGGGGTTTTCTCTCTCCTCTTTGAGGGGTTAAACCCTAACATCTCTCCATCAATCTTCACATAAATTAGGCTTAGATTTAGTTTTAATCTTTGTTTTTATACTTTACAATGTAGATTAAGAGTAATTTAGGGTATTTTAGAGAGAGAAAGTGAAGAGCTTCAATGGTGGATTGAAGAAGATGAAGATGCAAAGTGACATTGTTTTGGATTCCTTTTCAATACTTCAATGAGCATTCTAAACTCTATCTTATTTATTGTTCTTTCTTAATTTCTTGCTTGATTAGAGTAGTTGTTTAGTTTAATTGCTTCTCTTTGTTCTTCTTGTTGGGTTTTGTGTTAGTTGTTCATGATTAGTGAGTAATTCCCTTTACTAAGGGATTGGTGATAGCATGTGGTGAATCTTGAATGTATTAGGCTAGACAAATGTTGGTTATATGTGATTAAATATACCTTGTAACCATGTTTTACTAATTACTCCATGTGAATGGCCAATCATGTGTTGTAATTGGGTGGATTGAACTAAGTTATGACGATAGTGTAACTTAGGGATATCCATTAGGTGATCGATTCTATGCAAAAACCTTAACTTTCACAGCTTATGACGATAGTATGAGCATGTGTTAAGTTGGGAAAGCCTTTGACCCCGATAGGTGGTTAGATGGTATTGTTGGTATTGCCTTATATGAGATATTTGGTTTGCATGTAAACTCATTTCCATTGCCTAACTTTATTGAAAATCATTGTCATGTTTGACCCTCTCCCTTGGTGTTAGTTTAACTTAATATAAATCTCATTTTTGTTTATTGTTCTATCCATCCTATCTCTTTGACCTAGCTTAATTGGTGGTGGTGTTGATAGTGTTTATGTCGTCTCCGTGGTTCGACCCTCTACTTACCACTAAACTTGTTTAGTGTAGGTGTAGGTTTATAAATATTGTTTGGTTGAGGGTAGTTAGTCCAACGACCTAATTATCCTTCACCAAACTGGCGCCGTTGCCGGAGACGGCTTCCATTATTGTTGTATTACCTTATTGAGTCTAGGTCTTTGCGAATATTTTCTTTTCTTTTTGTTTATTTTTTTTGTTTAAAAAAAAGGAAAAAAAAAAGGGGAAATTCCAAAAATATTTGAGCTTTCTTATTTGGTTGCTATTTGTTTTGCCTCATTGAGTCATGGATCAATTTGTCCAAAATGAAATGTCATGTCCTTCTTTGCCTCAATTTGAATATGAGCCCTTTTGGGTATACTTTAATAGGTTTGAAGACTTCTCTAATTACCTTGGTTGTACTTTAAGGGAGTCTTGTGAGATAATTTATTGGGGTTTGAATGAGTACACTAGGGGGGTGGTTGAAAACAAATTTAATGGTGAATTTCGAGCCACATCTTCGGATGAGGCTTGGGATTTCTATTTGTGGTTTGCTCGGGATAGAAATGAGCAAGATAATTATGATAATTGTCGTGATTTTTCTAACTCTTGCATAAACTCTAATGATGATTCTTATGTTCCCCATGATGATCCCTTGATGCATGATGGCAACCCTTCCCTTTTGTATGCTAATTGTAATGAGATGCATCCCAATGTTGATAATGTTCATGATATTTTTCAATGTTCATCAATTATGTGCATGAATTCCAATGATGCTTCACACACCCAAAATTCTCAAATGCATAATTCTTCATCTTCCTTTCCTTTTTCATACACGATTCCTAATGAGTTCCCCTATGTGTCTAATGAGCCTTTTTGTGAGGGTAATTCAGTGGGGAGATCGAAGGAAGAAGAGTGTATGGAGATGCTTAAGGAGTTTATGAGAAAACAAGATGAAGAGAGGAATGAAAGGGAAGCTTGGATTAAAATGATGGAAAGTAAAATTTCCCAACTAGCCTCATCCCAAGAGGATGCCTTTCCTTCTTCTCCCTCCTCCCATTTGAGTGAGCCTAAGGGTAATTATTTGAGTGAGACAACTCATTTGGAATTTGAGAATGTGATTGAGGATGATGATTTTGAAAGTGATGGAGGGAGTATGGATGGTGAGATTTTTCATGACTTCGTGGATACCAACCCCTCCACCCAATTTGAGCCTCAAAACTCTTCGCAACCCATTGACGATACAAAATTGATGCAATTAAACATTGATTTGAGGTTGCTTAGAGAAAATTTTGGTTTAGGTGATGATGAGATACCGATGTTCATTCATGGTGACTTGGGGAATGTTAACAATGATGATCATGCTCTTGTTGAGAGTGAAATATCCCAATTGGTGATTGAGAATACATCGAAAATCTTTGAGGGTATTGAAGATGAGTTGGAAGAGAAAGCTTGTGATTCAATGCTAGGTGGTGTAATTGAGGTGGTGAGTGCGATCCCAATTCAAACCCCTTCAACTTACATCCCTTTTTCAAGGAAGTTTAGCAATATTCCTTCTTTTCCCATCTCACTACCATATTTTCTCAAAAATAAACCAATTGAGGAGCCCCTTGCCTCTCTATACCACCATGGCCTTACTTTTGATTTCAATGATGAGCTTTCACCTTCCAAAATGCAACTAAATAAGTTTGTTCCCTCTTTTTCTTTTTCTTATTTTAATTTTTCTTTTGATTTTTCTTTTGATTCTTTTTATTTTTCTTTTCCCCCTCCCCTCAAGCATAGAGTTTCTTTCAACTTTGTGCTTGCTTGTCATATGAGCATCGTATATGCTCTATTTCTTGAAATATTTTCCGATGCATATGACAAGCTTTTGCGTTCTTTGTCCGGTTATTTACTAATAAGGTCAATCTTGGACCTTAAACAAGACTTTCTCGGGAAGTAACCCGTGTTTATATTGCTTTTAATTTTCTTTTATATCTTTTAATTTTGTTTTCCTCTTGTTTATCTTTGTATATAGGTACTTGATGTCTATACTTTTGCGCATGACCTTTGACCGAGAACCATAAGAAGTAGAAAACCAAGGAATATTTGTAAATGGAAGTTGAAGCATCAAAGAAGAGCAATTTAATGGAAATGAGGAAAATGACTTAATTTGCGGGTTTCTACACCCACCTAACATTTTGGTTCACTCTTTCCATCTCCTCTCTTTTGTTGCTTTACCCTTTTATTTTCATATGGTTTGAAAGATAAATGTTTGTGGTTTTGTTGTTTCCTTCTTCCCTTTCTTGGTCTCTTGATTGCTTGATTTACCCCCCCATACATACCAAGGTTTATTTTTGACTTTGGTTATTCTATATTTGGATGGCCATGAGTGCCTTATTGACTTGACTTTTGGTATGCATGGCTTTGTCGTTGATCATGCTCTCTTCTAGCGCAATTTGTATATACATTCTCAAGTTGTTCTCGTTTTGTGAATATTTGTTTGTATAGCGTCTTTTCCTTTGAAAACAAGGCAAGTTTGCATATGTGTTTTGATCCGTTCTTGTTTTGGTCTTACTACTTTGAACTTGTGTCCTTGAATGTTTTCCTTCCTAATTGGTAATGGTATGCACGGTTTGAGAGTGTTTTGGGTTGAGTTAAACATATTTTAATGCTAAGGTAGCGGTTTTAAGAACTTTGGGATACTTGTAGCCTTAATCCATGGTTGTGGTAAGACGGTGTCGCTCTCCATAGTGGATATGAACCCCTTAGGTCGGTAATTGCTATACAAATCCCGTGTGAGGTTTATTTGTTCTAGCCTTCATCAACTTTGTTGAGTGGCATATTTGGATCCTTGGTTATGCATTTTTCAATCCAGAGTTTGACTTCTATCTACCCGAGATCGTGACCGAACCCTTTAAGGGAGGAAATAGGCATTTTTCATTTTCTTATCCTTCTTTTTGTTTTGTTACAAAATTGGTTTTCTTTTAAATTTGCCCCTCTTGCTAACCCTTTGAGCCTATTTCCCTTTCTTGATTTTGAGCCACATTACAAACCGAATGACCTTTTGTTCCCCTAAACCTTTTGTTTATGTGAAGCATGCTGGTTTGAGAATTGTTTTGTGTTGATTTTGAACGCAAATGAGAAAGTTGTAGTTCTTTGGTCAAGCAAGTGAGTAAACTGTGTTTCTATTCAGTGAAATAAGAGAAAATTCTTATGAAAAGCCGTCCTTACTCAAATAAGGTAAGGACCAAAAAAAAAAAAAAAAAAAAAAAAAAAAAAAAAAAACTTCATATCCCTCGTGTTTGAGCATTGAGGACAATGCTCCGTTCAAGTGTGGGGGAGTCCTGTTTCTTAGTCTTGTTAGTGTGTGTTTATTGAATAAGTGTGGGGGAATACCACCAAATTTTTAAATTTTTTTAAAATTTTTCCCACCTTACACCCCAAGCATA
Organism: Chenopodium quinoa; assembly: GCF_001683475.1. Classification (NCBI taxonomy): domain Eukaryota; kingdom Viridiplantae; phylum Streptophyta; class Magnoliopsida; order Caryophyllales; family Amaranthaceae; genus Chenopodium; species Chenopodium quinoa. Next base: position 295,227 of record NW_018744988.1, on the reverse strand, counting down.
CCCTTACAACCAATAAAAGACCTTTAGACCCTATAGAGTTTAGTCTTTATCGATGGAGGAAGATAGTTGTCAAGCTTATAGAGAGAGAGTGCATAGCCAAGACGTCGGGATAACCTTCTCATCGTTTTCATTTCTTTATCTTTTTCCGGTTCCTTCGAGGAACCATGAGAAGCCCACCTAATGGTTGACTTGAAGCTAGTGGAGAGAACGCGGCTAGCTAGTTTGGGATGAAAGGTGAATTGTACGGCTCTTAGTTCTCTATGCTTAGCTTAGTCTATGTTTCTTTCAACCCTAAACATCTTGGAACGTGCATACCCTTATTTGTTTAGAAAGTTGTGCATTCATTGGTGCTTGTTTCGTTCCAAAAAGTCCACCAAGAACGTCTTGTTTTTGTGTTTATTTTATTTGTCTATGCATTGCCTTGTTTGTGTTGCTTTATGTGTAGAGTTATGGGTTAAACTCTTTGGAAACCCTTACGAGAGCACACTCGTCCTCAAAGGCGACTTTGAGGTTTAAATGGCTTGTTGTTTACGCTAAAAACAACCGTGATTCCTACGAAAGTGAGTTAGTGTATATTCTTTTTCACCCCTCTCCTTTTAGTGTTATTAGATCCTTTTTCTTTCTTTTTGTTTCTGCTTTTGTTCTTGCTTGAGGACAAGCAAGAGGCAAGTGTGGGGGAATTTGATAAGTGGCATTTATGCCACTATTTAGATCCTCTAATTGCGGTATTTTTCTACGTTTGTCCCTTGTTTGTACCCCCTTTTTGCTCCGTTTCTCCCTTTATTATGTTTTTGTGCTTTTCCTCGTGTTTTGTAGGCTTTTGGAGTTTATTTTAATAGAATGAAGAGCTTGGAGAATTGGAGTTCATTTGAAGAGCTACAAAGGAAGTTAAGGAGCAAGCAAGCAAGGCCATACGGACAGCGCGGGTCGTGCTTTCAGAATGGCGCGGGCGCGCCAAACCAAGCGCGGGCGTGCCTAACATTGGGGTTGAAAATATTGAAGGAGGCAGAATGTAGGCGCGATTTGGGCGCGGCTTAGGCGCGGGCGCGCCTAAGATAGGCGCGGGCGCTCCTAAGATAGGCGCGGGCGCTCAAGGGCCTGAACTCCGAAACTAACCTTTGTTCACTCTTTTAGCCATAACTTTTTATCTACAAATTGGATTGAGGTGATTCAAATTGCATTGAAAACTAGACTTGAAGTTCTTTCCAAAGGTAGGTCGCACGCCCCCAGAAGCCTCCTAGAACAGAAGTTATTGCCGTTTGAAAAAGAATGTTGCTGTCAGGCCAATCCCAGTGCGCGGCCGCGCAGGCCTCTATCGCGGGCGCGCACGAGCAGCTACGGGTCTTTTAAATGCTTCTTCCTCTCCTCTTTTTTTGGCCAAGTTTTGATGGTGGGTTTCTTTGGGGTTTTCTCTCTCCTCTTTGAGGGGTTAAACCCTAACATCTCTCCATCAATCTTCACATAAATTAGGCTTAGATTTAGTTTTAATCTTTGTTTTTATACTTTACAATGTAGATTAAGAGTAATTTAGGGTATTTTAGAGAGAGAAAATGAAGAGCTTCAATGGTGGATTGAAGAAGATGAAGATGCAAAGTGACATTGTTTTGGATTCCTTTTCAATACTTCAATGAGCATTCTAAACTCTATCTCATTTATTGTTCTTTCTTAATTTCTTGCTTGATTAGAGTAGTTGTTTAGTTTAATTGCTTCTCTTTGTTCTTCTTGTTGGGTTTTGTGTTAGTTGTTCATGATTAGTGAGTAATTCCCTTTACTAAGGGATTGGTGATAGCATGTGGTGAATCTTGAATGTATTAGGCTAGACAAATGTTGGTTATATGTGATTAAATATACCTTGTAACCATGTTTTACTAATTACTCCATGTGAATGGCCAATCATGTGTTGTAATTGGGTGGATTGAACTAAGTTATGACGATAGTGTAACTTAGGGATATCCATTAGGTGATCGATTCTATGCAAAAACCTTAACTTTCACAGCTTATGACGATAGTATGAGCATGTGTTAAGTTGGGAAAGCCTTTGACCCCGATAGGTGGTTAGATGGTATTGTTGGTATTGCCTTATATGAGATATTTGGTTTGCATGTAAACTCATTTCCATTGCCTAACTTTATTGAAGATCATTGTCATGTTTGACCTTCTCCCTTGGTGTTAGTTTAACTTAATATAAATCTCATTTTTGTTTATTGTTCTATCCATCCTATCTCTTTGACCTAGCTTAATTGGTGGTGGTGTTGATAGTGTTTATGTCGTCTCCGTGGTTCGACCCTCTACTTACCACTAAACTTGTTTAGTGTAGGTGTAGGTTTATAAATATTGTTTGGTTGAGGGTAGTTAGTCCAACGACCTAATTATCCTTCACCAGGCCACACCCTAGTTCGGCCACACCTTCAGGAGGTTCGGCCGAACCTCTTCTGAATCTTGCTTCCTTCAACTTCCCTTGAGCTTAGCTTCCTCCTCTTGAAAACCCCGATGGTTCCTACAAAGCATAAGCATGGAAATTAAAGTAAAGAGTAGGAAAAAAGGGCAAAATCTAGGAAAGAAGATGCATAAAGGGAAAGGTAACTAAGTGCAAAGAAAAGGATGGAAACAAGCCACAAATGTGGGAAAATGACCATCAAAATGAACCTTAATCTTGGCAGAAATGCCACTCATCAGGCAATTGATTACATTACAAAGTGGATCGAAGCGCAATCATACGCTAAACTCACTGGAAAACATGTAGCACTCTTTATCGAGAGAAATATTATTTGTCGATACAGAGTCCCACATGAAATGATAAGTGACAATGGAACTCACTTTCAAGCCGAATGGGAAGAATTGCTACAAAAATATGGCATTCAACATCATCATTCTTCCCCTTATAGGCCTCAAGAAAACGGAGCAGTCAAAGCAGCTAATCAAATTTTAAAAACTATCATCGAGAAAATGACGGAAAATTACAAGGATTGGCCTGACAAACTTCACTTCGCATTGTGGGGTTACCGCACGTCAATTTGCACATCAATAGGAAATACGCCATTTTCCTTGTCTATGGAATGGATGTCGTACAACCTGTCAAACTAGAGATCCCATCTCTACGCATTGCATTAGAGAGTAAACTCGATGAAGTTGAATTGACTAGGGCAAGATATGAAGAGCTAATTCTACTCGTTGAAAAAACTCGTATGGCTAGGCATTTTAAGAAGAAGGTCAAGATACGAAACATGAAAGTAGGAGACTTGGTGTTAAAAGCATTAAGGAAAAATGTTTTAGATCCAAGAGGAAAATTCAGGCCTAATTGGTCCGGACCCTACATTGTCAAAACAATCCTGTCAGGAGGTGTAGCAAAATTAGCTGATATGGATGGAAATGAGTTATCGAAGACGACAAATCTTGACCAACATAAGAAATACTACCCATAGTTACTTGAGTAGGATACTTAAGAAAGCTACGTTTGGCCTGGTTCCTTAAGAAAGGATACGTAGGCAACCCTTTACGGGTGCGGCCACTTTATTTTTAAAAATCTCGCATCCCCGACTTAATAAAAAAATTCAACTGAAGATCGAAGAAACATCGGCGTCACAGAAAAGATTATGGCGCCAGCCGATGAACGTTAGCGCCAGACGACGGCATCTGTCGCCTGACGCCAGACTGCCGCAGCCAGCGCTTGTCGCAGAATTGTGGCGCCAATTTACAGTTAAATGTCTGGGAACATTTCGGTGTTGTTTGGAAAATTTTCGACTTCTGTACTCGAAAAAATTTCTGGAAAATTAATTCTTCGATTTTCATTGCTTTAATAAAATAAATTTAAAGTAAATAATTTAATTAAAAAGCTGGAATTTCATTAATAAAATAAATTACATCATTGATGGAATTTAAATAAAGCTTAAATAAATTAACTTTAAATATAAAAAAAATAAAAAATAAAAACTAAGTCTAATAATTGGAAATTAAGCGATGCTCTTAATCTTCTTTCTCTTTCTTAGCTCTTTTCCAATTCTTGTCTGCATCTTCTTCCTCATCCATAACCTTAGCTAGTAGGCATCCTTTAGAGGACCTACATTCAATCTTGGAGCAAATAGTTTCCCCCTCAGCTAGGACCCCATGCTTCTTTTCTACCCAAGCTTTCTTTTCTGTGGTGTCAGCTTTCCTTTTTCCTTTATCTTTTGCAGTACTCTTCTTCTTAGGCAATATAGGTGTTTTGAACTCGATCCTTTCACCCAAGCGCTCCTTAACAGGAATGACCTTGTCACCTAGACGGCTCTTCACATCAGTTTTACTCTGATTTTTCTTCACGTCCTTTGAGGGTTTCTTCAGAAGCCATTTTTTACATCATTGGGCAAAGAAGGAGGAACCTTTTGGGTAATTACTTCCCATAAAGGTCTAGCGCTCCAATAAGCATCAAATTTGTCTACTTCTTGGGAGACAGGGAACTCATAGGGATGACGAAGATCACCGGAAGGAATAGTCTGAAGTAGGTCGTACTGTCTTTTTACCCTGCAGGGATAATAAAAAGTCATACGGGACAAGCTTGGAAGACGACAGAAAGTTTTCTTGTTGACACCAACCATCTTTTCTATTTTCCACCAAGGGATGACCCACTTGATGGAAAAATTACAAGACTCGAAGACCTTCTTCCATTCATGGCGCCCTATCTTAGAGAAGTGTTTCTTCCTTCTCATGAAGCAATTTGGAGTATAATTCTCAATGTTGTCCGGAGGGCTAATTAATTCCAGTCCTTCCATAAGCCACATCTGTAAAAATTGCAATTCAAATAAATTATTATTACTATACAAAAATATATTTTTTATTTCTGTAATTAAAAATATTATTTTTCTACCTGTAATAAAAATGGAGAGCCCCGAAAAGGTGCTTTGGGATTTTTCTTTAATTCATCAAGACTAAGCATAGTCTCTCCAACTATTAAGGGCATTGGATTTCTCCCATATTCAATTTGTTCTAAAAAAGTGGATATAATTGATTGATCCTCATTATTTTTACCGCTAGTAAGAAAAAATTGATTAAGCATGCAAAACAGGAAAGCCCTTCTTCTATAAACATGGAAAGATTCAGAATAAGGTCTATCAAAATAATGGCGAGAAAATTCTTTCAAATTAACTATGCTACCATCTACTATTTTTGATAGATCTCTGTCTTTTAAATTGAAGAAGCGTTCAAATTCCTTATATCATTTATTCTAGGGATTACTACAAGATCTAGCGCAGGGAAGCGTAAAATAGCACCAAATTCTTCCAGCAAAGGGCTAATTACATCATACCCTATTCTAAAGCAATGAGTATCTACATCCCAATATTCCAGAGCGGTATGAATAAAATCTGAATCAAGATCTACCCCTTTGAGACCATAAATACCCCCCCAAGTGAAATACATCTAACTCTTTTCTCTCCTTGGCATTAAGGGACCGATACCATTCATGAGTGTAGTTGGAAAAACTTTTGGAGACTAGAGACATGATGTTATTTTTCTAAAAGTTAAGAAAAATTTTATTTGCTAAAATTATGAAGAAAATCGGCTGGGCTGGGCCTATTTATACACAAAATCGGAGCAGTTTTAATCCAGGAAGGATTCGGAGTCAGCGTTATTTAGCACCAGACGCCAACTATTGGCGCCTGACGCCAGAGCCTGGCGCCAAACGCCAAGTGTAGCGCCTGCCGCTACACCAAAACGCGTGGTGCCAGCTGGCGCTAATATGTCTCATCGTACGCGCTTTCTAAAAAACCGCGTTTTTGACTTGATTCGAGTCTGCTAATGAATTTACGGTTTCCTTATCTTTTTCTAAAAATTCATTTATTCCTCCCTCTTAATTAATATAGATATTATATTAATTATATTATTTTTTGGATTTTATTTAGACTAACTTCCAAGTTTTTATAAATCCAATATTTTATTTGACTTTTATTCTTCATTTTTTCTTTTTTAGGGGAGAAAGTCGGATACCCTCCATTAATAATAAAAATGACAGAATTTTTTACGCAAAATTATTTTGTCACGATTCATTTCACACACAAACATGCACATAATAAAAATAAAAAGATTAAAAAATACACGATAAATGACAAATAAACTCATAATAGTATGTATATACAAATATGTCTAAGTAATGAGTCTAATAAAAGGCAAAGTTCTATACAAAGTCAAATTAAAATAATAAAAGCACAGGAATAAGCTACGGCGTCGGGGGACGAACACCCATCATCTCATAAAACTGCGCCGTACGAGGAGTAACCTCTCCACCGGCTCCGGCTCCAGCTCCAGCTCCAATCTCCTCGGGAGGAGGAAAGCTCAACACAGGACCCGTCCACCCAAGATCAGCCTGAGGCTGAGGCTGAGGCTGTGGAGGCTGTTGCGATGACGAGCCAACCTCGTACATCCCACCACCATCAGATGAAGAACCTGAGCCCTTTACCGCCTCCATACGAGCAGCCTCAGAACGACCACCCCGACCTCCCGAACCAGTGTGGCAACGTCTCGAGCTAGACCTCGCCAGATCCCTCCGCACGTCAGGTCTCGTGCGGGTTTGAGAAGGAATAGGCTGACCCTACAAAAGAAATTAAAATCAGAAACAGGCAAAATAAAATCGGTAATACAAAACATAAGAAAGGATGCTACCTCCTGAACGGCGTCGTCTCGACAGCAGGTAGCCACGTTCCTCATCCGAACGAGTTGGCTACGGAAGGAATCTAGGCATCATGCCATCGTCGAGACCACCTCGCGTGAGAACTGTCAAAGAAATAATTCAGTAAACATACATAACATATATGGACAAAAGTTGCAAACAAACAAGCTTACCCGAGTCTGGTGACGAGGAATCAACCGCTCCACAAAGCGCTCGTCCTCAGGAGCTGGAGGAATCATCTCCTCAATCGGCCCATATGTCCCCTGGTAGTGGATGGACATACGGGGTGGCACAAACTCAGCAGGATCATCCTGACAAGGCAAAACAAAATCAGTAAAGCATCACTTGGGGCTACTTAACTTAAGGTAAAAGTTGAAAATCGTACCGCCACATCCTCAGCAGGTACAGGAACTAGAGCTAACAACAGCAGTAGCTCCTCCCCATAGCATCGCCCAGGGATCGTGTAAGATCGCCAAGGGGTACCAGCTCCCTCCGACATACTCACCAACCTCATGGCGTTAAACATGTGACGTGGTGGAGGAGCAGAAACGACAAAGGTATCTGAGGAATGCTGAATAGCAACCCTCTCTCCAAGATACGCAGCCGCTCCGTAGGTCCCCAAGAAATAGCGACGCTCAGCAGAATACTGCGGGGCTAGCCCAGGAACTGCTAAGTCGACCCACGGCCGGTACATCACCTCAGGCTCCTACAAAGAGCGTCTATCAGGCAAGAATCTAGCTAAGGCATCACAAAATGTCAAAAAAGAAATTAATCATACCGAGATGATCTAATCTCAGACATAGGCGCTAGACATCCCCACACGGCGGCTGCCCCAGGAAGCACTAACTGGAAGCCTGTGCGGCAATGGTCTCGCCGGCGCAGCTGAGGGGAAGTACTCGTAGAACCAGATCTACAAGAAGCAAAAGTTATCAGCAAGTGCTAACTAAAATGTAGAGCTAAACTTTATAGAGAATAAAGTATACCTCTACGACCCTCCAAAAGCTGGATAGAGCAACGTTTCACGCGAAGGACCGATGCCGACACGAGTCCCGCAACGCTCGGATGAAATCAGCATAGCCTAAGCTACCCCAGTCGTAAGTCCCGATCCGGTGTAGATCACGGACGGCAGGAAGGTAGTAAAGCAGCTCCCTACTACCCTTGTAAGGGGAGAACGTCCCTGACAGTAAGATAAGTGCAAATATGCCCACCCGCTGCTCTCAGGTAGTCGCACCATCGTCAAAAGCCACTGCTAGAGTCGAGCGGCGAATCCCCCTAGCACTGAACTGAGTCAACTCTACCTCAGCTCGAGCCGGAATAGCAATCGGACCCAACAGCTCCTCGACCTCAGGAGAAAAGACGTCAATCCCGCTATCGAACGGCAGTGCCACAGAGCTAAACTCCAGTCCCGTGATGAGACTGAATTCGGTAGGAGTGACCATCATCTATCCCCAGGGAAAGTGGAAAGTATTGGTGGTGTCCTAAAAGAACTCCACCAGAGCACGGACTACATGGTGACCCCCGCTAGTGTCAATCATGGCCTCGGAGGTCTCGAATAGTGTAGTAAGCCCGCAAGACCTCCATAGATGTCTCGTCTAATCGTCTCTTGCGATGTACATCTTGTACAGATCGCCCAAGCCATCAAAACCTGAACCATGACAACGTGTCCTCCAAATTGTGATGCCCCGTCTCACCCTCTAAGAGATATGGTGAACGGGAGAAAAGTACAAGGTCTGCTCATCCCACTCAGGGAGTCGGCCGAGCGATGTGGACAGTTCAGCATCGTCCTCTACAGGCTCGTGCTCCCGTGAAACGTCTCAGGACCGTGAACCAGAGCCTTGCTGTCTAGCCATGCTACATTGTGTAGAATCATCATAAATTAAGGTTCTATGGTATGTAAGGTTCACCTAGCCGCATGATACTATGTTCGCAAAACAGAGTATGTAGTGCTAAAACAGAGCAGAAATTCAAATTGAGCACAATTTCTTGCAATACTATATAGTTATTTTGACAAATTGGATAAGAATTGCTAGCAAAAACATCAAGAACAAGCCACATTGTTTTTCCAGACCTTAAGAGGTTCAACAATGGTGATTTGTTCATTTCTTCACCAAATTGAGTCAAACAAGTCTCAAATTACTCCCAAGGCAATATATAAACATATTCAAGCAATTTCATGGCATAAAAATTGATAAATAAAGAGAATTAAGCAATTCTAAATTCGAATTTTCAAGAGATTCGTGGATAAATGCATGCAAAATTCATTAAAACCTGTGTGAGTTGGAGGAAACTTACATAGATCGGGAAACTGGATGGAATAAGCTTTGATTTGCAACAAATTTGAGCGAATTTGGTTGAGAAACAAGCAAGAACGAGTGAATTGAAGTTTTTAGAATTCTCGAGCAAGAAACGCGAACAACAGCAGCAGAAATGAAGAAGAGAAGGGTATTTAAGGAAAACCCGACTCTAGCGCCAAGCGTCAGACCTTGGCGTCAGTCGATAAGCTTTAACGCCTGGCGCTAGTTCCAGCGTCTGGCGCTACCGCTAGATAGGCGGCGCCAACATTGTTTGAGCGACGCTAGAATGTTCAGCCACTCAGTATGGTTGTTCCAACCTTTTGCAATATATTTTGGGTTCCTTGGTACGCCAGTTAGCCCCTCTAAGCAGTTTGACACAATTTTTAGTAATCGTCTTTATTACAATAAAGTGATCGACCTGATGAAAGATCGTAAAGAGCCTAAGCATTGGCTCAACGCAAAAGGCACCGATATAATGGTTCATTCAACAAGGCACCGACATACTGGTTCATTCAGCAAAAGGCACCGACATACTGGTTCAAAAGCAACAGAAGCGCCGACATACAGGCATAGCAAAAGCAAAGTTCAAGCGAGCTTTAAAAGATCGACAAGCGGAGGTCTTCAAAATTATCGCAATAAATGAGGGTAGCTTCAAGCGATGATATCTTTGGCAGCATTCCCTAGCTTGCGGAGAGTTGTCACCAACAAGTGAAGGTGATTTCAAGCGAAGTTGTCTTCGATCGTGTTCCCTAAGATGTGGAAGATGGTCACTAAGCGGAAGGAGGATCGTTTCAAGCGAAGCAATCTTCGATAGTGTTCCCTGGCTTACGGAAGATTATCAAGGCGTAAGTTGGAGGCAGTTACAAGCCTAGCATTCTTCATGAAGAATGGCATTCTCTAGCTTGTAGGAGGTCGTCAAAACAGAATACAACGGCAAATCGGTTACTTTAGAGACGTGTGCTCGACGGTGCAAGATACGCTTTTCTTAACTATTTTATCTATTTTAACTAACGCTAGTTTGCAGGTATCGGCGTTACAAGAGTGATTTAGGATCGCAGAACCTTCTGAATCATTCTCCGTCCCTATCGCTACTTTGACTTTTGTTTTCGAAACTTGCGTTTCTCCAAACTCAGTCAATGTGGGGGCTTCTGTAGACACCCATTTGTGTCTCCCCAAAACAAAACCTAGTGATGAGTACCTTTCACGTCTAATCATAATCGAATGAAGTGAAAGTGTGGAAAGTTTAGTGTTGTGGATAGTTTTAATTTCTTTTTTCTTCTCTCTATTTTTAAAAACCTATTTTAAAAAACAGTCAATCCAGTTTGGCTGGTCCATGATATGGGTCCAATAGTAGTTTAGTTGGATAAGGCTTGAAAATATCTTTCCAACGATATATTATAAGCCCAATTCCGATAAATATTAAGGAAGTTATGGCCAAATTACTGAACTGGGCCTGGTTTGACTTTTATATGCGGCCTAATGATCTAGAGGAGGGCCTAATATGAATTTATCATTCCTAATGCAATTAGGAATGGTTTTAGTCTTCTAGATTCTTCTAGAAGGTTCTTTTCATTCCTAATTCAATTAGCATTGATAAATTGACTTTTGTTGACTTTTTAGAGTTTTAATCAGAATAAAAGAATGTTTTTGAGGAAAATACGATTTTATCCTCCTGTACGGCAATTTCTATCTGATTTTCAGAAAACGCGTCAATAATTAAGTTAGCTCCAAACGCCAACATTAGCGCCTGACGCTAAGCTTGGCGCTTGGCACTAGCGTTAGCGCCTGGCGCTAACCTCGTTTTGCGCGTCAGAACTCTGTTTTGATTTTTTATCTTTTTGGCTGATTTTTTCTCTATAAATAGTCTTCTAAAAACACCGTTTTCATTCACCAATTCTCACCAACTCTCATCAAGAAATTCTTGATTACTCTCTCTCTCTCTCTCTCTCTCTCTCTCTTTTCTAAACTAGCTTTTCCCAAAATACAAAATTCCGCATTCACAAGACTTAGATACGCCTAGCGATATTAGAAGTTGCCTTCGCCCTAGATGTGAAAGGTTTAATTTTTGAGGGTTTGGTCCTAAATCTCTCTTTCAATTATTTATTTTAATTGTTTTATTTTATTATTTTCCTTGAAGTTACTAACGTGTGTATTTTGTTATTACAAAGAGGTATGAGGCATCCAAGTAAGTACTTTGATGGTTTTTATTGATGTTATTATGTAGAAATCATGTTTAGGATGTTATTATTATTCCTGCGATGCTTCCTATGTTCTCCCTAATATTTATGATTGTTAGTTTCATGAAGGGATGGCAACGGGTCGGATCTGACCGGGTCCGGATGGACCCGGATCCAGATCAATTTTAGTATATAGGATCCAGATCCGACCCGGATCCGTCAGGTCTAGAAAATGAAGACCCGGATCTGGATCCGTCAGGTCCAACGGATTCGAGTCCGGATCCGGGTCCAAAACGGATCCAATATATTTTGCCTAATGTTTTTTTGCAATAAATGTAATGTTCGGGTCAAAAAAATTATTTCAATCTTACGTTGTTGGTTATTAAGTTCAATTCCAAATTAACCAACTTATACACTCATATTTTGAATTAAAATTATAAACAACAAAAAAAAATACAATGTTAAATATGAGTTAGTGAAAAAATAACGATGATATATAAAATATAAGCATCCAAAATTCTTCTCTTGAAAGGGTTAATCTTTATCATTACTAACATTATCAACATTTTTAATAAAGAAACAAACAATTTTAGTTTTTTTTAATAGAAAAAAAAAGGGTCCACGGATCTGGATCCGGGTCTTGGGCCCAAACCCAGATTCAGATCCATTTTTGTCAGCAGGACCTGGATTCGACCCGAATCCGTCGGGTCCAAAATTTGAAGACCCGAATCCGTGAAAAACGAATCTGGATCCACGGGTCCGGGTCGGATCCAGATCCATTGCCATCCCTGGTTTCATGTTAGGATTAAAGCTTTGATTTTTATTGTTTAGTGACATGCTAGGGTTTGTTATTAATCTTGTTAGTATCATGCCTAGGATCTTGCTACTTTTATGCTTTAATATGATTATGATTATTTTTAATTATTATTATTTTGATTATTATTATGTTTCTTGATATCACTAGGCGAAAAAAGCATTTGCCCACCGGTTCAAAACCCCCTTTTGCCACCGGTTTTGAACCGGTGGTTTTTTGAGGGGTGGCAATAATATTTTAAAAAGCCACCGGTTCAAAACCGGTGGCAAAAACAAGTATTGCCACCGGTTAACCGGTGGCAAAACTAATAGTATTGCCACCGGTTTTTGATGTGAGGGGTGTCAATAAAATTTTTTTGCATTTTTTCACTTAGAATGTAGCAGACATGTATATAAATACATACTATACATAAACTACGTATATATTCATCAATAATTAGTAATAGTACACTTTTTAAGAGTGAAAAAACTAAATTTATAAGTACAAACAAATTATTCATACAACAATTCCAATTTAAAAGAACTAAATTAATGAATTACACCAAACAAATGGTTAAAACATCAGCCTAGTCTTCAAAGTATTCTTCAAAGGATGGTGAAATTCTGTAGAGCATCAATAGCAGCAGCATTTCCTATTTTCCTGATAAACAAAAGATGTCATACAATTAGTATGGATTAGGCTAATTGGCCTAATTTCTAAAATTAATCTTCTAAAAAAAAACAAAAAAACCACCATAACCCACCACCCAGAACACAAGACCCCCTACCACCACCAACCGCCACCCCACACCACCCCAACACCACCAGCTCCAACCCCAGCCCAAACCCTCGCCCAGAACACACGACCTCCCTACCACCACCAACCATCACCCAACACCACCCCAACACCACCAGCTCCAACCCCAGACCCACCCAAACCGCATCCAAGCCACCAAGACCCATCAACGAAACCCACCACGACCCATCACTCAAACCCACCACAACCCGTAACCGAACCCACAACCAAACCAAAACCCTACCCAACGCCACACCCACCACGACAGCAACCACAACAGCCGCAACTAAAACCCTACCCACCGCCAGAACCACCACGACAGTAACCAAAAAACAAGCGAAAATTAAAAAAAAAAAAGAAAATAAAAAACCAAAAAACATACCTTTATAACCGAAATTGGTTTGAATTTGGTTTAATAAGTTCAAATTCGACCATGAAAAGTCTAGATCTAGAAATTTCATGGTCGAATTTAACCTTAAAAACCATTAATTTTTTAACATCACCAACCACAAAAGTTTTTAACACCACCGCCGGCGACGAGAGAGCATTGAGATGAGAAAGGAGGAAAGAGAAGTGAGACGAGAGAGGGGAGAGACGAGAGAGAGCAGGAGAGAGTGAGACGAGATAGAGAGAGCAGGAGAGAGTGAGAGCAGGAGAGAGTGAGAGCAGGAGGAGAGGGGAAGGAAGAGAGAGGTTGAGAGAGGGTTTAGTTAGGGTTAGGGGTTTATAAAGGGGAGGGGGCGGTTTTTTTTTAAAACAAAGCCACCGGTTTTGAACCGGTGGAATTAATATTTTGACCACCGGTTCAGTTCAAACCGGTGGCAATACCCTTCCCACAAAATCCCGCCCATTTTCCCTTATTTTTTTGCCACCGGTTTTTAAAAATCGGTAGCCATTTGGCGGTGCCAAATTCAATTTTTCTACTAGTGTATATATTTATTTTTATTGCTTGATCACGCCTTTTATGCATGTTTAAAGGGAATTTGTACTTGTAATTACGCTAAATGAGATAATTAATAATCTTGTTTAGGGTTAATATGATTATTATTCAAGTGATCACCAATAATAGTTTTATTTGTGCATTAATATTCAACCAACATAGATTAAACAGGTTTAGGGTTAATCCTATTGGTTGCATGTTAGTCAGAAAGCGCACATGAATACGATCAGAATAAAGTAGAGGCCTATTATTAGGGCAGGTCCAATCTCTTTTAGGTTGGATTTGTACCTTCATCCCCGAACTACCAGTCATGGTTCCAGACCTATTGGAGTTGACGATCTCTTGGATCGTTAAGGGGTGTAACATTCACCTTGTGAATGGTTTACAAGTTCCTTAAAAAACTTGTTGGCGACTCTTTTGCTCTATCTTCTTTCCCTTTGGACGCCACCGTACTTTAGTGTATGATCACAGTGGGGTTCAAGTTTGAGATAACGCTTGAAATATTCCCTACAAGACCATACACTTAAAAAGGCTAGCACGAGTCCCTCATACCACCTCCTTAGGGGCTTGTTGTATGGGATAGCTCTGACTAGCCTCAATAACTCCAACTATAGGTTGGGTCGGTGTAGAGATATTTTATGACATTTTCTGCACCAAACATAATAGTTTGTGATGTAGAGTGCACCCGATTAAGGTTGTGCTATTCCTTGCACCTAACCTATAATTGATTATATCGAGGCCAATTTTGTCGATTTAAAATTCAAGAAAATTTTATCTTTCAACTCTGTTTAAAATATGGCCCTATTTGGTCGTAACGTTTTAGTTAGCACTTACCGTTTGGATTGACTCAAAACACTAGTAAAGAAAAACAAGTGTGTTTGATAATATAACGTTTAGTGGTAAAGGTAGCGTTTTGTGTTTGATAAATTTTGTTTACTTTTAAAATATTATGCATGTAATTTTACTGTATTTTAACATTTCAATCGCTGTTTTTGCCAACACTTATACAATTAACCACTTCATTGATAGCTAAACTTTACCACTATAAATTGATAGCTACTTGCTATTCTAAAAGCTATCCTCTACACAACTGTTAAAAATTAACCGCTACATACACAACCATTAAAAGTTAACTACTTTTCCCTCTAGACTAGACCCTGAATTTTTCAAGACGACACTGTCCACAATAACTATTCTCATAAATATTGTCAAAACAAGAGAAACGATAAGTGAAAAAGATGTAATAATAAGCTGTGAAGTACGCATCAATTCATCAAATAAGACAACATAAAAATTTCATAAACATCACTTAATCTACGACAATCTATGATCGAAAATTGCATCCCATCTACCATTCATAAAATATGTAGCACACACAATGTGCTTAACCGAAAAGCTTTCTCCGCAAATGGTTTGATATTTAGAAAGCACTATACTAAAAACTAAAAAGCATCCAACTACCAAAAACCATTTATAATTCTTCATTTGTACTCAAACCATAATCTAAAATTCTACTATTAAATGAATTACAAGGTAAGATGGATTTAATATATTTATTTTGTTTAGATAGAGCTTTCACCCTTGTGCTTATGGATTTGCGTTGAAGTCTACTCTTTTATCTCTACAATATACTTATCTTGGTGTCTTAACGTACAAAGGTTGATTATTGACCCACCACGCCACGTCATTAAGCCCAATTTCCTCCTTCATGTAATATAAGGGTTCTAACAACCCCAACTTTGTCACCCTAAAAATTTATATTTTACTTCAAAAATGGAGGGGCTAATCCCTTATCTCTACAAAGCTATAGTACAACACAAAGAAGCTCAGCACGGTACAACCGAGTCATGGCTTTATGGATCGTCACCTTCCGCCTCCTACACGAGGCTTTCGAGCGGTGATTCAGGCCGATTCCAACCAGTTTCCGACGTCAACGTCGTATCATCATCATCATCTAGAACATCAAGTACTAGTCAAGTTATAATATCATCCGAAACTCGATCGCCAAGTCAGTGCTTGACTTCTCGGCGTGGGATTAATGTTCTTGATCCTCGAGCAATCTTGATGCATTAATAATATAATGGTGCATGACAAAGGTGATGCACCAAATATTATTTCAAATTGTGGTGTTATAAATGATTATCGAAGTGTATTTCATTGGAATGAGAGTATGAAAAGGCAAAATATGCAGCCATGCCCTCGATGTCCTTTTAAGTATTTGGTGTAATATATGGTTACTAATGGCCACAAGGGGCTGAGGTACCATATATATTCCATTTGTTTAATTGTATATTAATTAATATTACCCTTCTTAACTGTAAATTATATGTGATCTTAATATTATTTGCACTGTTATGATATTAATGGACTTATGGTGTTTTACAAGATTAATACTCTCTTATTCCTTTTATGTATTAGATCCTTTTTATTCCTTCGTCATTTGTGGTCTCTTAAAAATCTTCTAAGAGGAATTGAAGTACTAAATAAAGTGATTTGAGGGATTAGATATTTGTCTATTTTTATTTACTCATTGTCATTGTGTAGCATAGACACCAGTAATTAAACCTCTCATCTTGAATGTTGTTTCCATTTAATTGCATATGTTTGTTAATGCATTATTTTGATCATATATATTTTTATTTTGTATTATAAAAAAAAATATAATAGTTGAATTTCAATCAACTACTCACCGAGATGATTTAAATATGACAATATGATCGACTATTATATTTTATATATTGACAGCTCTTTAAAAACTCTTTAATATGAATCATGCTAAGATTTTAAACTGAAAAAAAAAATTGAAAAAAAATTGAAATTAGAGGGGGTATTAATTTTTTAATTTTTTTTAAACCATTGAAGCTAAGGGAGTATTAATACCTCTCTAATATGAATGTAATTATTTGTTAATTGTATAACTAAGAAATTATTTTAACAGATGTCCTTATCAAAAATGGTATAGACACTTTAGCACGAAGTCTATTATGAGAGCCTTATGTTTCTTAGGCTGATGTAGGACTAGTCAATTTAACTCGATAACAATTAGCATTAGGTATAACTGCCTTAAATAATTTATTATTCCAACATATTTTTATTATTCCAACATATTTATATTATTTCAAAGAGTTGAAAGCCTAGAAATTGATTGTTTTTAAAACTTATTATTAATATGGATTATCTTATAGTTGGCGAAGTTTCATTCGTAAGACTTGTCTTGCAGGGCAAAAGATATATATTTCCGAATATCAAAGTCGGCATTTGGCCGGCTCAAAGAAAATGGAAGCAAGTTGATGAATAAAATAATGGAGTTCCTAGTTTATCTCTTATTGATAAATAATATTCATTTATGAAATGGCAAAATTGTAAATAAATTAATAATTTTGCCTAGTCATTGTTGTGCCTAAATTTTTACTAAACGTTTAGATGTCAGCAGGTTGCTAGATCGTAGGTCATAGTTTGCTAGATTGCAAGTTACAAGTTGCTACAAAGTCAACGTCTAGGTTATCGAAAGTCAAGGGAAGTTACGAAAAGGAATGGTGTCCTTCAAACAAGTCAATTATTCTGATAGAGGGTTCAAAAATATTAAAAGCTAATTATTCAATCAGGTCAAGTGAACAGAATGCCTAGCTGGAGGCCGCTTCCGATCGAGAATATTAATGCACAATAAATATTACAGCTTAATCTTTACTGAACCCTTTGGATCACACCAAATCGAGTAATCGATCAGAGACGACGAATTAATACGAAGAATTAAATGAGTCATTAGAGTGTTAAGAACAAATACGTTGGAAATCGAGCTAGGAGCGTCGAAACTAAGCGTCGTAAGTCGAGCCGAATTTAAGAATCGACGAAATAATAAATCAAGCGAACAACAATTATAAATATACCCTTAGCCTCGGCATTCCCCGAATAAATCAAGAGCTATGGGAAACACAACAAGATAAGGTAGCCAAACCAAACCAAGGCTGCTAGGGACGTGCATGCCAGCATCGCTTGCTAGCAACGCTAGTTGGTGCGGGTTTACTAGCCTAGCTGGCGCGCTACGCTTTATGGAATACTGAAACGTCGTGCACAAAAGCCTGCAAGCTGCTTGCTTAGGCATTGATGGCGCATCGCAACACCTAGTAGCAGTTCGCATGCAATGCGTGGCTTGCTTGCTTGGCAGCGCGCAAGCACAGCGCCACATTGGTGGGCCTAATCGAGCACCAGGCCGCCAGCATGGCGCGCCTTGGTGCCCAAGGCTGGGCCAGGGAGCGCGCTACTATTGGACGTGTGAAGGCCGGCTATTGTGAGGGGATTGCTTGGTGAGAAAAGGGTGGTTGATCCCCCTTATGGTCCTCACCTAACCCCTTGCTATTCTTGTGACACTTGTTGTTGTTTGATTATTTTACTTTTTATTTGATTTTTTAGTATAATTTTTATTGTAAAAAGGCATTTTACTAACTCTCCCACATTGATGGGAGATAATAATGCTTAAGGGGATTTCCCTATAGATACCCAACATGGGAAATCTGGAAATTCACTTGAATTGTTAACTTGAAGGATCTCCACAAGCGAGAACACTTTTGCTATAATACTCTAAGTATTTTGGTCTATCCCCGGCTAAGCTCCGGGGTATGGGCCATTCAGTTTAGGTCTCGCGGGTGAGATCCGTCAAAGGCTATCTCTAGTGCGAAGCTTTGTCACCATTCATGTAAGAGCTTGAGTTCAGCGAAGCACATAACAAGGGTATATCCGTCTTACTCTCTCTTATTAATTAATTATGTTGGTTAATTAATATACATACTTTAGTTGCTTTAATTTAATTTTTGTGCGGGACATGGGATGGGTTTTAGTACCGCGTGATGTCAAACATCACGAAACCCAACTGCGGTATTGCAGCCGCGCTCATTTAGTTATTGTAACCAATATTTCAAGGTGATTTAAACCCCTATTTTGAAGGAATTATTAAAAAAGTTGTTACATGACTTCAAAAGGCTCTCTTATTATAAATAACATGGAAAACCATTGCAAAACATAAGATACGAGCCTAAGGCATTATATTCTACAGCAATTAGCAATTTCACTACGATACAGTTTCATATTTGATAAAAAAAAAAAAAAAAAAAAAAAAAAAAAAAAAAAAAAACAAGCTGCATTGTACCTGTACTTAATTCTAAATCTAGTGGATTGGTGGACTCAATGTTGGGTTTTGATGCATCCGACTCACCGCGAAAATAAAACCCAAGCCCAAGAACAAACTCACAATTAATAAAACAAAATGCATTAATAACAAGAATAGAGAAAAGACTAAATTACCCTTATAACGTGCTTTGCTGAAATGGATTGAGCTCTTACTTAAAAAGTCGAGCCTCACAAATGGAAAGGACCTCCAACAAAGTCCACCCACAACACGACACGACTGGTCTACTACTACTTGGAGGTTAGCCAAGTCCGGCCAATAACACTACCCGAGTAATTAATGAGCTTATAGATTTTCTCTCAAGTGGAGATGCTTAATTTATTAGCTCTTACTCAAGTGAACAATCCCAAGATTTGACTTGGCTATTTATAAGAAGTGTTTCCTTCTGAATTCCACTCATCTTTCAATGTGGGACTTTTTCACAGAAAGATCCTACATGAGAGTGTTGAATTCAATCCTTAGTTGAATAAACTAAGAAAAAACTACGTAACAAGTGTCACATGGTAAGGTGAGGACCACTTCCTCACTTGCTCCCCAAGGAACCTCACATGCATGGTGAGCTAATCATGAGGCACCCCACCTTGAGCCCCAAACTGGGTTCGTTTGGGGCGCCACCCTACGACCCGCATCCATGACCCGGCACCCGGGTTCGCGGCCCGTTGCCACATGGAATTGCAACCGTGGCAACACTACCACTAGGTGGTTGCATACGTGGCGCGCTGCCACTTTGTAGCTGCCACGTGTGCTGCCATGTGCGCTTCCACGTGCCGCGCTTACCCAGCCTTCGCGTGGCTAGAGTTTTTACTTGTTACTTTAAGCATTTTCCCGTCTCGCCAATTCCTTAATTTTGGCTTGACTTTTGGGATTTGGTTTCGACGCTATAAGATAAGAATTTGACATCTTTATTCATAATAATCGAGCGACTCATTAATTCCTTTCCAATTAATTCGTCGCGTCAGATTGTTAGTTTCTTGACTGTGACCCGAAAGGTTCAGTCAAGATTAAGCTGTAATATTAATTATACATTAATATTACTGATCATAAGCGGCCTCCGCCTAGGCATTTTGATCACATGAACTTACTGAATAAATAGTTTTCCAATAGCTTCAAACTTAATATCAGAACAATAAACTTATTCAAAGGACACCATTCCTTTCAATCTCCCACTTGTCCTTCAGGACAAGTGCGCTTTTAGTATATAGCCTTTTTCCTATGTCACTTAATGTCTCTTCATGAACTATAATGTAAGATTATTCATCTTCCTTATTACATCTAGAAGTGTTTCTCGAAATCCGAGTTTGTCTGTCTATAAACATATGTGTTCTAATATTTATTCGAGCGCGGCCATGCATTTTCACAGTCTTTCTCTTTGAGTGGCCTTGTAAAAAATAAAGACATGTTCCCTATTAATAGAAAAGGAACGTTTCCAGTCTTGTAATGTAAGCTTCTCTTACTAAGAGGACCTAGCCATCTGAGTGTTGTCGTAATAATCTCCATGTACGACTGACGTTTGACCAACATTAAAACAGACTAGTACTCAAACAAAAGAACTCATAATACTCATGGTCGAGGAAAGAGGTTTCGATAGTCATAATGAGAAGTATACTTATGACGATCTTTAAATCTCTTAAAGTATTCTCATAGGTCGATCTAGTATGGATCTAAACCAATACGTGTGCAAATGATTTATGACAATCATGTCCTTGTAGCATAAGAAACGATGCTATAAATCAAACTACACACTAATCTCAAGTGGTCATTAATTGTCCATCATTTAAATGACCTCGATCAGGGTTAACTTTCGATTATAATATTCAATGTTCACTTAATAGGTGTTTCTTTATCCAAGACTGGTCTTGATACCCTATTTTTAATATACTTAAAATCGAATGGACTCATAATTTAATTCTAAACAACAATTAAATAGAAACGAAGTGATAAAATTGCATGAAATTTTAAATTACTCCAAAACCTAAATGGTTTATCTTATGATAAATGGTTTTTCCAAGATTTTTAAGAGTAATACTCTTTATGAAACATTTATAGAAATAACACCCATATTTAATAAGCTTGATTTCTTTCGTGCAATTGTGAATGTTGTCGTTCACTTATTGCATAGGTTTAGTTATAATTACTTTGCAAATCATAGCATCTTCATTATTGATATTTTTCATAATAACATGATAAAATTTTAGAGTGTTATGTATTATCTGTGATTAAGGATTTATTGTCAAAGTGATGTCTCCCACTCATTTTCATGTTTAGAATTCTTCAACTTGACAACCTACAATCATCAACGTTCAACAATGACGCCAGGTGAACCTAGGTCGTTGGAAGCTAGATTTCCCGGTCAAAACAAAATTTATGAATCTATTCCAATGACGCCGGGTGAACCTAGGTATAGGTAAAGTATAGGTCAAATCCCAAGGCAAGGCGGTTTCACTAAGGTTGAGGCTAAGCTATTCCAAAAACTAAATGGAATGGTTTGGTCTAACTATAAAAAACAATTCAATCGAACAAATCAAATAGAAATCAAATATCAAAACACTAGGAAATTTAGACCACATGCATCAATAACAAACATGTTGATTCGAGGGAGTTCAATCAACTAAGCAACGCGATGGAAAACAAAATATACAATCAAGATCACTTAAGAAACTATTTCCTAGTGTCAAGCTAGATGTCTCTACAATTAACTTAAAAGGAAAATCGCTAATCAAGATCAAACGATAATAATAACACCCAAATAAATTGTTTGTGTCATTGAAAGTTATTATGTAATCTAGCATGATCATCAAGGTTAGCTACTCCTTTTCAAACAAAGCACATGCATAAATTTCATCAACCAATTTAATCACATCAACAAATCAATTAAAAACCCCAAATTAGCTATTGATTATTACCAATACATGCTTCACCACATTCCCTAGCAAATAAACTACACACTAATCATGGTGAAATAGAAAAGTTGAACAAAAGAAATCATAAATCTCGTCATCAACAGTGTAATTCAAACTTCAACAATCAAATTCAAGCTAAATAATAGAAATTCAAAAATATAACAAAATCAAACATCAAATTGCATTGAAAAGTAAAGGATTCTTATAAAACTTTGATCAATATCAAAGAGAAATTAGGGTCTCAGTATCACAATCATCAAACACCAAGTTTCTCTGTCTAAAATCTAAGAACAATATGACAAAATCAAGAGCTTCTCTCTAAAAATCTAAAAACAAGGATTAATTCTCTCTTCATTCCCTCTCTAAAATGAAGGAAATTCTATATATAGTAAAACTATCAAAGGTGATATTATTTAGACGTCTAAAAGAGACCTCAAAAGGTGCGGCCTCTCACTCCAATGCGCGGTCGAGATAAAAAGGGTATAGAAACAAGGAAGAGAGGGATTGCATCCACACCAAGCTATTGAGTCTCTCAAACATTGCCAACTTCCTAGAATAAAATAAAAACAAGGAAGTAAAGAAGAAAATGCAAAATTAACTAGAAAAGCAAGAAAATAAGAAAACATCTAAAGAAAATTCAAAGTAAAGAAAATGCAAGAAAAATTAGAAAAAGGAGATAAAAGAGATGCAAAAATCATGTAAAATCATCAAAGCTAAATGAGTGGTAAAAGTGTTATTATTGCATTTAAGAAAACCATATTCTCAACATACCACTAGTACAAAACTAACCTCAAGTAACACCCAAAAAGTGTTACATAAAGTGGTAAAAGTGTTATTATAGTCAATAGGTAACACTTTGTTGGGTGATACATCCGCCCGTGTTACCTAAGGTCTTATGTAACATTTTGGGTAACGTATGCTAACATTTTCAAAAGTGTTATTATAAACCCTTTTATGTATCACTTTTTGAGTTATTAGTATCATTTTTAAAGTGTTACTTTTTATTTCTTATGTATCACTTATTTATCTTTAGTAACATTTTTCAATCATATAGTATCACTTTATCCGACATAATGTATCAGTTTTTCAAAATTATTTAACACTTTGTTGGTTATTAGGTAACATTTTTCCATCATGTTTTGACATATAGTAGCACTTTATTCGAAATTATGTATCACTTTTTACAATGTAATGTAACATACACTTTATAGATTATTTACAGGTAACATTTATTAATATTATTATTATTGTTGTTGTTGTTATTATTATTATTATTATTATTATTATTATTATTATTATTATTATTATTATTATTATTATTATTATTAACTTTTATTATTATTTTTTATGAAAACATTATTTTTATTTTTATTATAATTATTATTATTATTATTATTATTATTATAATAATAATAATTATTATTATTATTATTATTATTATAACATTTACTATATATTTTTTTAATATAAGAAAAAAATTATACGTACAACAACTATATGATTAAGAAATAAACACATATGATAGAAACCAATTTGGATTGAAATACTTTAATAATTCTAACAAAAAAAATCCATAAACACCAATTTCAAAGTTTGGCCAAATAATATAATAATCCAAACACAAAGAATATTAAGCTCGATCCCTAGCTTGTAGAAAGTAAGGAAAATAAAAAAAATGTTCTAAATTTCAAAAAAGACAGCGATAGCAGTAAAGAGCATTAATAATAACAGCGTATAGCAGCAGCTACACAGCTAGCTAGCAGAACGGCAGAAGTAGTAAAGATGCTGCTATCAACAGTCTTTAGCAGCAACCAGCAGTATCAGACAATATGGAAGCTTCCCGAAGTAGCAGACATCAGTTGGAAGTAACCAGCAGTAACATACATAATTGGCAGCAAACCAAAGTAGCAAGAGTCATTAACATATCAGACAACAGTAGCAGCGAAAAAATAGCAGTGACAGCGGCAAAACAGCTAAAAACGGGAGCAAAACAGCAGTAAAAGTAAGTTATTGTAGCATCATAAATTGCTATTGCAATTCTCCATCTTGATCTTATTGATCCTATGTGTGAAAGAATCATATATCAAACAACTAGAACAAAAATAAAATAACGTAATAATAAGAGTTACTACTTTTTAAAAGATTATATATTAACAAACAACATAACTTTACCTAGACTAGTTCCAAATTCCAAAATTCTAGTAACTCTTTGGAATGCGCTTTTGGAATTGTGTCAAGTAGATCTGCCAACCGATCACTAATGTGTCTATTTTATATCGTATTTTACCCCCGTCCCTTGGTCATAATTAGTAGTGTTTTTGGCTCTTTAGAGCAACTTTTATTACTAATTGGTGTTTTCTAGTGTTTTCGTAGATTTGGTTGACTTTTGCAGGGATTTATACTTTTGGAGTATTAACCTGAGATATTTTGGAGCAATCACGAACATTGGAGAAGCACGACCAGATTTTATAGCCCAGGGTCGGTTAGAGCCATCGAACCGGTGATTAAGGGCTTGGTATGTGTGATACCGGGGCATTTGGAGCGAGTATTCAAGACCTAAAGAGGAAACCCAGATTGGCCCGAAGAATTGGAGCCCAATCGTAGTCCAAATAGTGGCCCAAGAGAGCCGCCCGGCCAAAAAGGCTGGCGCCCGGAGGCGCGCCCGATCAAGCGATGCTGCGGAGAAGGGACGCGAAGAAAAAGGCGGGCCCGATCGAGCGGCCCTTCGCCTGATCGGGCGCGCGTTTGTATTAGACCTGATTAGTTTAGTTTTATTTTTTTTGTTTTAGGGAACGTTTATATACGAGTTTTGTACGGAATTTTGATCATCTTTTTTTTTCTTAGATTTTCTCTCTCTACTTAGGATTTTTCTCTCTCTTAACTTTTCTCTCAACTCTTGTTCTTAATTTTTCCATTAATACAGATTAGTTTGGTAACTATTTCTCTTCTCTTAATCTTAGTTGTTTATTTTACTTTTTTCACTATGACTTATTTAATTGCTTTGCTTATTTTAGATTTAATCATGTCTAAGTAGTTTAATTCTAGGGTTTATGAGGATCCATAAATAATATGAAGGGGTAATTTATTGTTGTTAATTATCAATGCTAGATTAATTTCCTATTGATTGGTTTAATGCTCTGTGACTAGATTTGCACAGATCTTTTATGCATGAGTTTAACAATATTGATTCGAGATTCGACAGATGAGAATTGATGTTTAGGTCTAGTTTTAATAGGCAAGTTAATTTATAAATGGTTAGGTCGAGATTCGAAAGATGAGATTTCACTAGTGGAAAAATGTCTATTCGTAACGGGCAAAAATAGACTATTTGCAACGGGCAATGACCGTTACGTATGCGGCCGTTACGGATAGCAATGTTATTCGTAACGGGCACTTATAATGTCCGTTACGAATAACTTTTTATTCATAAGGGCACTTATAATGTCCGTTACGAATAAGTATTCGTAACGGACATTATAAGTGCCCGTTACGAATAAGTACTTATTCGTAACATGCATTTATAATGTCCATTACGAATAACTACTTATTCGTAACAGGCACTTATAATGTCTGTTACGAATTATTCGTAACAGACACTTATAATGTCCGTTAGGAATAATCTCCGAATAAGACAAAAAATTAGGGGCATTTGTAACTAGCATTCCTTGTGCTAGTTACAAATACCCCTATTCTTCTTTCCATTTACCACCCAAATTATTATAATAATTTATAACAAATCCAAATATTTTATGCCACAAACATATTATCGAACACAATATATACACCAAATCCAATTTTGTATGCTAATTATATACTTTACTATTGAGAAGTCTAAAACACTATTGATTACATAATTTAGTAAACAATGGAGCACAAACAGTAGCAGGCCAGTAGTAACAGCAGCTATCAAGAGCATATCAATCTTCTCACTACTGCCTCTTGCATAATCCGGAAAAATGTACATTGTTCTTTAACTATTTAGCCTTATGTGCAAGAGACAGAAGAAAATCTCAACCGCATTCGTAAAGATGAACAATACTTCTCAAATATTATTCTCTATATTCCCATTCTCTGCTTCACTTTTTAAACTCTCTGCTGCAATCATTAGAAGCATTTGGAAGAACAGCCACTAATTGAGACATGAACAGTCACTAAGCTGTAATCAAGCTTGAATTTTGCCTTATATTGCTTCACCTCTGTAACTATATCATTGTCACTGGCAAGGATTTCAAACTTTGGAACTCGAAACGCTTTTGTAATTGTGCCAACTTTATTGACCACAGTTTTGATTCTAGGGTAATTTTTCTGTAGATAACAAAATAATAAAATTGTGTGATGACTTATGAGGAACCAATTGACAGCCTAGCTAGAAATATAGACCAAAATATTGGAAAAGCTCTGGTTTTTCTTTTCCAGAAAATGATCTCATTAAGAATAGGCAATTATAGCGAGGACACCATAATATGAAAATACCCCAAAAGAATGTCAAGTATAAATACACATACATCATCGATGACCTCCGCGATAACATCCTTGTATGGAAGTACTTCATCGGTGATATTTATATGTGCAATATGACCTGCATAATGATAACAAAAAGAATGTCAATGCACAAATCATTAGCTCATGGAAAGAGCCAAGAAGTTTTCGGCAGCACTAATACCGAATGATCCAATACAATCTCATTCAAGAGCTGTTAGTTATTCCCAAAATAATTATCCTCCAAAATTTTTCAGTGAAATAGTGATACTTTTCATACGAAAACTTAGTGCCATCAGAAAGCATGTATATGATGGTCACTTTGTGAGAATTATTACTTTAGAAATTTAACTTTCAAACACTCCCTCTAATCTGGAATTAATGTTACTTTTAGCGTCGCACAATGGTATCTGTGTCTAAGAGTTCTTATATATGCAAAAGACTAGAATGAAAATGAACCAATTGAGTACATAGCTATAAATAATTGAACATAGCTAGATATACAGGCATTTAATGATGGTATATGGGTGTTAGAGTTCTTATATCTATGCAAAAGACTAAAAGTCTCAAATTCATATTTTACCCTATTGTAAACTCAAACATAATCGATCAAAACCATTGCAGGTATTTAATGATGATATTTGGGCATCTGGATCAAGTTTTAAAAGTTGTTAATTTGTACTTTAGAGAATGAAGACTAAATCGCAATTACATTGGATATGAGGAAGGTGGTCATTTACTCATGACAAGGACAGTTATCGATAATCATATTATAGCTTAGAGCTAACAATCAGGCATGATGATTGATGACGGCTGGAATTTGCTTACAAATTAGCAGCGAAGGCAAGAAACATTATAGTAATTACACCACGGCCCTTCAATGGTTACCATGCTACTAATGATCATGGACATTGACAGAAGGTAGAGAGACAAATCCAATAAGCAAGGAATGTAAGACCCGAGTATTATAACACCGGAAAAATAAGCACATGTTCAGTTCTTATCTAAGTAGATATAGTGAAGAAATCATATATATACATGCTTCATAAGCAAAATTAGCTTGACAGATATCAGTTCAACTAATACCAAGATTTCAATTCATTTAAGCTTAAAAAGACAATAGGAACGACGAAAGGAGGGGATACCAGCAGCTTTATCTCGAAAATACCAGAGATCAAACAAATGCATATACTTCGAAATCAGCTTTATAAGATCATGTAGAAGATTAGAGAATCAAACAAATGCATATACTTCGAAAGGAGGGGATACCATCATTTGCTTACAAATTAAATTATTAAAATAAATCTAATGATGATAAAATTTACATATACAGAAATTTATAATGACAAAAATCAAAGATCATGTATAGCCTTAAAATCAGTAAGAAAGTCCCACATATGTGTCCCTAGACTTCCTACTAGTTATCGACTCACACTAGCTAATCCAAATGACTCATTTTCCACCTCTAATTCAATCAAGTTCGTCACAAATTTATAAGTTTACTAGATTACGACATGAGAAATTACCAGCGAAGGCAAGAAACATTATAGTAATTACATCAGGGCCCTTCAATGGTTACCTTGCTACTAATGATCATGGACATTGACAGCAAGTAGAGAGACAAATCCAATAAGCAAGGAGTGTAAGACTCGAGTATTATAACAGCGGCAGAAATAAGTATATGTTCAGATCTTATCTAAGTAGCTATAGTGAAGAAATCATATATACATGCTTCATAAGCAAAAGCAGCTTGACAGATATCAGTTCAACTAATACCAAGATTTCAATTCATTTAAGCTTAAAAAGACAATAGGAACGACGAAAGGAGGGGATACTAGCAACTTTATCTCGAAAATACCAGAGATCAAACAAATGCATATACTTCTAAATCAGCTTTATAAGATCATGTGGAAGCTCAGAGAATTAAACAAATGCATATACTTTGAAAGGAGGGGATACCAGCAGCTATGAGAAATCTGTTATGGGATAGTCCCCCAAATGAGATTACTGCTAAGATTAAGGCTTACCAAAGAATCAAACACACAGAATTATACACAGCCAAAAATGAAATCTTTGACACATTCCGCCAAAAAAATAAAAATAAACACACACACATATGGAATAATAGGAACTACGAAGTACTTATTGAAAACGAAAATACTTGAGAAACAATAATGAACATGTGCATTAGCATTATCTATTAGTAGTAGTGTTGGTTTATAATATATATATATATATATATATATATATATATATATATATATATATGTATGTATATATATGTATGTATATATATAGCCTTATGAGGGAAATATAATTTTGATTAACCAAACACTTAAACAAAAAGCCTGCTTAACCAAGAAATGAACCCATTTTAGATTTATTACCAACAACATTAGAGAAAAGAAGGAACGTGCAGCAGCTAATATAACAACTATAGCAACAACAATCAGCAATAAAGACACAAGAAGCACCACCAAAAACTGGTACTTACCAAGAACACAACAATTATTCACAAAATCTTAATTCTACACTAATTAGGCTTAAAGGAACAATAATTATCAGATTAAAACACCAAAGCATGCAAAAAGAAATAACCTTGCATAGAGAATCAATAACCAATAACCAAATTCTCACTTCAACAAACAGATTAACAGAGATTATATACCAACAACCCATAAATTACCACTAAAAATGAACGAATTGGGGATAAATTGATCGATTTCGGTAAAGAACTCAAAGAACCCTAGATCAACTTTCAATTAAAAACATTCTAAATCTTCAAGCAACGAATCTCACATACATTAACTTAAATATCAACAAAAATCACACAACACCAAGAAACAAAAAACCTAAAAACAAACCAACTGAAAAAAAAAACAAAAATTAAATCAAACCCAGAAGAAAAAAAACCTGTATTATTATCCCACTTAGCACAACGAGCACCTCATAATCACCCGCCTTCCGAACTGCTTATTCCCCTGCGAACTCACCGGAACCGCCGCTAACGGCGGCAGAAGTAGCAAGAAGACTCCGGCACTGGCGGAAAAGGATCGAGAAACCCCGGCGGAAAAAGAACTATCACCAACCTTCTGCTTATTCGCCGGAAAACAGCCATTAGAGGAACTCAAAGCTCTTTTCTCGGCACCAACATCGCCGGCATCATCATCGTCGCTGAGATCAATGACGGGAACAGGCGCCGAGGAAGGAGTAGCAGCATTGACGGCTCTGTCTCGCATTCGTTGGAAGATAACTTCGTATTCTTGCTTGACTTGTACATCCATGGCGGAAGAATATGTAGAAATATAGAAATGAGAGAAAGAGGAGAATGACGCCATGACGGGGAGGAGAGGAGAGTAGAGGAGAGAGAGAGGGAGTGAG
The DNA here is from genome assembly GCF_001683475.1 of Chenopodium quinoa. NCBI lineage: Eukaryota > Viridiplantae > Streptophyta > Magnoliopsida > Caryophyllales > Amaranthaceae > Chenopodium > Chenopodium quinoa. The sequence goes on along the minus strand of NW_018744988.1, from coordinate 265,649 downwards.
GGACTGATGAGAGAGAAAGATTTGAATGACGGGTGGTTTTTTTAGGGTTTAGTATTGGGCTCCATTCATCAGTTGGGCCACGTTTGGGCAATTGTTACGGGTAATATAGTATTCGTAACGGGCAAAATAATGTCCGTTACGAATACTTATTTATTTGTAACGGGCAAAATAGTGTCTGTTACGAATACTTTTTTATTCGTAACGGGCAAAATAGTGTCCGTTACGAATATGTATGTATTTGTAACGGGCACTAATTTGTTATCCGTTACAAATAAATAAGTATTCGTAACGCGTCAGCAAACTTAGTCAACTTCGACAGGCCATAACTTTTACGTTTCTTATCCGAGTTTTGCGTGTAACCTGTAGTTGGAAAGATTTTCAAGTCTAGTTTCCAATGCAATTGGAATCACTGTATTATCATTTATATATCAAAAGTTATGATCAGAATAGTGCACCTGACTCAAATTTGAACTTTTTCCCACTAACACTTTGTTTCTTTCTTGCCCAATTTTGTTCCAAAGAGATGCATTGCAATCTTCGAGGCTTTGGTGACATTGATGTGGTGATGATGAAGAGTAGTCACCTTGACTACTAGCTTCCCTTTAAGACAATGAGGACATTGTCTGATTTAGCTTGGGGGGGAGGTTTCTTGTTCGTATGGTACATCTTTCACTCTCTCTCTTCTCTTTTTATTTTAATTTTTTCTTAGTATAGATTTTATTACTGTCTTAGGTTAGTTTTGTTCCAACGAATTGTAAATTATGCTTCCCTATGCCCCTTACTTGAGAAAAATTGTTTTTATTCCTGGTATTTGATGATAATTTAGCATTGTGGATTAGTTGATCATGATTTGATGTTTGATTGCCTTGAAACCTTAACATGCGTCAATTTTTTCCAACTACTTGTGAATATAGTGCTTGACTGTTGATTTGGTTAGGAATGTGTGATGGTTCCATAGTTCCTGGTATGTCAATGAATTTGAGTATTGGTTTGCAACTATTAGTAATGTTTATATGATTCATTATTATGCACATTAAGGAGGACGAAGACATTTGTTCTTTTAGGTAGCCTCCAGATGATTGTAGATACATTTGTTCCCTTCTTGCTATCCATGTTGTTGCCTTGATTTTTTTTGTTGTTTATTAGCCACATTACAAGCTAAGCCTATTTTGCCCCATTGGTTACTAGTTTCAAGCTTGGCTTGGGGAGCTATTAGTGAGTGAGGTGAGGGAGTTTGTAGTGTGCTTATTATTTGCGCAATTTGGGTGGGCTTTTGAGAAGTTGTTTTGTTGTTGATCATGTTTATTTTTTATGAGTTTGAGAGTTATATTTTCTTGAAAAAATAAAGCATGATGTTATGAAAAAAATAGAAGTTCAAAGAAAAAAAAATGTAAAAAAATAAGTGAACTTCAAAAGAAAAGAAAAGTGTTCAATGTTCAAATGTTCTAGTTGGAGGTCGATCAAAAGAAAAAAAAAATAGAGCTTCAATGAAAAAAAATAAATATTCAAGTTTGAAAATAAAGTTTGATTATTCACTCCACTTCTTTATTATTATATTTTTATGAGTGAAATTGTAAGAGTTGGGATTATTTATTATGATTGGAGTATATTTGGTTGATGTTAGAGTTGGTTATGTAGGAGTTGGTTATTATATTATGATTGGAGTGAAATTGTAAGAGTTGGGATTATTTATTATCATTATTTATTTTGATCATGGGCTTTATTAGGATTTGCTCCCTTAAGCATAGCTTTACTCTCACTTGTTCCCAAATGATTCCTACTCTTTACCTTAGCCTTACATTACAAGCTTTAAAGACCTTCCGACCTTTGTGCATAGAATTGTATGAATGTGAAAGTGTTGTTTTTTAATGCAAGTTATGATTTGACATATTTCGAGTCGACTAGTAGGTTGAGCGTTCATTGTTTTATACACACGAGAGTGTGAGTTGGGAGGGCATTGTTCACATAAAGGGGTTGGATAGAGAGCGATCGAGTACATCTTTTACTCGCCACAAAAATGAGAGTCGAGTGTGTGAGCACTAGTCTTGAATTCTATATGCTCTTGTGGTTTGCTCTATTTGACAATTGTTAGGGAAGAAAGGTAATTGAATGGATTTGATTGGTTGACTTTGAAGCATTTTTATTAGATTTACCCTGGATCGTTTGTGCTTGATTTTTACTTTTTGGGGTGAAGCATATTTATTGATTCATTGATGAGATCTTTGCTTAGGGACAAGCAAAGGTTTGGCTTGGGGGAGTTTGATGTGTCTATTTTATATCGTATTTTACCCCCGTCCCTTGGTCATAATTAGTACTGTTTTTGGCTCTTTAGAGCCACTTTTATTACTAAGTGGTGTTTTCTAGTGTTTTCGTAGATTTGGTTGACTTTTGCAGGGATTTATACTTTTGGAGTATTTTTCCGAGATATTTTGGAGCAATCACGAACATTGGAGAAGCATGACCAGATTTTATAGCCCAGGGCCGGTTAGAGCCATCAAACCGGTGATTAAGGGCTTGGTATGTGTGATACCGGGGCATTTAGACCGAGTATTCAAGACCTAAAGAGGAAACCCAGATTGGCCCGAAGAATTGGAACCCAATCGTAGTCCAAATAGTTGCCCAAGAGAGCCGCCCGGCCAAAAAGGCTGGCGTCCGGAGGCGCTCCCGATCGGGCGATGCTGCGGAGAAGGGACGCGAAGAAAAAGTCGGGCTCGATCGGGCGGCCCTTCGCCCGATCGGGCGCGCGTTTCTATAGGACCTGATTAGTTTAGTTTATTTTTTTTGTTTTAGGGAACGTTTATATACGAGTTTTGTACGGAATTTTGATCATCTTTTTTTTCTTAGACTTTCTCTCTCTACTTAGGATTTTTCTCTCTCTTAACTTTTCTCTCAACTCTTGTTCTTAATTTTTCAATTAATACAGATTAGTTTGGTAACTATTTCTCTTCTCTTAATCTTAGTTGTTTATTTTACTTCTTTCACTATGAATTATTTAATTGCTTTGCTTATTTTAGATTTAATCATGTCTGAGTAGTTTAATTCTAGGGTTTATGGGAATCCATAAATAATATGAAGGGGTAATTTATTATTGTTAATTATCAATGCTAGATTAATTTCCTATTGATTGGTTTAATGCTCTGTGACTAGATTTGCGCAGATCTTTTATGCATGAGTTTAACAATATTGATTCGAGATTCGACAGATAAGAATTGATGTTTAGGTCTAGTTTCAATAGGCAGGTTAATTTATAAATGGTTAGGTCGAGATTCGAAAGATGAGATTTAATACCGGTAAATTAATTGTGTGATTATAATACGTAGCGAAAGTCCTTTATAATCTGATTAATATATGCATTGATGAATGATTATTATATTCTACCCTGGAATATTATTTATTGGTAAACCTATGCCCTAGATCCTTTTTTATATTGTTTTCTCCTTATTCTCAATCTTCGTAGTTTAGTTTCATATTCAACTTATATATTGGTAACTTAGATGATTTAGATTATAATAATTAATTAGGAGTAGAAAGACTTGTTTTCCTGTGGAGTTCGACCCTACTTCCCTATCTACTTTAGTTAGAGGACTTAGGTAATTATTTTTGATTAGGGGATACGACTTTACCCTGTCAATCACCATCATTGTCGTATGGAGTAAAGTGCTTTGCACTGACAATAATTTATAATTGCGCCAACACCTTCCCACGGATGACAAACAAACCATTGACTGAAGACTGTATATGAGTACAATAGGTGGTTGCTGGGATTCATAGTGATCTAGTGTACAAAGTTTAAAATCAGTGTAGTGTGCAAACCTCTCATTAATGAGTTTAAGAAAGAGGTCAAGTGTACAATAGGCATGTCAGATCATGCATTGTGATTGTACTGTTCATGTCAATTTTAACTTGAGGAAAGGTGGGAGGTTGAGGATTTTCAATTATAAGACACTATATAGTCATGTATAATAATGTAAAATCTAGTTGTGCGAACTCTGGTCTATTAAATTTATTTGTCACCATTCATTACTCTCGAAATAAAAGATCAGTATTAAATTCATGTATTATGTGAGTTATGCCTTAACTTGCCTACCTAACTTGTAAACTATTATATCATGTATTCTTTGAGTTATTTTGCATTTTATGTACTCCGTATTAAATTCATGTTTCGTGATCAGAATCCTAATTGTCACCTTTTACAGAAATTATTACCTTGTAAGTTAGAGGATAGAATGAACAACTCCAAATTTATTTCAATAATTTGCAAATTGCAAGAATTATTCCATATCATAAATTTACAATCTCAATAAACCCAAAAATCAGATATGCATAATAGTTGAGCACCACCTAAGTCCCCCTAATATGCTTTTGATCTTAGCCTATCATGACTACATATTTGTCAACCCTAGGTAGAATAAGATAATAGTTCATTTCTAGCAAGAGTGCATGTTAAATCTATCACCTAATACCTTACACTCTTATCTAGAAGCAATGGGATTCAGTGTTAGGTTATCCAAGAGTCCTGAACAAACTTACCAATTTTACAAATAAAGGCAAAAACGTTTATATAATTTAATATGGTCTCAGCCACTTAAAAGACGAATAAATTTCACTCAACCTAAAGCAATCTGAGCACAAAAAGATTATATTAATAGCTGTAAAACGTAGGAGACCATGGGAAATGCAACTATAACTGAGCAATAGAAAGACCTCAAACTGATTGAATTACATGGAGCAGAGAACTATAAAGCTCTTTCTCTCCAATTTCAAATTTACAATAACTAATGTAAAGCCAATGCCCAATGTGATTAAAGTGAAAAGGCAAAAGGAAGACTTTTTTCATTCTAAGAATCGAGCTTATAAAATTTCATAATACAAAAATAAAGTAAAAATAGTACTACTAATTTAAACTCAAACTAAAGCTTTTGGCGAGCCTGACCAGAATCTTTTTCATTAACTAAATAGATTCAAGGCTTTCAAGCTCATTCACAGACATAAACAAAACCATGGCATCTTAGTCAATTGAGAAAAGTATTGGTTTGTAGAGGCTAAATTAGGGTGATAGTGTGATGCATAAACATTTACAGTGTTGAGGCTAAATTAGGGTGATAGTGTGATGCATAAAATGAAAATCATATTGCAAGCTACAAAAGAACGCAGGTGAATGTATTACACGCACTAGTTTGGAAGGGGAAAAGGATGTTGAGCACTGTACTTATAATCAAAATTTATGAACTTCAAGCATCATAAAATACCCAGCACACCAACATTGCTATTTTGATCTTATAATCAAAACTTATGAATTTCAAGCATCATAAACTATCCAAACCTCTGAAATTGCAGTGTGCCTAACGAAGACCCAAATAATTACATATTCCGAATTTAATAAGTAAATCAGTTAAATACAAAATACATGCAATCTGTCTATAAACTTATGTTCAGAATTCAATTATAAAAGTTACACATTTAATCAATTTTCATAGGGTTCTTTAAAATTGATGAATAAATAAGCAAATATATTAAAAACAACCACCATAAATCAGAGCATATCTGAAATTGGAAGCACAAATTCGATAATACCCCAGATCACAACCAAGAAGCCGATTGATTTTCTAATGAAATTGCGCAAGAAGACCAACAAATTGGTATAAACCTAGGTCAGAGATTTCGTTGTTTTTAGGAGGAGGAAATTCAGGGATTGATTTTTTTTTTTTTTTCATGGCGGTTTTTTTTAAGGGTGATAAACCTAGAAAATAAATGAACTACTGAAACTTAAAATTGGGAATTTATTAATTCACTTAGTCTTGCTATTTTTTATTGAAATTTTAAATTGGTATAAACCTCTTAATGTTGCCATAAAATGTTACCTATATTCTAAGTGTTACCTTATAATGTTATATATGTTAAATGTGTTACATGAAGTGTTACATTCTAATATAGTGTTACCAAAGTGTTACTTATAAATCTAATATTTTGCATTTTAAGAAGTGTTACCAATTAGGTGTTACATAAACTCAATTATGTAATAGTGTACATTTTAGTAGACTTCCTGATGATGCTTTGCTTGGATTTCACACTAAACGACTCACAATGATTTGGGATATGCTAGGACTTGTGATCATGGAAATTTACGTTAAATTCCCACACATTAAACATGAATGTACGTCCATGTTACAATTCTCAAGCCATGACTCATTGTTAGCTTGTGCTTATAAACGGCTTCCTTGTTAAGGATATAATCCTTGATAAGTTTTGTGCTTGCAACCTCAATTCTCAAATTACATTTATTTTCATGCGTCAAGAACCCATCCCTTTTACCTATCTAATTATATTCGATGTTCTTGTTCTTAATCTAAACGTCCATGACTTAGATTTATTTTGATTGGTACTTTATTCTTCTCATGCTCTAAACATGTAAAGTGTGTGACGACTCTATAGCGTACACGATGGTTTCAATTGCAGAATTATTTTCAACTTTATTTCATTCATGTGACCTTTTAGCTAATCCAGTTTCACCGACTCTTGATAAAACTGTTTGCTATGTTATACGGTTCAAAGTCTCTACTAGAGTCTTTCTTTTTTGACTTAGTATTTAGCCTAGCTTATACTTAGTACAAACATTTAGGTAGTTATATACATATGGGTCGAAAGCCTTTCAAAGTCCTTCAATTCATGTTTAACACGGTAAATTCCTTTACACATTTAAACATTTTATTAAGTCTATATAATAGATCTTAATTCCCAATATGTACTAAATATTGTCTTTAGCTTGGTCCATTGTCGAAAAATGCATTCAAATCTAAGAATTTAGCATTTGTTAGTTTATTTACAACAGAGTTCGTAATCTTCTTAATCGACCTTACAAGATCGACTCTTGCTCCCACTAAACTTCTTATCAACAAGAATTTATATGTTTCTCCATAAGTCAATAATTTCATTAACTTTATGAGAAAACACGTTCTAATTCCTTTATGCAATGCTACCTTCAATCCCATAATGGATTTATTGAGCTTGCTTTCAAATCTAGCATTATTTAGACTTTCAAAACCCTCAAACTATTTTCATAGTCACTTCCAAAATCCTATTTTAGGAAGGCGATTTTAGTATCTATTTTGCCATATTTCATATGTGCAATTTTGTTAGAATAATCACAAAAAGGCTTGAGCATTCCCATTGGTGAATAGGTTTTTATTAAAATCAACTCCATGAATTTAATTATAGCCTTTTTCAACCAATCTAACTATGTATGCATATACATTTCCACATTTGTTAGTTTTCTCTTGGAAAACTTATTAACGATCGGTGAGTATTTCACCCTTCATGCTAATTAATCAAGTTTTAAACATGATTTTCAAACATGGATTATGTTTTGGATTTTATGGCCTTTAACTATTATTTGGACTTTGGATTTTTCGTAGCTAACTTACAAGACATACTTATAAGGCTATTCTCACTATTAATTTAATTAACTTAAATTAATCATAAGATTTGACAAAAATAAAGGGGAGTTGGAATTATGAACATAATGTTCAAATAAAATTCCAACTTTAACTTGTGAATCCTTGAAATGTTATATCTTCAAATTTGAAGATAAATGAAATTACTATCACAAGATTGAAAGTTTATGATGATTCCAATAAACTTAATAACTGATTAAATCAAAAGTTCAACAAAATTCATGGAATTTAGTAACACAAAGCTCAAACCACTTAAAGAAATTAAAGATTGGATCTTTAGCACTTAGAAGCCTCAAATAATAAATTTTCACACTTAATGCAATGGATTTGCAATTATGCGAAAATTTAACCAATCTTTCAAACACTAATTACTACAACGTAGCCATGCTTAAAGAGGTAAAAAAATGTAGAAACATTAAGGAAAGAACAAAATACATAATCACCATAAATATACCATTAAGATTCAAGGTTAAAAGATGTTCAATTTTTCGTCAAAAATGAAAAACCCTCAAAACAAGCATTTCTGGTCGGATTTTGGCTTTTTGACATACCTACAAGAAATGAAACGTTTCCAGAACGCTGTTTAAACTTAAAATTCACCATTTTTGAGCAAAAATTTAGGTTTTGAGGCTAAAAATCAGCTTTAAAACGGGTTTAAAATCAATAAAACTGAGCCACTAATCTAATTAGTAACATAAACCAGAAAAATAAATCATCAAAACACCTTGAAAATATTTGATATAAAAATTAATGAGAAAGGCTTGGAAACCGCTGTTGGGTTTCGATGAGTCCGACTCACCGCGGAAAAAAAGTCGAGCCTAAGAACAAACTCACAATTAATATAACAAAATGCATAAATACAAGAATTGAGAAAAGAGTAAATTACCCTTGTAGCGTGCTTCACTCAACCAGATGGAGCTCTTACTTGAGAAAGCCTAGCCTCACAAATGTTTTGGGGTTTTTTGTACGTACCTAAGTGGAGGGCTTGTACGTTCCGCAGGAGACGAATCCGCAGTGCAACACTCAAACAACCAGGTCACCTACAAAACAACGGACCCCCGAGGGACGGAGGTCCGCCTCCGACAATCAAGTTAGTGACCGGGAGAATGTATTTTACAAAGAGAAAGTAGAGAGAAGGGAGAGTAATTGTGGTGAGGGAATTGCCCTTGGAGGATAAATTGGATGGCTTGAAACTAATGTAAATGATTAGTATTTACAGAGCATTTGGACATGTGCCTTTTAGATTATTTAAATTAAGTAGATTGGCTTCCCACCGTTTTACGGTTTCTTGGGTTATGGGCTTAGAGCTTAATTTTACACTTTTATCATTAAGTGACACGTGTTCTGCTCTAATTGGCTCATTGAGCGTTCAGCTTGCAGACACGTGTTGCGGTGGCATTGGTCCTCATATAGAGGGTATTTTTACCCTAAACATTAGCCCCTCGAAAGGGGTAATTTCTTTTTCAAGAGGAATTGCTCCTTTTGAAATTAAGGTTTTATTTGCCGCTTGCTTAAAAGCTCTTTGGTCGGCATATGTCTAGTTCAATAAAAGAGAGATTTGATTAACTTAGAAAATATGATACCTTAAATGGTAGGACATTTTCTAACTTAATCAATCATTATAATGATTGACGCTTGAACTAGACAGACAACTTTCATTTCTTTTAGCCCTACTATGGTGGTCATATGACCTTTGGGTGACTTAGAATACTTTTGAGAGGTTTGATATCCTATAAGGCAGGAAACGAATGGCCGCCTGACATTTTATAGAGCAGGAGGCAAATAGTTCCTTAGGAGGACAGGAGAGAAATGGCCGCCTGATAGGATAGGAGAGAAATGGCCGCCTAATAGGATATGAGGCAAATGGCCGCTAGACATTTCATAGGGAAATAGTCAAATGGCCGCCTTGCAAGACAAGAAGCAAATGGCCGCCTAATAGGATAGGAGGCAAATGGTCGCCTGGGGTGTTTGTAATCCAATTATACTTTCAATTTCCTTTTACCTCATGAGGAGGACTTGTATAATTTTGGAAGGTAATCTGGGTAAGAACTTCGGCCGGTCACCGGCAGATGTCTTTTAGACATCCGTTTCCCTAAGACTTAGTCGTTCTTTTGATTACCCAAGTTAAGCGGCTATGAGTTGACCAATTAGGTCGTTCAATCTTTTCCACCCACATGTGTTTGTAGAGCAATGTCCGCCAAATGGGAGATGCACTCCGCGATGACTCCACCCAGATAGGTGATTTGGGTATTTTATACCCGGCCAAGTGGCCCTATCGGAGAGCGACACGTGTCGCCCTAAGAGACGCCCAAATGGCCTCTTCGGATGAGTGACACCTGTCACTCAGATATCGCTTCTGAAATGGCAGCCTTCAAAGGCCCAGACTTTGAGGCGCCGTTTTGCGGCGTGCCCTAATTTCTAGTCATCAAACCCTAGGGAGGGCACACTTCCCCAAAAGACCCTATAAATATGGAAAATTCCCTCATTTATTGGGACACGGTACGTAGCATGAGACAACACCTCACATCAACATTTATTACAAAGCTGTCGTTCTCAAGAAACAGACAACACAAAACTCGTGCTTGGAATACTTTACTAACTTAATCTTCGGAGGCGGACCACCGACCATCTGGCGGTCCGTTTACTTTGCAGGTACAGGCGCTCCTTGCTGGATCCAGTCTTAGTGTTGTAACTCTCCCGAGGGACAAAAAACCCCAAAACATTTGGCCCCGTTTGTGGAGAGAGTACCTCTAAGATGGCTTCATAAGAACCTGTACCGACTCTTGACACCAATCGGCCTCCGAAAGACATACTGGTCCAGACGGACCATGATTCAGAGGATGACGCTGATGTCGAAACATACATGGGCCGTGACGGGTCTCTCATCTCTAGACCCATCCGTAGTAAAGAAAAGCGGGAGCGTCACCATGATCAGGCGGGTCCAAGCAGGACTGCTTGGTAACCAAGAAAGCCCTCAGGGCAGCCGGTTGATCCTTTCCAGGCGGCAAGATCAACCCCAGTCACCCGAGACGAACTCATGAAAGTCTTGAGCAGTCTCAGGGGTGAAATCAAGCACCTTGGCACCAAGAAATCGTCTACTGCTAGAAAGGAGCAGTCGGATAAGAAGCCAGCCCAGCCTGGCAAACAAAAGTCCGTTAGGGACCGCCACCCGACTCTTCATCTTGCCCCCAAGGAGAAGGCTCGGCCCCCAATTTGACCTCTATAGACTCCGTTTCCCATAAACGGGTGCAAGAAAAGCCATTCGGCAAGTACAGTCGGATGGTAGCAAGGAAACATTCTCTGATGCTTGACATTACATCGAGCAGAAGAGACCCCGACTATTAGAGTGGGCCTCTACGTTGACCTACCATGATAGCTTTCAGAATACCTCCGTGAGGTATTCCCAATCTGTACATGAGACCCTAGCAAGCAACCCTCAGGTTCAGTCTAGCCCTCATGTGATACAGTTGGCCTAGTACATGGCTCCGCCATTGTACTAGTCCCTTGCTTTACCTTACATTCAGCCTGCCTTCTTTGGAGGCCAGGCGGCATATGGCTATCATCCTATGGACTGGCAGCATAGGCTGCAGCACCTTGGAGATTAACCCTCTACGTTCTCTAGGGAAATAGCTGAAGCCGAACAGCCGGCCAAGGTTAAAAATGTGTTGGTTGGAACCTATGATGGGACCTCCAACCCTGAAGACCACATGCTAGCATACACCCACCTCATGTACTTACAGGGGTTGGATGATGCCGCACAGTGTCACTGTTTTCCAGCCACCCTGAAGGGCATAGCCCAACACTGGTTTGGAAACTTGCCAGCTGGTTGCATCAATAGTTTCAAGACGCTTGCGTTCTTGTTTGCTTCAAATTTCTCCATGTACATCCCTGCTAAAAAGACAAGCCTTGATTTGGGCAATGTACAACAGGGAGATAAAGAAGGGTTGCGTTCCTATGTCAGGCGGTTCAATCTGGCGAGAATCCAGATCCATGGGCTGTCTGATGAGATCGCCTATACAGACTTCTTAAAGGGTCTGAAAGGACAGGTCTACTTTAAAGTATGAACTCGTCCGCAAACAAATCTTCACTCTGCAAGGAGCACTGCGAGAGGCGGAATCCTATACACAGGCGACCAAACTCTGCTCCTCCAGCAAACAGTCAGACTCAAAGAAGTTTGATCGACAGAAGGAGAGTCGGCCTGCTCAACCAGCACCATAGCCAGAAGAGAGCAAAAAGTAAAAATAGATCTGGGCCGTTGATAACTCCGATCAACCAGCCCTGGAGAAGAAAAAAGAGTGGGAGCCGTACGTTCCAAGCTACGAGTTCCACAAGGACTGTTGCTCAATCCTCTTGGAGATCAAGGATCGGCTGACTCTTGAGAAGCCAACTCCTATGAAAGGTTCTGCTGAAAATCAGAACAAAAAAAAACACTGCCACTTACATGAGGATGTCGGCAATGACACGAACGACTGCTTTAGTCTCAAGCGGGAGCATGACCGTCTAGCCGACAAAGGACAGCTGAAGTCCTATGTGAAGTCTAAAGTGACTTCCAAGGCGAATCCGGGGTAGTCCAAGAAGAAGACTCCCTAGCTTGCTATAAGTACCGAAACAGATGAAGATCCGGTATATACAATAGTAGGCGGATTTGCCGGGGGTGGCCCGACCATTCGGGGCACCAAGGACCATCTGAGAAAGATGGTCAATTCTGTTGAAGAGGGAGAGGCGGCAAGAACATCCGCCTTCCCTGAAGTCCGTCGGCCGCATGATGACCCTATGGTCATTAAATGCAAAGTGGCCAACCAACTGGTTGGTCCAATTTTGATTAACACAAGCAGCTCCTTTGACCTCATCAGCCTCAAATGCTTATCCAACCTCAAGTACAAACCGGATAGCATGATGGAGGTCTTTCACACCCTTGTTGGTTTGGGGGAGGACTTGTGCACCCAGCCGGACAAACTGATTTGCCCGTCCGCTTGGGAAATAAGGGAATCGGTCGGCACATGACCATCCGTTTCATAGTGGTTGAAGAGCTCACTGCCTACAACGCCATCTTTGGCCGACCTACTCTGAACGACTGCAAGGCCGTCATCATTCCTGCTCTCATGCTGCTCAAGTATGAGAAGGATGATGGAACAGTCGGCTCCCTTAACGGGGACCAGAAGACGGCTCGGGAGTGCTACCTCTCGGACGTCAACCCCGCAGTTGCAGCAGCCGGCTGGGAAAAACAGAAAATCGACCTTGATTATATCAAGGAAGATGAATCGGCCCCACCAACCGGTAAGTAAAGAAATCTAGATCTGATGGTGTTGGACAAAAAAGAAAAGCAATAGCAATCACTGACCAGGGAACGGTCAGATGATCTCCGTCCCCAGCCTGCTAGCAAACACATTGATATCCCTCTGGACGACAGCCGGCAAGAGCGGATGGTTAAGGTGGGGACGGTTTCATTTGCTAAGCTGGGTGAGAGCTTGAACCAGTTGTTAAAGGAATTCAAAGACATCTTTACCTTTGAAGCGGAAGAGATGCCAGGCATCAGCCTGGATCTCGCTGTCCACAAACTCGCCGTGGATCCCAAAAAGAAGCCCATACGGCAAAAGAAGAGAAACCACAACAAGGAAAAAAGTTAGGCGGCAGCCGCCGATGTAAAAAAGCTGTTGGACGCCAAGTTCATTCGGCCATGCAATTTCCCTGAGTGGGTAGCTAACGTTGTGTTAGTAAGAAAGCCAATGGAACTTGGCGCATGTGTGTTGACTACACTGACCTGAACATAGCATGTTCGAAGAATAGTTATCCACTGCCTAATATCGACAGTCTGGTTGATTCAACAGCCGGACATGCCCTGATGAGTTTTATGGACGCCTATTGAGGCTTCCATCAGATCCCCCTATGGAAACAAGATCAAGAAAAGACGGCAATCGTCACTGATCAAGGGTTATTCAGTTATGCGGTGATGTCGTTTGGTTTGAAGAATTCACCTGCTACCTTCCAACAAATGATTAATACGGTCTTCATTAATCAAATTGGAAGGAATGTAGAGGCGTACATTGATGACATGATATTCAAATCCAAACAACGCGGATCACCTTGCTGATCTTCGAAAAACATTCGCCACACTTAGGCGGCACAAGGTCATGTTGAACCCAAAAAAGTGTGTCTTTGGTGTTGAGTCTGGGAAGTTTCTCGGGTACTTGATTGACCAAAGGGGAATAGAGGCCAACCTTAAAAAAATACAGGCGGTAATCAACATGCAGTCGCCCCGTACTGTGAATGAAGTACAAAAGTTAACAGGTTGTCTGGCGGCCTTAGAGAGATTCCTTAGCCGGTCAGGTGACAAGTGCCTCTACTTCTTCCAGGAAATCAAGAAGAAGACTAACTTTGAATGGGGGGATGACGCAGAGGCGGCCTTTCAAAAGTTAAAAACTCATCTGCACTCTTTGCCGAGGCTTGTTAGCCCTTTGCCCAAAGAAAAGCTCTTCATGTATCAAGCCCTCTCCGATCATGCCCTCAGTGTCGTTCTCTTAGCTGAAAGAGATGACATCTAGCTCCCGATCTATTTTATTAGCCATGTTCTTAGGAATGCAGAGCTTCGGTACCCCATGGTTGAAAAATTTGGCCTCGCCCTTTACATGGCCATCAAGAAGTTAAAACCTTACTTCTTGGCGCATGCGGTAGTAGTCTATACTGACCAACTGATCAAGCGACCACTTACAACCTTGGAGTCTTCTAGACAAATGCTCAAATGGGCGATTGAAATGCAAGGATTGGAAATCACTTATGAACCAAGGAAGGCAATAAAGGGGTAAGCATTCGCCGACTTTATTGTTGAAATGACAAGGCCGGTTGCTCTGGAAAATACCAGTTAGGTATGGAAAGTGTATGTGGATGGGAGCTCCACTACAAACGGCTGTGGTGTAGGAATTATCTGTTAATCTCCTAAGGGAGATAAGTATGAGTATGCAATGCGGTTCAAGTTCCAGGTCTCTAACAATGAGGCCAAATATGAAGCCCTGCTAGCCGGCATCCGGTATTGCAAGGTGGCAGGGGCAATGAAAATTGACGCCTGCTGTGATTCACAACTAGTAGTACTATAAGTAAATGGAACGTACGAGGCCACTCACCCGGCCATGATAAAATATTTGCCGGCGGTCAAAAATGAAGTTGGGACACTTGAGGAATTTCATCTGATTCAAGTGCCCAGGTCTTTAAATAATTAGGCAGATGCTCTGTCAAAACAGGCATCATCCACCTCCTGTGAAACGCCTTGATCAGTTTTTTGGGAGGTCATGGAAAAGAGAAGTATATCTAATGAAGACCCCATTGGAATTCTCGACCAAAGCTCAACCTGGATGGACAACATCTGAGCTTTTCTTGCATACGACACGCTCCTTGATTCACCCCTGGAGGCGGCTGTTCTTAAAAAATGAGCGGCAAACTTTGAGCTAAGAGAAGGGGAACTCTTCAAGACTAGTTTTTTGAAACCTCTACTGAAGTTTGTTACCCCAGAGAAGGGTAAAGAAGTCCTCTAAGATTTGCATGCGGGTTACTGCGCCTCCCATATAGGCGGAAGGTCCCTAGCTGCCAAGGCCAAGCGGCTCTATTTCTGGCCAACTCTGGAGCCGGATGCAATGGAAATGGTAAAAAGATGTGACAAGTGCCAAAAGTTTTTCAAGCTCATCCATCGTCCGGCTACAGACCTGATGGCCATCCACAGCCCAATACCCTTTGCTAAATGGGGCATGGACATACTTGAGCCTTACACAGCCGCCCTAGGCGGCAAGCGCTACATATTGGTAGTTGTGGATTACTTTACCAAGTGGGTAGAGGCGGAGACGGTAAAAAACATCAAGACTAAAGATGTCATCTCCTTCATATGGAGGAATATTATCACCCGTTTCGGGGTGCCTATGTCCATGGTTTTTGACAATGGTCCTTAGTTTGAGACGCCTTAGCTTAAGACTTGGTTGGGGGACTAGGGGGTCTCAAGCTTCTTTGCATCTGTCGGCCGGCCCTAACCAAACGGCCAAGTCGAATCCTTCAACAAGTTAATCTCAAACGAAATTAAAATGAAAATAGAGAGAGCTGGTGGTCTTTGGGCGGATGAATTACCACACGTCCTTTGGGCCATCAGAACAACCGTAAAAGGGGCAACTAGAGAAACCCCATTCTTCATGGTGTATGGTGTAGAAGCTGTCTTGCCTATTGAACACTATGAGCCGACTCTTCGAAACATGTTGTATGACAAAGATGTAAACTGTGAAAGGAATGGTGTCTTTCGAACAAGTGTATTATTCTAATAGCGGGTTCAGAATTATTAAAAAGCTAATATATTCAGCTAGGTCAAGTGATCAGAATGCCTGGGTGGAGGCCGCTTCCAATCAGTAATATTAATGTATAATTAATATTACAACTTAATCGTGACTGAACCCTTTGGGTTACACCCTAGCAAATATACGAACCAACTCGACGAATTAATTCGGAAGAAATTAATTCGTCGTCCGAGTATTAAATATTTAGACGTCAGAATTTTGAGCTTAGAGCGTCGAAACCGAGCGTCATAAGTCTAGTCAAAATAATAAAAGACGAGACACGAAAATAATAAATCAACAAGACCAAAATACCCCTAGCTTCGGAATGCCCCGAGCAAACCGAGTGCTAGAGGCATTTGGTATAGCATGGTGGCTAGCATGCGCACCAAGCCGAGCCTAGGCTGGCTGGTGTGAGCTACCGTACCAATGCCAGCACAGCAGGCTAGCTGTGCTGGGCCAACGCGCGCAAGGTGCAAGACACTTAACTAGCACCCCGCATCATTGATGCGCGGCTTGCAGGCCGAGTGCGCAAGCAGGCCGCACAAGCAGTGCTGGGCGTGCTAGGCCAGCAGCGCCAAGAATCCCGCACAAGCAAGTACTGGGCGTACTAGGCTAGTAGTGCCAAGCAGCCCGCACGCTTGTGCAGGGCCTGCTGGCAGCCGCACATGGCACCCACCTTTGGAAGCCTTGGTGCCTAAGTGTGGTGCCATGTGGAGCATTTTGAGAGGTAGCTTGAGGCATGAGGTGGCGATTTTTGGAAAGGGAGTGGGGAGCAAGTTTGGTCCCCCCCTCCTCAAAATGGTACTCACCTAACCTCTCTCATGAGCTTGCCACTTGTTGATTTATTACTAGTTTGATTATTTATTTTATTTTAGCTTTAAAATAAAATGGAAAAATCAAATTCTCCCACATTGATGGGAGAGATTTTTCACTCTCTTGTTTTCCCTATAAATACCCAAGTTTGGGTATTGGGAAATCACTTGAGTGAGAGTTGAAAAAAGCATCACCATTGTGAAAACCTTTGAACTCATTTAATCACTCGGGTTTTGGTCGGACCTTGCTAAATCCAAGGCAGCGGACCTTAAAAGTCGGTGTTTGTCCTTTGTCGGTGGATACCGTTGGAGGCTATCGTGTGAGCGGGGCTAAAGCTTTCAAGTAAGAGCCCGTCTTTGAGGGCGAAGCATGCGTCAAAGGTACATTACGATTCTATCCTTTATGTTTATTTGTTATGCTTTATAATTATGCTTTATGGTTTTATTAATTGCGAGTGGTTCTTTGGGTTAGGGTCGTTTTTGCGGTAAGTTGGACTTACCAAACCCCAACAGCGGTATCGGAGCCACGCTCGTTTATTTTAAAATCATAATATTTTTCAAGGTGATTTTTATGGCTTAATTTTTCTGGTTTAAGTTGCTAATTAGATTAGTAGCTCGTATTATCTATTATAACCTCGTATTTAAGCTACCTTTAGCCCCGAACCCAGATTTCAACCCAAAAATATTGAATTTTGGGTGGAAAAGGCGTTCTGGAAATGGTTTTACCCTTGCAGTGCTCGGTTTTTAGCCAAAAAACGACCAGAAATGCTATTTTCGAGGGTATTTCGTTTTTACGAAAAATTTTAAGCCTATATAACCTTGAAAATTAATGGCAAGTGTTACACAATTTTATCATTAGTTTATTTCGAATAAAGTGTAATCACTACTATGTTTTTTTTTTTCGTTTACAATCTAGTTTGACAATGTCTCTCTTTTCTTTGCAATTTGAATGAAATAAAAATGAGCTTTATATTTTTATATTTTGATATGAACAAATCATAAAGATTGCCTACGTATTCGCATTACGAAATCAGGTTTTTGCGTAGTTCTAATGTTTTTTTTATTATGTATATTTTTTTATTTTTCTATAATCTCTTAGGTAGAAATTAAATGAAAAATTAATCAAACCTTGTTTAAAAAGAATTAAATCAAAGTTTAAATTTATTTTCCGAGTATATGTTATATTTAAGAAACACCCTCTTTTGCCGCAAGTAGTAATCGCAACTTCATTCAAACCAAAAAAAATTTGGAATCGTAGTTCGTCATCATGTGGCGTGCGCAACGTCTGTAGTTGCGTGAGCCTGTCGTGCGCAACAAAATCTGTTGCGCGGGACTTTAGCGCGCAATTATTCCAGTTGCGCGCGACACCTATGCTACGAATGTTTCGAGAAAAAAAATTTAAATTATGTGTTATTACCCCCCAAAGTGTGAAGATTTTTTCATGATGTTCGAAAAATTTTGAACACTTACAACGGTTTATTATTTCTAAATTACCCCCCTAAGTGTTATTTTTTTTACTGTGGTATTCGCTACAATGCATAACACTTAGAATCTTTCAATTGAATGCTAGTTAAAATTTGTTGTATGAGTGAACGAGTTTATTCAGATTTCATATGAAATATTTCTTAAGTCGATCAATGTTTATTAATTTGCGAATTTCATCTCCTCTAATATCCATTAATCTGACGGCTCCTTCTAATAAGAATTCAATTACGCAGTAAGGACCTATCCAATTAGGTTTGAATTTCCATCTTGGATCGGTTGGTGGACCCCTAACCTCCTTTAGTACAAAGTCACCTTCTTTTATATTTCTGAGTTTTACTCTTTTATTGAAATGACGCGCAATGCGCCTTTGGTAGACTTGTACATGATGCAAATCTCTTAATCGTCGTTCATCGAGGAATAAAAGCATTTCATACCTCGGTCTTACCCATTCAGCTTCCGGTAGCTTACTTTCGAGTACGATGCGTAGGGCTGGTATTTCCAGCTCGATTGGTTGAACTACGTCCATTCCTAAAACTAAGGAGTATGGAGTTACTCCTATTGATGTTTGTATAGACGTTCTATAACCCCATAATGCAAAGTGTAGTTTATTCGGCCAGTCTTTATAATTTTCTGCAATTTTCTTAATGATTACTGTTATATTTCTATTGCCGACTCTATAGCTCCATTCATTTGAGGTCTTTATGGGGATGAGTGATGATTTTTTACTTTATAACGAGTTATGAGGGTCTCGACTCCAGCTTTGAATTGAGATCCCTGATCACTAACTAGTTCATGTGGAACTCCATATGTACAAAATATGTTTTGTTCGAGAAACTTTGCAACATGTTTAGATGTGATATTCACGTAAGAAGCAACCTCAATCCACTTAGTGAAGCAATCGATGGCTACTAATACGTACTCGTACCCTCCTGTTCCTATTGGATCAACTTTTCCAATTATAGTACGGATGGTACGGATGGTGAAGGTGTTGTAAATTAGCGAACATTTGGCACTCTAAACATTTTTTAATAATTATATGCAATCATGTTCCGTAGTGGACCAATAGTACCCTTGTCGTGAAATTATTTTTAAAAGAATTTTACCATTCATGTGAGGTCCACAAACACCTTTGTGAGTATTTTCTATAAGGCGTGTGGCTTCCGGTTGGCCTATACATATAAACTTTGACCATTAAGTCTTTTTTTGCATAATTGACCGTTTACTAGACCATATTGGGTCGCAACTATTCGTAAGGCTCGTTGGTCTTTCGATGAAGTATTTTCGGGATATATGCCATGAGTAATATATTGGAGGATATGATCATACCAAGGGCTGTCTCCTTCGATGTCATTTATTTCCTCTAATGCGTTGCAATACGCTGGTTCTTCTCTTCTATCAATGCACAATGGCATCATATTTAAGTGATTTGGAATGTTAATCATTGAGGCTAATTTTTCTAGCACATTGGCAAATTGATTATCATCCCTTGGGAGATATTTAACATCAATATGTTCAAAATGTTCGATGAGTTGCTGTAGATGTGCCTGGTATAATATCATTGTGGAGTTCTTTATTTTCCATTTTTTTAGTATATGATTTATAATCAATCCGGAGTCTCCATATACCTCTAATTTTTTCACACCAATGCTAGTTGCTGCTTCTAATCCAATAATGCACGCTTCACATTCTACGACATTATTAGTAACCTCAAAGTCTAATTTAACAGAGATTGGAGTATGTGCTCCCTCTGGACTTTGTGTAACACTCCTACTCCACATCCTTTTTGATTGGACGCACCGTCAAAAGACATTACCCATTTTTTATCTTGTGTCATGAGAATCTCTTCATCCGGAAGATGAGTAGTTTATACACGACTTGTTTGAATTGGATGTTGTGCTAGAAAGTCGGAAATTACTTTCCCTTTCATTGATTTTTCAAGAATATATTTTAACTCAAATTCGGCCATCACCACCAACCACATAGATATCCTTCCTTGTATAGGTGGTTGTTCAAACAAATACTTTATCGGATTTTGTTGGGAAATCACGTGAGTAGTGTGTGGTAACATATAATGTCGTAATTTTTTGGTTATCCACACTAACGCTAGGCTTGTCTTTTCCAAGGTGCTATATTTTGTTTCATATTGGATGAATTTTTTTACTTATGTAATATATTACACGCTCGACTTTTTCTACCTCTTGTGCTAACATGACACATGTGGTTGTGTCTGTAACTGTAATGTGTAGCCTAAGAGGTAGTTTGGGTACTGGTGGTGATAAAATTGGCGGACTTTTGAGATAATCTTTGATTTTCTCAAAGGCTTTTGGCATTGATCGTCTCATTCATGTTTCTCCTCTTTTTTCAGTTTTTTAAATATTGGCTCACAAGTCATAGTCAAGTTGTTGATAAATCGACTAATGTATTGTAGTTTGCCAAGAAATCCCCTGATTTCTTTTTCTATTTGAGGGGGAGGCATGTCAACAATTTCCTTTATTTAGAGGGATCAATCTCGATGCCACGTGTGCTTACTACGTATCCGAGTAACTTGCTAGAAGTTACTCCAAAGGTGCATTTTTGTGGATTCAATCGCATTTTGTATTTTTTTACGCGAGTGAAAAATTTGTGTAAAGATTTTATATGTCCCATTCTATCTTTGGACTTCATGATCATATCATCCACATACACTTCTATTTTTTTATGCATCATATCATGCAAGAGAGTTGTAGCCGTTCTTTGGTACGTAGCTCCTACATTTTTTAAACCGAATGGCATGACTGTGTAGCAATACGTACCCCAAGGGGTAATAAAGCATATATTTTCTTCGTCTTCTTTTGCTATTAAAATTTGGTTGTACCCTGCGTATCCATCCATAAAGGATAACATCGCATGTTTAGCCGTGTTATCTACCAATATATCAATATGTGGTAGAGGAAAATCGTCTTTAGGGCTAGCTTTATTAAGGTCCCAAAAGTCGCCCACACATGCGAACTCGTCCATCCTTTTTGGGGACTGGGACGATTTTTGCTACTCCGTCTAAATGTTTTTGTACTTCTTCTTTTATTTTAAATGCGACATCAGGTTTCATTTGTCGAAGTTTTTGTTTTACTGGTTTAGAGGTAGGGTTCAAGGGAATGGTATGTTCCACAATTTCCCTATCTATTCAAGGCATGTCCTTGTATGACCAAGCAAACATGTCTTCGAATTCTATAAGCGTCGATATAAGGGTTGATCGCTCTTCCGGATTAAGATTTAAGCCAATTTTGACTTCTCTTTTATTTTCATTAGTTCCTATATTAACTATTTCAGTTTCTTCAATGATAGGGTTCTTTTGTTCTCGTTCATTCATTAGTTCAACCAATTTATTAATGTTATCATCTTCATTAGATTAATTGTTATAGCATTCGAAAGATTCAAGAGAAGGCATATAATTCGAAATAGAGCTCATATTTTAAAATTAAAAGAGAGTACATCAAGAGAAGAATCCTTTTTGGGATCTTCGTCCTTAGAACTAGAAAATAAAGACTCTGTAATGGGTACAAGGCCTAGATTTTCAGCTTCACTAGAGTCTATAATAGATTCATCATCCGATTCTTCAAACATCTTCCCTTTGCCTGGGACGACTTTCAGCTTATCGCCTTTGTGATTGGTCCATTTGAAAGATTTCCTCCATCCATGCTTAAAATTTTCATTTGAAAGGGTGATCAACGAGGTTGGGTCAAAAGCTTCATCTTTAATGGTTTTGATTGGTCATTGTAGGGACATGATTTTGTTCTAGCCAAATAGCAAGTTAAATGCTTGCCCATCATAGCACCCTAGAGTTGGGTGTTTTGATTTAACGATACTAAGATCGTCATCCAAGAAGTAGCAATCATGAAATATTTCAAATCCAGGCTTCTTGATTCCTTCCAAAACTAAAGGTTTTGGAAAGTCGTAGCATGGGTAATCTTCTCCCTCCCTAATAAATTGTCCATTAAGGGTTTGTTGGTAGGATGGAAGTAAAGTGATAATCCCTTTCTTATTATTGTCTCTACGTGCTTTGTTTTTTGCATCGTGAGACTCCAATTCTTCTTTGGTTGGTTTATATCCCAATCCAAAGAAAAAGCTTTTCTTTGGGACCAGAAGTATGAGAAATTTCTTCATTCCTATTCCCAAAGGCATCCTAGAAAAGTAACCACTATTGAGTAAGATGTTGTTTACTATCCGAGTGGAATATGCATCAAGCTTGAATGATTCTTCAAAGTCTTCTTCCATTTAAATTGTGAAGATTGGCTCCATGGGGAATCCCCACATGTCCTCTTCATCATTATCATGGTTTATTTCTAAGAGTGATTAATCATTTATTGTTATTTTGAGTGGACAAGCATGTATAGTCATAGGAAGCCCTTGATAGTTCAACCTAATCATTAGATGAAGTGAGGATGGTATTGCACCAAGCTCATGTATCCAATGACATCCAAGTAAAAGGTTAAATGTAGGTTTTATGTCCATAACATGGAAATTCAACCATCTTTTGAATTGGGCCTGTGGTAATTGGTAGCTTAACAGTTCCACAAACCGATCTTCTCGAATTGTCATAGGCCCTAATGCTTTGTGTTGTTGATTGAAAATCGTTTTCCTTGATTTAGGCCTAGGTATTTTGCTGTTTGTAATGGGCATACGTTTACAGCTGACCCATTGTCTACAAAAGTTAAATGATCTATCTCATTTGGTTTAGTTGTAGGACTCACATACCAACATTATTCTAGAGTCTTTAGATATGCCTCCATTTCAAGATGTTGCATGAGTTGTGCTTGATGCCACTGTTCATCCAAGATGAGATTTGATAAGTCTTGCGACTTCCCCAACAAATGATCCCAATCAAGCGCTCCATTTGTTTCATTTTGTAAACAAGATGGAGGTGGGACGACGCCATACTTAGAGACATATATGTCTTGAAAGTCGTCGTCTTATAGTCCACATACTTCATTAGTTGCCCCTATGAGTATTGTGGATAGAGGTTCTCCTATGGGTGTGATATAGTCGAAAGGATTGAACGTATCACTTCCCATATAGTCCTCATTAATGTGAAACACCCCTAAGGGGGATGTATTATTGTTAGGTTTTGGCATGGGAATTCTCCCATCGTCTACTAAATCTTGTATTTTGTGCTTTAAAACATAGCAACGTTCAATATCATGGCCTCTATGATAAGCAAAGTAAGCACTACCATTCCATTGAGGAAATCTTCTTTCTGGTGGAGTGGGTGGTGTTGGCCCTGGTGGCGCTAGTAAGCCTTTTTCATTTAATTTTTCTAACAATTCTTTATATCTTACAGGAAATGGAGTAAATTTTCTTTCTTTTGTCCATCTTTTTCTAGGATCATCATATCGATTTGTGTTATTGTATTACGTGGAAGTCGCAAATACGTTAATAAAGTATGATGCATTATCATTCTCCTTCTTGTAGTTATTCTTAGGTTGATGATGATGATGAGGTTGGTTTGCTTTTTCCTTAGCAAGATCATCTTCAATCCTAGCAGCCACAAAATAGACCTTTTGAAAAGTGTCTAGACCAAGGTAACGTAGATGTTTGTTGTACTTTTCATGAGAGTTGTCAACGAAATTTTGTACAAACTCGAGGTCAGGAGGCCTTTGGGCAAGGTGGGCCGCCTTTTCTCGCCATCTACCATAGAAAGCAAGGAAACCTTCATCGTCGTCTTGCTTAAGCATCTCGAGTTCACGTAATGTTGACTTAAACTCTACGTTATTCTCATATTGGGTAATGAAGTCTGAAACTACATCTTCCCATGTTGCCTTGAATTTTGGATCTAACGCATAGTATCACTCTCTCGCGGTTGGGTCTAGGGATAAAGAAAAAGTCAAAGCATAAAGCTTAGGATCAACCCCCTTTAGTGCCATAGTGCCAATAAAACATATTAAATGATTTTGTGGATTATTGGTCACCTTAAATATTGGCAAGTCCATAGCTACGAACTTTTCCGGTAAAGCAAGTCCTAGGGGAGGAGCAAACTTTTTGGCATCAAAGTACTTGTTCCCCATTGTAAAACGAAGAACTAGCTTCTCCAACGACTTTTCTTTTATTGATATTTGTTCCATCTTTTCTTGCAAGGCTAAGGTTTCAGCATTTTTCTTGTCAGCATTTTCTATTTTCTTAATTCTTCTCTCCTCGGCCTCTTGAGCCTTTTCCTCTCTCAAACGAAGAATCTCTTGTTGAAGTTCTTTGATGGTTGGCATTGTTGTTAGCTTAGACTAGATTTAGTTGTCGAAGAAAAGTGGTTTGAAAGCGGTTGATCTTTGGGTGGTAAACGTAAAATGCGAGTGCCCGGGGGTCCTCTTTCCCAAGCTCGGAAACCGGCACTAAAAGAGTACGAAAGGATAAGTAAATCGATATGCTTGTTTAAAAAGAAAAAAGAAAAGAAAAGACGCAAAATGTATTCAAACGGATAACATCACCCTTAAAAATTCTTCAATGAAGATATTGTTCGGACGAGTCAATTTGTTTTTTAAGAAATTAAAATTGACTCGTACAATGGGCGCGCGCAACGATATCACTTGCGCTGGGAGGGGTCGTACAACTTACTGAGTTGCGCACGCCACCTGCTTGTAGAATTTTTTTTAATTCGAGCGTGTTTTTTTTGTCATTCTTTTTTTTTATTCAATTTTTTTATTTGATTTTTTTATGATATCCTTTGAATATGACGCTAAATCACGAAGAGACAACTTCGTAATTGGGAACCTAGACCAAACTAAAAAAAGAAAAAGAAGACTATCCTAACACGTTTCATATAGTCACATAATCACGTAAGCATGCCATAAGTCAAGATTCACGCAATGTCGTTCTAAGGTCAAAAAGGCTTGGGTGTCCAAAGGTACCATATCTTAAGAAACGACGCACAAATCAATAACTTAACGTGTTGACTCCTGACATCACCCTTCTAACATTTTGTTGGAGATATGGGTGGGATGATTGTTATTGATTTCGGGATAGAAGCCTAGTGTTTGCGATCCCTAATCAATGACCCAATCCCCAATGGTTTAAGTGTGCTATGCTTATGCATGATGCAATGTTGCTTGTTTGGTTTTTACTCTTGTGTAAAAGGAAGACATTATGCGTTCAAGTCTCGCTCTCTAACTAGAGATTATCCAAGTTAATTCTCGTTACAACCCATAGGCAACCTAGTGTTGGAAACCTTGGACCATAACTACGAATTTATTATGTAGCCTCTAAGTCCCCAATAGAGTCGCCACTGTAAGAAGGGTGATCCCATCGTAAGGGGTACTCTCCTTAAATTCCCATGACCACTTAAAAGTCTAGGACTTCACACTTGTTAGGGTGTAGTAGGATTTGAATTCTTGACTGTTTGGGGGACCTTGAATTAGAATTGATTCTATCATTACGCTTTTTTGTAAGAAACAAGTAGGGAGTCGCCAATGAGTTTTAGGAAAAACTCATAAACCTCGTTCATGTCTTTCTTCCATGTAGAGTTCATGGAATAATTAACACGAATCATAAGTTTACCCATGCCCAAATTGGTCTATAAACCAGAAATGAGTTCGGGAGCGAGGGTACTAAAATAACGTTCCTTTTAGAGGGGAATCGTTATCCTAGCCCAAGTGCGGCCCCTACTAGCTATTTCTTTTTTACAATTTCATCACTAAACAATATATGCAACGTGATACCTAAAACTATGTTAGTTGATTTTATTACATATTAATTCACGTAGTAATTACATCGTAATGTCGTTATTCTTATTTAAACAAATTCGTTAAAAGGACAAGAAAATAAACAATATCTCCTTGGCTTAAGTGATCAACCAACAATTATTTAATTCAATTCTAATCTTTATTTAACGCAAGATACTATGTGGAATTGATTAATTAATTATTTTAAAGGTGATCAAACAACACTAATTAATTAAGGTTCTTTTAAACAATAAAATAAATGTGATTTAACTAAGTGCTTGGGAATTTACCACTTCTCTTTGCTAGATCTCCGTTTAGAACACTTATGGACTCCTTGTTGGGGAACCTCAACCGTAGTAACAAAATATCAAAAGGGTGAGTGTTTTGGACAAGAGGGGCTAGGTTATACAAGTTCACAAGTATTTCGCCAGAGTTTTAGGTTATTTTTCTGTCTATTTAAGCCTCGTTTTAGCTCTTATTTATAGAGAATGATTAGGTTTAGGGTTTCAAGCATTCTACCGCAGCTGGTGTCGCGCGCAACAGGATGAGTTGCGCGCGACATCCTAGCGCAAGTGATTAGGTTGCGCTGCTATAGGCAACGTAACTAATTTTCTTGCGCGCGGCTTTAGAGTAAGGTTCGATTTTATATTTTCCGTATAATTCTGAATCTTCCGTAGCGCAACTCTAGAGGCTGCGTTGGGTGTCATGCACAACTAAATTATTTGCGCGCGGCAGCCAAGCGCGACTCTTTGAGATATGCGCGACTTTTTCTGCGGCAGCACTAAGATTTAACCTATGCGCTCCTAAATCCGTTATTATAAGGTTTTAACCACGGGATTAAGCCTAATTATGATCGGCTTTAGTTAGATGGACCTTTGTTTTGGCTTTTTCTTTCATTTGGGCTAGTCTTTTGTGTTTTGTGGCTTAACCAGTTATCCATAAGTATTCTTCACTTTGATCCAACACGAAGATGGTTTTATTTATCGTCATTGCACTTCCTTTCGGGAGAGGAGGCCAAAAGTAGATGTCTACACCATGTAAAAATAATTTGCCAAAGGGACTCACATAGACTATGATTGAGTTGACCAACTGACTTGACCAAGCTTGACTTGTTATAACATGATATGTGTATAACTTGTGGTTATGTGTGTATATGGTGTGTATGTGTGCAGACACAAGGAACCGAAAATGCAAAAGCAAAAATTTTCCCTTTTTGTCATGACTTTCTCACGAAAAAAAAGGCGTGAAAACTGAACTTTTATTTTCGAACTTCCCTTGATGAGAAAATTTATAAAAAGTTTTTCAAATTCCCCGACATAAATGACATGAAAAAGGGAATAAGTTTTTAACTTCCTTATTGAGCAAGACGAAATGAATCGCAGGGATTGAATTGCTTTTCTTGAAGATAATGTATGCATGATGCATGTTCTTAGGTTAGGAGGCTAAGGACAATTACATCATGTGACATGATAGATGAATCAACTTAGGTCAGGTATCTAAGCATCATATATGGTGTAAAGAAACGATCTTGAACGTCACTTAGGTCTTGAGGCAAAGCGCATATAGAGATGAAGTGATTGATGTGTATTGCATAATGAATGTTGCTTTGGTCAAGGAGTTAATCACGATATGCGATGCATGAAACAATGAATAGTGCTTAGTGATGAGTGTCATTTATGGCACTCATTTGGCTTCTTTTAAGAAGATTTTATATGATTTTTGTATCTCTTTTTACTCTTTTTTTTCTTGTTTTACTTACATTTTCCTTACTTTGCTATTTCCTTAGAAGTTTTCTTATTTTCTTGATTTTCTTTTATATTTTGCATTTTCTTATATGGAGAAACGAGGCCTCTCTCTTGCTTTTCTTGTTTACAAGATGTTGGCGAGCTTTTAGAATCTCAAGTGTATTCACATTTGAGTTTTCAAGTGAAGAGAGAGGTCCCGTTTCTCCATTTGAAGCCCAAGAGCAAAGGATTTCAAGAGCTTGGTCATTTAAGTTGCGCCTTCATGCTCACACGGCATGAAGGAGTAGTGTCGAACCCACCAAGAAGTTCTCAATTTACCGCCTATTGCATCATGGCTCATCCGTAACTTGCGAGGACAAGCTCGGCCTCACCAAAGGACTTCCTATGCTCCAGCTGCGCGGGCGCTCACGAGAGAGGAGCGGCCGCGCCAGGCTTATGCGCAACAGTGGAGCGGCCGCGCCCCTTCCTTCTCCCTGCCCCGTACCCTTTTTATAGCGGCCGCACATACTTGAGAGGGGCCGCGATCTTTGACATTATGTTTGGAACGTCTAACTAACTTCCTTATAGTTAGTTTTGCGATAAATAGAATTAGCTAGATTTATTGAGAGAGAGGTTTTTGGGAGAAAGAATGAGAATTAGACTTGATTTGATTTTTAGAGAGAAAAACTCTTTATTTTGTGGTATTGTCCTTAGATTCTAGAGAGAGAGGCTTGATAATTGATGAGTGTTCTATTGAGATCTTCATACCTCTTTGATATTGATCAAAGTTTTATATGAATTCTTTACTTTTCAATGCAATTTGATGTTTGATTTTGTTATATTGTTGAATTTCTATGTTTAGCTTGAATTTGATTGTTGAAGTTGAATTACAATGTTGATTATTAGATTGATATTTTCTTTTTTATTGCATTTCAATTTCACCATGATAAGTTAGTAGTTGATTATCTTAGGAATGTGGTAAAGCATGTTTTGGTGATAATTTAATGCTAATTTAGGGCTTTTGATTGAATTGTTGATGTGATTAAATTGGTTAATGTAACTAGTGCATGTGCTTGGTTTGAAAAAGAGTAGCTAAACTTTAGGATCATGTTAGATTACATTATAGCCTTCAATGACACGAACAATTGATTTGAGTGCTATTATTATTGTTTGATCTCGATTTGTGATTTTCCTATTGAAGTCATTTGTAAAGAAATCTAGCTTGGCCATAGGAAATAGCCTTTCCAGTGATTATGATTGCTTCTTCTATTTTCCCTCGCACCGCTTTATTGATTGAATCCTCCCGAATTAACAAGATTGTTAAAAAGCATGTGGATCCTAAGTTCCCTAGTGTTTGATATTTAATTCTACCTTGGGATTCGACCTAGACTTACCCTATACATCGGGTTGGTTTAGTTTTATGAATATTGTTTTGGCCGAGAAATCTAGACCCCGACGACCTAGGTTTACCCTGCATCAAAAATGGCGCCGTTGCCAGGGATGACATGGTGATTGGTATTGTTGTTTGAGGCTATTTCATTTATTTGAAAAATACAAAAAGATTTATCTTTCTTTTGGGCTACATTTATAGCCGTGCTATTGATATTTGCTTTGAGTTTTTGTATGTGTAGGGCAAGAGGACGAACTCTAGTGCCATTTAATCTGAAAATTGAGAGAACCATAACAAGGATAAGGGTTGCTAATCATTCTTCAAGTCCAAGCGAGCCTATAGATTTGAAAGTGGGATTGTTCCACTAACGACACCGACAAATGATTTTGAGATAAGGCCGGCAATGATCACTTTGATTGAGAGGAGACAATATAGTGGTTCTAAGCATAAGATCCCTCTCAACCGCCTAAAGAATTCGAGAAATATTGCAATACAATCAAGGTCAACGAGGTTTCTCAAGAATTCATTTGCCTAAAGCTTTTTCCCTTCTCGCTTATTGGGCGTTCTTTAGAATGGTTGGATAAGGAGGTGAAGCCTAATTCTTTGAGGACTTTGGATGAAGTTACAAAGGAATTCCTATCACGTTTCTACCCCCAAAAGAAAACGGCCGAGGCGAGATCCCTCATTCAAAATTTGAAACAAAAGCCGAGCAAGAGTCTTTATGAGGCGTGGGAAAGGTACAAGGAGTACCAACGATAATGTCCTCATCATGGGATTCCAACATACCAAATCAATAAAATTTTCTATGGAGAATTGAGTCCACAAGTCCAATCTTGTTTTGATGTCGGTGCCGATGGCCCTATCATGAATAAAATGAAGGAAGAAGTTATGGATTTAATTGAGGAAGTGGTGAGATACCATATGGATTGGCAAGAAGGTGAGAGAGAGCCGACGAGCAAGAGTGGTTCAGCGTTCTATTCAATCGACCATCTCAATGCCATCAATAAATTGTCCTCAAACATATCAAATTTGGGAAAGGAGGTGACCTCAATAAAAGCAAAACTTAAGAGTGCTTCCTCACAAGCACCTATTCTTTCCTTCCACAATAAGGGGAGAGGTATATCTTCTAACTCTACTCCTCTTTCAACTTCAAATAATATTCCAAGTGGATGTGTGTTTTGCGATGTTTGTGGGTCTTATAACCACGATTCTTCTAGTTGTCCACATGCATTTGAGAGTTATGATGAAGGTGAGACCAATGAGTATGATCAAGTGAGCTTTGTTTCATATAACAACAATGGACCAAGGTTTGATGGTCCAAGGAATTTTGGGAATAGAAATGCTCACCAACAAGGTAATTTTGACAATTACAACAATGGTGGCTATAGAAACCAAGGAAACCAAAATTTCCGAGGTAACTATAACAATCAAGGTTATAATAATCAAAATCAAGGTCAATGCCAAAACTGGGGTAATTGGAATAATCAAAATCAGGGGAATTTTAAAATTAACAACCAAAGGGGACCCCCACCTGGATTTTCTCCAAAGACCCAAGGAAATGGTAAGAATTTCTATGCTCAACCTTCAAATTTCAAGACTACCTTGGAAAAGATCATCGAGAACCAAACAAAGATTTTGAACACTTACATGGCGGTGAGTGAAATAATAGTTTAACGAAATGATGAAACACAAAAAGATGCTTGAAACACAAATCGCTCAATTGACTAACACCTTGAAAGAGAGTGTGAATGCTATCCCTTCTTCTTTACCTTCACGAGGAGTTGAACCTAAGAAACCCATGTATTCCATCACCACAAGGAGTGGGAAAGTGCTTGATGAGAGAGTTTCTAGGGAGAATGAGGAAGATGAGAGGATGAGTGATTCATGTTAGGAAAAAGAGAATAATGTGTCAAGAAGTGTGAGCAAGGAGGAAAATCAAGAGAAAAAGAAGAGTGATGTGTCTAGCAAGGTGATTGAGAATTATAATGAGAAGAGTGTTGAAAATAGAGGAAACAAGATGAGGATTTCAAACCAAGACTTCCATATCCCCAAAAGTTCAATACTTACAAGTTGGCAACTAGCATGACCCCTTGAAATCTTCAAGTCTTCAAAAGGTCTTCATTTGCAACTTCATGGCGTTGTCTTCTAAGTACCCCGTCTTCAAGACTTGACCAAAATATTACAATTGCTAGTATCTACGATTAGGACTAATCTAAATATTAAGGTACAAAAATACTCAACAGTTCGCAGACCGTATTTAGATTTACAAAAATACATCACGGATCACAGTCCGTATTTTCTATCCTAATCGGGCCCCACTAGTTTCCATTTCATAAAACCTGTGAGAGAATTTACATTCCATTCATCCATTCACTATCTCTGAATGGCCCATACATTTTACAACGATAAACAAGAAACAATGCATAAAACGCGCGAGAACTAGTAACTAATCTAGGTGGTTAATCCAATTAACACGCCAATTAAACTAGTCAAAGTTGTTTAAACCGGTTATGGAAATAACTAAGAGACGCTCCCACTAAATTTCGCATCCAACTTAACTAATCCAATTAATTAAGTCAGTGAACCCAAATATTTGCCAAAATTAATTTTGCAAATGTCGCTCAAAATCCGAGGCCTAGCCTCAAAAATTTTAATTAAATAAACAAAATAATTAAAATAATTAAAACGCCAATTTAAGCAAAATTACGAATTCCAAAATGTCTAAGTGCCTAGCACTAAGACTTGGAGTCCAAAAAATACCCTTATTTACATATTAAGCAACGCTAAAATTAACTTTAAAATAGCATCGCCTTAATACCCCGGGGTTATTGTGCCAATTATGGGATTGTACGTACCGTACAACAAGCACGTAGTATGCCCATGCGCACCCCCGCAACACCAAGCATGCATGTGGGCTGCTTGTGCTCGCATGCGCCACGCCCAGCCCAGCCAAGCGTAGCAGCACGCACAGCGCGCACAACCTTATGTTGCCGCTGCGCCATGCTGCTGCTTGCTGCTGGCAGCGAGCAGCAGCCCACGCCCTTCCTCACACACACAGACGCACAGCACCACGCACCTAAGAACGAAGCGCCCAGCAGCCTCGACAGCCACATATGGGTTGCGTGAGCAGCCCAGCTGGCCGAGAGCTAGCTCGGGGCTCTTAGGCCTCGTGTTGCGTGCTAATGCTTCGAAAATTATCGATTTTTGTGTGTGACATTATAAATCAATTCTAAATTAATTTTAGAATTAATTTTGAGGAAAAATGAAAAATTACAAGTCTAACTTAAATAATTCATCCAAAAGCAATTAACCAAATTTATTTCCAAGAACCATTCTTTAATAAAATTGGTTTAACTTGGTGTAATAAAATAAATTAGGGCAATTCTCACTATTTATTTAATCACTTTAAATTAATCTTGAGATTTTGACAAAATAAAAGGGAGTTGGAAAAAATGAACATAAGTTCAATAAAGACTCCAACTTTAATACTTGTGACTCCATGAAAAATTATATCTTCCAATATGAAGATAAACCAATTTCAATCACAAGTTTTAAACTTTATGATTCCAATCAACTAAAAAATGATTAAATCAACAAAGTTTAACCAAAATTCATGGAATTTAGTAACTCAAAGTTTCAATCACTTATCATAAATAAAGATTGAATCTTTAGTACTTGGAAGCAACAAAGAACAACAATGTCACCCTTAATGCAATTAATTTGCAATTACGTGAAAAAATAAAACCAAACTTTCAAGCACCAATTACTACCAAGTAATCATGCTTAAAGTGGTCTAAAATTGCATATAAATTAAGGAAAGAACCAAATACATAACCACCATAAATATGCAATCAATTTTCAAGGTTAGAAAGACTTAAAATTTTTCGTCAAAACGAAAAATCCCTCGAAAAATGCATTTCTGGTCGTTTTTTGGCTAAAAATCGAGGTCTAAGAGGGTAAAACCATTTCCAGAACGCCTTTTCCACCCAAAATTCACTATTTTTGGGTCAAAATCTGGGTTCGGGAGCTGAAGACAGCTCTAATACGAGGTAAAATTGGAAAAAACTAGTTACTAATCTAATTAGCAACTTAAAACCAGAAAAATTAAGCCATAAAAACACCTTGAAAATATTATGATTTTAAAAATAAACGAGCGAGGCTCCAATACCGCTGTTGGTTCTTGGTGAGTCCGACTCACTGCGGAAATAAACCCAAAAACAAGACCGCACTCGCAATAAATAAAACCATAAACATAATTAAATTAATCACAAGATTAAGATAAGCTAATTACCTTTGACGCGTGCTTCGCTCCAAAATGAACTCTTACTTGAAAGCTTCAAGTCTCGCTCACACGGAGACCTCCAACAAAGTCCACCCGCACCAACAAAACCGACTAGGTCCAATGTCTTGGGGTTAGCAAGACCCGACCAATAAAACCCGAGTAATTATATTGAGTTCAAAGGTTTTCACTACTGGTGATGCCTTTTTCAACTCTTACTCAAGCATCATTCCCAATGCCCATCTTGGGTATTTATAAGAAATGATGGGAGTATCATTTACTCTCCCATCAATGTGGGATAGTATGATTTTTCCATTTTATTTTAAAGCTAAAATAAAATTAATAATCAAGCTGGTAATAAATCAACAAGTGGCAAGCTCATGTGAATGGTTAGGTGAGGACCACTTGAAGAAGGGGGGGACCAAACTTGCTCCCCACTCCCTCTCCCATAACCGGCCACCTCACTCCACACACACTCAGGGACCACAAGCCACATGGCACCCACCCTTGGGCACCAAGGCAGCCAAGGTGGGCTGCCATGTGCTGCTGTCCGTGGCAGCCACGCCTAACAAGCCCAGCAGGCCCAGCACTCGCATGCGGGCCAGCAAGCCCAGCATGCTTGTGCGGGCTGCTGCTGGCCTTGTGCCTTGGCCAGCGCTGCTAGGCAGCAAGCAATGGCCTAGCCATGCTGCTGCTAGCTGTGGCGAGCTGGCGCGCCTAGCGTGCTAGCTGCTGCAGCTTGTTGCGGCATGGCTTGCTAGCCATTGCGCGCACAATGCTGTGCCTAGCATGCTAGCACGCACTAGGCAGCGCCTAGCCTTGCGATGCTAGCATGGGTGCGCTAGCACGCACCAGCCAGCCTAGGCTTGGCTTGGTGCGCATGCTAGCCACCATGCTAGGCCATACGCCCTTAGCACTCAGTTTGCTTGGGCATTCCGATGCTAGGGTATTTTGGTCTTTTGTTGATTTATTACTATTTCTCGTCTCGTCTTTCACTATTTTTCGACTCGACTTCCGACGCTCACTGAATATATTAGCTTTCTAATAATTTTGAACCCACTAACGGAATAGTACACTTGTTCGAAGGACACCATTCCTTTCAATCTCCCACTTGTCCTTCCGGACAAGTGTGCATTTTGTGTACAACCTTTTTCCTATGTCTCTTAATGTCTCTTCATGAACTATAAGGTAAGATTTATTTTGTCATCCTTATTACGTCTAGAAGTGTTTCTCGATTTCGAGTCCGAATGTCAATAAACAGATGATTTCTAAAATCCATCCGAGCACGACCATGCATTTTACAGTCTCGCTCTTCTAGAGGCCTTGTGTACAACAGAGACATCTTCCCTATTTTAGTAGGGGGACATTCCCAGTCTTGTAATGTAGCTTCTCTTACTGAGAGGACCTAGTCGCCCGAGTGTTTCCGTTATAATCCCCTATTACGGCAGACGTTTGACAACATCAAAGCGAACTAGTACTCAAACAAGAGAACTCACAATACTCATGGTCGAGGAAATAGGTTCCGATAGCCATAATGAGAAGTATACTTATGACAAATTTTTTAATTTCTTAAAGTATTCTCATAGGTCGATCCAGTATGGTTCTAAACCAATACCTGTGCAAATGATTTATGACAATCATGTCCTTGTAGCACATGAAACGGTGCTATAAATCAAACTACACACTAATCTCAATCGGTCATTAATCGTCCATTGTTTAAATGACCTTGATTAGGGATAATTTTCGATTACAATATTCAATGTTCACTTAATAGGTGTTTCCTTACCAAGACTGGTGTTGATACCCTATTTTGAATATTCTTAGAATCGAATGGACTCATTATTTAATCCTAAACCACAATTAAATAGCATAACGGAGTAATAAAATATTGCATGAAATTTTATATTACTCCAAAACTTGAATGGTTTTCCTTAGCGTCTTACATTTATTTTTCTCAAAATTAACTAAAAAACTAAACAAGGAAATCAAAGCCAGTCTCCTACATGCTTGATTCCCATTGCCTCAACGTGCTTGTTGTGCTTCACTTGAGGCAAAGGTTTAGTAAGTGGATCGGCTACATTGTCATCCGTTCCAAATTTTCAAATTCTGATTTCACCCTCTGATTTCCATTCTTAAATCATGTGAAATCGCCGCTTGACATGTTTGACCTTCTGATGTTCCCTAGGCTCTCTGGCCTGAGCAATAACTCCATTTTGTCACAATAGAGGGCTATTGGACCCTTTATAGAGGGTATAACATCAAGTTCACCAACGAACTTACGAATTCAAACAGCCTCCTTAGCTGCTTCAGCAGCTGCTAAGTATTCGGCTTCAGTTGTAGAATCTGCAGTTGTACTCTGCTTTGCGCTCTTCCAACTAAACGCCCCTCCATTTAGACAGAACACATATCCAGATTGCGATTTGAAATTGTCTCTGTCTGTCTGGAAGCTTGCGTCGGTATAACCATCCACAACTAAATCCTCTGCACCACCATACACCAGGAATTTATCCTTGTTCCTTTTCAGGTACTTCAGGATATTTTTGGCCGCAGTCCAATGCGTCTCTCCTAGGTCTGATTGGTAACGACTCGTAGCACTCAAGGCATACGATACATCTGGCCTAGTACATATCATGACATACATGATCGATCCAATAAGCAAAGCATATGGAATCTGATTCATTCTTACCCGCTCATCAAGTGTCTGTGGACACTGCTTCTTGCTTAGGGTTATGCCATGTGACATTGGCAGGTGACCTTTCTTGGCCTCCTCCATGCCAAATTGAGAAAGTACCTTATCAATATAAGTATTCTGACTCAATTCAATCATCCTTTTCGATCTATCCCTATAGATCTTGATGCTTAGTATGTACTGAGCGTCTCCCAAGTCTTTCATTGTGAAGCACTTTCCAAGCCAGGCCTTTACAGACTCTAACAACGGAATGCTGTTTCCAATGAGCAATATGTCATCGACATATAAGACTAGGAAGGCGATGTCACTCCCACTAACCTTCTTGTAAACACAAGATTCATCTGGATTCATGATAAAACCAAACTTACTAATGGCTTCATCGAATCGCAGATTCCAACTTCTGCTTGCTTGTTTTAGTCCATAAATGGACTTCTTAAGCTTACAAACTTTCCTAGCATTGTTTTGGTCAACAAAACCTTCAGGTTGTGTCATATACACAGTTTCTTCGCATTGTTTTGGTCAACAAAACCTTCAGGTTGTGTCATATACACAGTTTCTTCCAAATAACCATTAAGGAAGGCGGTTTTGACGTCCATCTGCCATATTTCATAATTGTAATATGCAGCAATCGCTAGGAGGATCCGAACGGATTTAAGCATTGCGACTGGTGAAAAGGTTTCATCGTAATCAATACCATGAACTTGTCTGTAACCTTTTGATCTAGCTTTGTAAATGAATACATTTCCATCTTTGTCGGTTTTCAACTTGAAAATCCACTTACATCCGATAGGTGTATAACCTTCGGGTAAGTCAACCAAGTCCCAGACTTGATTTTCAAACATGGAATCCATTTCAGATCTCATGGCCTCTTGACATTTAGCAGAGTCGGTGCTTGCCATTGCTTGCTTGTAGGTTGCCGGTTCATCTCCATCCATAATCAGGATGTCCTGATTCTCGGTTAATACTAAACCAAGATATCTATCATGTTGAGATCTCGGCCTCTGAGACCTACGTAGGGTAATGGATTGAGCATTTGCATTGTCGATTCGACTTTGCACATTTTGATCATTTTGACCTGCGTCAACAGATGTTGTTTGAGCACTTTGACTGTTATTATGATTTTGTTACTCATCCTCACGAACTTTGTCGAGTTCGATTTTCCTCCCACTTGTCATTTTGGAAAGGTGCTCCTTCTCCAAAAAGACACCATCACGAGCAACAAACACTTTGTTCTCCGATTTGTTGTAGAAGTAATACCCTTTGGTTTCTTTTGGGTAGCCCACAAATTAAACCTTATCAGATTTGGGATGAAGTTTGTCAGAAATCAAATTCTTGACATATGCTTCGCATCCCCATATCTTTAGAAAAGATAACCTGGGAGGTTTCTTCATCCATAATTCATATGGAGTCTTTTCTACAGCTTTTGATGGAGCACGGTTCAGTGTTAGTGTCGTAGTTAGAAGTGCGTGTCCCTAGAAAGAGATAGGAAGATCACTAAGACCCATTGTTGATCGTACCATGTCTAACAAGGTCCGATTTCTCCTTTCGGATACTCCGTTCCATTGAGGTGTTCCCGGAGGTGTCAATTCTGAAAGTATACCCTTTTCTTTTAGATGGTCATCGAATTCTTGGCTCAAGTATTCACCACCTCGATCTGATCGAAGGGCTTTGATTTTCTTGCCAAGCTGATTTTCAACTTCACTCTGAAATTATTTGAACTTTTCAAATGATCCAGATTTATGCGACATGAGGTAGACATAGCCATATCTACTATAGTCGTCTGTGGAGGTGATGAAATATCGATGTCCATTTCTTGTGGTTGAGCTCATTGGTCCACATACATCGGTATGTATAAGACCCAATAAGTCACTTTCCCTTTCTCCCAACTTGGAGAATGGCTGTTTAATCATCTTGCCTAATAGACATCCCTCGCAATTCCCAAACGATTCTAAATCGAAAGAGTCAAGAACACCTTCTTGTAGAAGTTTCTTAATGCGTTTGATGTTGATGTGGCCAAGACGACAATGCCACAAGTAAGTCTGATTTGACTCTATGGTCTTAGATCTTTCGGTATCATTATTCACATTATAAACTTGTTTGTCTAAAGAAAGCACATAAAGGCCATTTTCAGAATGTGCAATACCATATAAAACATTATCGAGATAAAATGAACATTCATTGTCCTTTACTCGAAATTCAAAACCTTTGGCGTCCAACGCCGAAATTGAAATAATGTTTTTGGTAATGTTAGGAACATAATAAACATTATCGAGTTCCAAAACTAGCCCGGTGGGAAAAGACAAACTGAGAGTTCCTACGGATACGACACCAATTCTGGCTCCATTGCCGACCCGGAGTTCAATCTCTCCCTTCTCTAGCTTTCTAGCGTTCCTTAGTCCCTGAGAATTGGAACAAAGGTGTGAGCCACATCCGGTATCTAATACCCATGATGTTAAGCTAGTGAAGTTAAAGTCTATAAGAATATACCTGATTCAGAAGCAACGGTTCCGTTCTTCTTATCTTCCTTGAACTTGAGGCAATCTCTCTTCCAATGTCCCTTCTTCTTACAGTAGAAACATTCGGAATCAGATTTAGAAGATGCTACCTTCTTATCCTTGGTAGCTTTAGACTTAGGCGGAATAGTTTTCTTCTTACCTTTCCCCTTAAAGCCTTTCTTCTTCTTGCCCGAAAATTTGAACGGCTTGCCCTTTTTAATCATGAGAATATCATGCTTTCCCTCATCCTTGAGCGTTTGCTCAGCTTGCTTCAACATACCATGAAGCTCGGTGAGGGTTTTCTCCATGCTGTGAATATTATAGTTCATCTTGAACTGATCATAGCCTTTGTGTAGCGAGTGGAGAATGATGTCAATTGCCATCTCGGTTGAATACCCTACATCAAGCCTTCCGATGTTTTCAAACAATCCAATCATTTTGAGTACATGTGGGCTGATTGGCTCTCCTTTCTTGAGCTTGCTCTCAAGGATCTGCCTGTGGGTTTCAAACCTTTCAGTTCGGGCCTGCTCTTGGAACATATTCTGCAATTCAGAAATGATCTCAAAAGCCGTCTCTTTTTCAAAGAAAGTGTTTTGAAGCTCAGGAGACATTGTGGCCAACATAATGCATTTGACATCTCGATTGGCACTTTGCCATCGATTTAGGGCAGCTTGAGTCACCTCCTCATTGGGAGCCTCGGGCATTTCCTCATCAAGGACATATTCCTTTTTCTCTTGCATGAGAACAATTCGCAAGTTCCTTTGCCAATCAAGAAAATTTGGCCCACTTAGCTTCTCCTTGTCGAGAATTGAGCGTAACGAGAATTGGTTGTTTGAGTTATTTGAAGACATGATTCTACAATTGAAAGAATTTGAAATGAAAGACCATTCATTATACTTAAATAAGATTGAATTCATGCATTTTAATCAAACTTATTTAAAACGTCTTATTCACACTTTAAAGATTGTCCCCATTTTAGGTGAGAATAAGTCAATTCCAAGATCTAAAGAAACAAAGAGTGGTTAAGCATGCTTTGGCTTGTCTTAACACTCAATCTCCTGAGGTAAGCAACGCTTTGCTAATGGCTCCAAGCCACTCTTGGTTGAATAAATCATCGCATCCAATGCTCTCTAAACAATTTATTCACTTTGCCATGACATGTTAGGACTCCATCACTCATATCGTTGAGTATAACCAAAACCACCTTGCATACCCGGTATGCCTTACGTTCCTTGGAGAATTAGTGATGCCTCGCTTTGGCGTAGCCCACCACTACCCTCGTTCGGTTGGTAAGTGTGTTTTGGAATGGCAAGTTTTACTTAATATTTTAGGGACCTAGGGTTTCTATGTTGGTTGATTTAAGTGAACTTAATTAATCATCTCAACATTTGAAATCCTAAACATGCATCTAACATATAATTCATATATATATAAACATAAATATATATCGAAAACATAAATAGAGATGCATTTGGCAACTAGCATGACCCCTTGAGATCTTCAAGTCTTCAAAAGGTCTTCATTTGCAACTTCATGGCGTTGTCTTCTAAGAACCCCGTCTTCAAGACTTTACCAAAATATTACAATTGCTAGTATCTACGATTAGGACTAATCTAAATATTAAGGTACAAAAATACTCAACGGTTCGCAGACCGTATTTAGATTTACAAAAATACATCACGGATCACAGTCCTTATTTTCTATCCTAATCGGGCCCCACTAGTTGCCATTTCATAAAACCTGTGAGAGAATTTACATTCCATTCATCCATTCACTATATGTGAATGGCCCATGCATTTTACAACGATAAACAAGTAACAATGCATAAAACGCGCGAGAACTAGTAACTAATTTAGGTGGTTAATCCAATTAACATGCCTAATTAAACTAGTCAAAGTTGTTTTAACCGGTTATGGAAATAACTAAGAGACGCTCCCACTAAATTCCGCATTCAACTTAACTAATCCAATTAATTAAGTCGGTGAACCCAAATATTTGCCAAAATTAATTTTTTAAATGTCGCTCAAAATCCGAGGCCTAGCCTCAAAAATTTTAATTAAATAAACAAAATAACTAAAATAATTAAAACGACAATTTAAGCAAAATTATGAATTCCAAAATGTCTAAGTGCCTAGCACTAAGACTTGGAGTCCAAAAAATACCCTTATTTACATATTAAGCAACGCTAAAATTAACCTTAAAATAGCATCGCCTTAATAACCCGGGGTTATTGTGCCAATTATTGGATTGTACGTACCGTACAACAAGCACGTAGTATGCCCATGTGCACCCCCGCAACACCAAGCATGCATGTGGGCTGCTTGTGCTCGCATGCGCCACGCCCAGCCCAGCCAAGCGTAGCAGCACGCACAGCGCACACAACCTTATGCTGCTGCTGGGCCATGCTGTTGCTTGTGCACGCACAGCGCACACAACCTTATGCTGCTGCGCGCTATGCTACTGGCAGCGAGCAGCAGCCCACGCTCTTCCTCGCACACACAGACGCACAACACCACGCACCTAAGAACGAAGCGCCCAGCAGCCGCGATAGCCACATATGGGTTGCGTGAGCAGCCCAGGTGGCCGAGAGCTAGCTCGGGGCTCTTAGGCCTCGTGTTGGGTGCTAATGCTTCGAAATTTATCGTTTTTTGTGTGTGACATTATAAATCAATTCTAAATTAATTTTAGAATTAATTTTGAGGAAAAATGAAAAATTACAAGTCCAACTTAAATAATTCATCCAAAAGCAATTAACCAAATTTATTTCCAAGAACCATTCTTTAATTAAATTGGTTTAACTTGGTGTAATAAAATAAATTAGGGCAATTCTCACTATTTATTTAATCACTTTAAATTAATCTTGAGATTTTGACAAAATAAAAGGGAGTTGGAAAAAATGAACATAAGTTAAATAAAGACTCCAACTTTAATACTTGTGACTCCATGAAAAATTATATCTTCCAATATGAAGATAAACCAATTTCAATCACAAGTTTTAAACTTTATGATTCCAATCAACTAAAAAATGATTAAATAAACAAAGTTTAACCAAAATTCATGGAATTTAGTAACTCAAAGTTTCAATTACTTATCATAAATAAAGATTGAATCTTTAGTACTTGGAAGCAACAAAGAACAACAATGTCACCCTTAATGCAATTAATTTGCAATTACGTGAAAAAATAAAACCAAACTTTCAAGCACCAATTACTACCAAGTAATCATGCTTAAAGTGGTCTAAAATTGCATATAAATTAAGGAAAGAACCAAATACATAACCACCATAAATATGCAATCAATTTTCAAGGTTAGAAAGACTTAAAATTGTCCGTCAAAACGAAAAATCCCTCGAAAAATGCATTTCTGGTCGTTTTTTGGCAAAAAATCGAGGCCTAAGAGGGTAAAACCATTTCCAGAACGCCTTTTCCACCCAAAATTCACTATTTTTTGGTCGAAATCTGGGTTCGGGAGCTGAAGACAGCTCTAATACGAGGTAAAATTGGAAATACTAGTTACTAATCTAATTAGCAACTTAAAACCAGAAAAATTAAGCCATAAAAACACCTTGAAAATATTATGATTTTAAAAATAAACGAGCGAGGCTCCGATACCGCTGTTGGTTCTTGGTGAGTCCGACTCACCGCGGAAACGAACCCAAAAACAAGACCGCACTCGCAATAAATAAAACCATAAACATAATTAAATTAATCACAAGATTAAGATAAGCTAATTACCTTTGACGCGTGCTTCGCTCCAAAATAAGCTCTTACTTGAAAGCTTCAAGTCCCGCTTACACGGAGACCTCCAACGAAGTCCACCCGCACCAACAAAACCGACTAGGTCCAATGTCTTGGGGTTAGCAAGACCCGACCAATAAAACCCGAGTAATTATATTGAGTTCAAAAGTTTTCACTAGTGGTGATGCCTTTTTCAACTCTTACTCAAGCATCATTCCCAATGCCCATACTTGGGTATTTATAAGAAATGATGGGAGTATCATTTACTCTCCCATCAATGTGGGATAGTATGATTTTTCCATTTTATTTTAAAGCTAAAATAAAATTAATAATCAAGCTGGTAATAAATCAACAAGTGGCAAGCTCATGTGAGTGGTTAGGTGAGGACCACTTGAAGAAGGGGGGGACCAAACTTGCTCCCCACTCCCTCTCCCATAACCGGCCACCTCACTCCACACACACTCAAGGACCACAAGCCACATGGCACCCACCCTTGGGCACCAAGGCAGCCAAGGTGGGCTGCCATGTGCTGCTGCCCGTGGCAGCCACGCCCAACAAGCCCAGCAGGCCCAGCACTCGCATGCGGGCTGCTAGGCGCTGCTAGCCAGCAAGCCCAGCATGCTTGTGCGGGCTGCTGCTGGCCTTGTGCCTTGGCCAGCGCTGCTAGGCAGCAAGCAATGGCCTAGCCATGCTGCTGCTAGCTGTGGCGAGCTGGCGCGCCTAGCGTGCTAGCTGCTGCAGCTTGTTGCGGCATGGCTTGCTAGCCATTGCGCGCACAATGCTGTGCCTAGCATGCTAGCACGCACTAG
Source organism: Chenopodium quinoa (assembly GCF_001683475.1). Taxonomy (NCBI): domain Eukaryota; kingdom Viridiplantae; phylum Streptophyta; class Magnoliopsida; order Caryophyllales; family Amaranthaceae; genus Chenopodium; species Chenopodium quinoa. Next base: position 222,790 of record NW_018744988.1, on the reverse strand, counting down.
GCAGCGCCTAGCCTAGCCTTGCGTTGCTAGCATGGGTGCGCTAGCACGCACCAGCCAGCCTAGGCTCGGCTTGGCGCGCATGCTAGCCACCATGCTAGGCCATACGCTCTTAGCACTTGGTTCTTGGGCATTCCGATGCTAGGGGTATTTTGGTCAGTCGACTCATTAATTCCTTCCGAATTAATTCGTCGTTTCGGTTTGTTGAACGCTTGAGTGTGAACCGAAGGGTTCAGTCAAGATTAAGCTGTAATATTAATTATTCATTAATATTACTGATCGGAAGCGGCCTCCACCTAGGCATTCCGATCACTTGACCTCACTGAATATATTAGCTTTCTAATAATTCTGAACCCATTAACGGAATAGTACACTTGTTCGAAGGACACCATTCCTTTCATAGGGATGTTATTTCCAGCTCGATTGGTTGAACTACGTCCATTCCTAAAACTAAGGAGTATGGAGTTACTCCTATTGATGTTTGTATAGACGTTCTATAACCCCATAATGCAAAGTGTAGTTTATTCGGTCAGTCTTTATAATTTTCTGCAATTTTCTTAATGATTACTGTTATATTTTTATTGCCGACTCTACAGCTCCATTCATTTGAGGTCTTTATGGGGATGAGTGATGATTTTTTACTTTATAACGAGTTATGAGGGTCTCGACTCCATCTTTGAATTGAGATCCCTGATCACTAACTAGTTCATGTGGAACTCCATATGTACAAAATATTTTTTGTTCGAGAAACTTTGCAACATGTTTAGATGTGATATTCACGTAAGAAGAAACCTCAATCCACTTAGTGAAGCAATCGATGGCTACTAATACGTACTCGTGCCCTCCTGTTCTTATTGGATAAACTTTTACAATTATAGTACGGATGGTACGGATGGTAAAAGGTGTTGTAAATTAGCGAACATTTGGCACTCTAAACATTTTTTAATAATTATATGCAATCATGTTCCGTAGTGGACCAATAGTACCCTTGTCGTGAAATTATTTTTGAAAGCATTTTACCATTCATGTGAGGTCCACAAACACCTTTGTGAGTATTTTCAATAAGGCGTGTGGCTTCCGGTTGGCCTATACATACAAACTTTGACCATTAAGTCTTTTTTTTGCATAATTAACCGTTTACTAGACCATATTGGGTCGCAACTATTCGTAAGGCTCGTTGGTCTTTCGATGAAGTATTTTTGGGATATATGCCATGAGTAATATATTGGAGGATATGATCATACCAAGGGTTGTCTCCTTCGATGTCATTTATTTCCTCTATTGCGTTGCAATACGCTGGTTCTTCTCTTCTATCAATGCACAATGGCATCATATTTAAGTGATCTGAAATGTTAATCATTGAGGCTAATTTTTCTAGCACATCGGCAAATTGATTATCATCCCTTGGGAGATATTTAAAATTAATATGTTCAAAATGTTCGATGAGTTGCTGTAGGTGTGCCTGGTATAATATCATTGTGGAGTTCTTTATTTTCCATTTTTTTAGTATATGATTTATAATCAAACCGGAGTCTCCATATACCTCTAATTTTTTCACACCTATGCTAGTTGCTGCTTCTAATCCAATAATGCACGCTTCACATTCTACGGCATTATTAGTAACCTCAAAGTCTAATTTAACAGATATTGGAGTATGTGTTCCCTCTGGACTTTGTGTAACACTCCTACGCCACATCCTTTTTGATTGGACGCACCGTCAAAAGACATTACCCATTTTTTATCTTGTGTCATGAGAATCTCTTCATCCGGAAGATGAGTAGTTTATACACGACTTGTTTGAATTGGATGTTGTGCTAGAAAGTCGGAAATTACTTTCCCTTTCATTGATTTTTCAAGAATATATTTTAACTCAAATTCGGCCATCACCACCAACCACATAGATATCCTTCCTTGTATAGGTGGTTGTTCAATCAAATACTTTATCGGATTTTGTTGGGAAATCACATGAGTAGTGTGTGGTAACATATAATGTCATAATTTTTTGGTTATCCACACTAATGCTAGGCTTGTCTTTTCCAAGGTGCTATATTTTGTTTCATATTGGATGAATTTTTTACTTATGTAATATAATAAACGCTCGACTTTTTCTACCTCTTGTGCTAACATGGCACATGTGGCTGTGTCTGTAACTGTAATGTGTAGCCTAAGAGGTAGTTTGGGTACTCGTGGTGCTAAAATTGGTGGACTTTTGAGATAATCTTTGATTTGCTCAAAGGCCTTTTGGCATTGACCGTCTCATTCATGTTTCTCCTCTTTTTTCAATTTTTTAAATATTGGCTCACAAGTCATAGTCAAGTTGTTGATAAATCGACTAATGTATTGTAGTTTGCCAAGAAATCCCCCGATTTCTTTTTCTATTTAAGGGGGAGGCATGTCAACAATTTCCTTTATTTAGAGGGATCAATCTCGATGCCACGTGTGCTTACTACGTATCCGAGTAACTTGCTAGAAGTTACTCCAAACGTGTATTTTTGTGGATTCAATCGCATTTTGTATTTTTTTATGCGAGTGAAAAATTTGTGTAAAGCTTTTATATGTCCCATTCTATCTTTGGACTTCACGATCATATCATCCACATACACTTCTATTTTTTTATGCATCATATCATGCAAGAGAGTTGTAGCCGTTCTTTGGTACGTAGCTCCTGCATTTTTTAAACCGAATGGCATGACTGTGTAGCAATATGTACCCAAAGGGGTAATAAAGCATATCTTTTCTTCGTCTTCTTTTGCTATTAAAATTTGGTTGTATCCTGCGTATCCATCCATAAAGGATAACATCGCATGTTCAGCCGTGTTATCTACCAATATATCAATATGTGGTAGAGGAAAATCGTCTTTAGGGCTAGCTTTATTAAGGTCCCAAAAGTCGCCACACATGCGAACTCGTCCATCCTTTTTGGGGACTGGGACGATTTTCGCTACCCATTCTGGGTAATTACATATGCGAATAAAACCTCCGTCTAAATGTTTTTGTACTTCTTCTTTTATTTTAAATGCGACATCAGGTTTCATTTGTCGAAGTTTTTGTTTTACTGGTTTAGAGGTAGGGTTCAAGGGAACGGTATGTTCCGCAATTTCCCTATCTATTCAAGGCATGTCCTTGTATGACCAAGAAAACATGTCTTCGAATTCTTTAAGCGTCGATATGAGGGTCGATCGCTCTTCCGGATTAAGATTTAAGCCAATTTTGACTTCTCTTTTATTTTCATTAGTTCCTATATTAACTATTTCAGTTTCTTCAATGATAGGGTTCTTTTGTTCTCGTTCATTCATTAGTTCAACCAATTTATTAATGTTATCATCTTCATTAGATTAATTGTTATAGCATTCGAAAGATTCAAGAGAAGGCATATAATTCGAAATATAGCTCATATTTTAAAATTAAAAGAGAGTACATCAAGAGAAGAATCCTTTTTGGGATCTTCATCCTTAGAACTAGAAAATAAAGACTCTGTAATGGGTACAAGGCCTAGATTTTCAGCTTCACTAGAGTCTATAATAGATTCATCGTCCGATTCTTCAAACATCTTCCCTTTGCCTGGGACGACTTTCAGCTTATCGCCTTTGTGATTGGTCCATTTGAAAGATTTCCTCCATCCATGCTCAAAATTTTCATTTGAAAGGGTGATCAACGAGGTTGGGTCAAAAGCTTCATCTTTAATGGTGTTTTGATTGGTCATTGTAGGGACATGATTTTGTTCTAGCCAAATAGCAAGTTAAATGCTTTCCCATCATAGCACCCTAGAGTTGGGTGTTTTGATTTAACGATACTAAGATCGTCATCCAAGAAGTAGCAATCATGAAATATTTCAAATCCAGGCTTCTTGATTCCTTCCAAAACTAAAGGTTCTGGAAAGTCGTAGCATGGGTAATCTTCTCCCTCCCTAATAAATTGTCCATTAAGGGTTTGTTGGTAGGATGGAAGTAAAGTGATAATCCCTTTCTTATTATTGTCTCTACGTGCTTTGTTTTTTGCGTCGTGAGACTCCAATTCTTCTTTGGTTGGTTTATATCCCAATCCAAAGAAAAACTTTTCATTGGGACTAGAAGTAAGAGAGATTTCTTCATTCCTATTCCCAAAGGCATCCTAGAAAAGTAACCACTATTGAGTAAGATGTTGTTTACTATCCGAGTGGAATATGCATCTAGCTTGAATGGTTCTTCAAAGTCTTCTTCCATTTAATTGTGAAGATTGGCTCCATGGCGAATCCCCACATGTCCTCTTCATTATTATCATGGTTTATTTCTAAGAGTGTTTGATCATTTATTGTTATTTTGAGTGGACAAGCATGTATAGTCATAGGAAGCCCCTGATAGTTCAACCTAATCATTTGATGAAGTGAGGATGGTATTGCACCAAGCTCATGTATCTAATGACGTCCAAGTAAAATGTTAAATGTAGGTTTTATGTCCATAACATGGAATTCAACCATCTTTTGAATTGGGCCTGTGGTAATTGGTAGCTTAACAGTTCCACAAGCCGATCTTCTCGAATTGTCATAGGCCCTAATGCTATGTGTTGTTGATTGAAAATCTTTTTCCTTAATTTAGGCCTAGGTATTTTGCTGTTTGTAATGGGCATACGTTTACACCTGACCCAATGTCTACAAAAGTTAAATGATCTATCTCATTTGGTTTAGTTGTAGGACTCACAAACCAAAATTCTTCTAGAGGCTTTAGATATGCCTTCATTTCAAGATATTGCATGAGTTGTGCTTGATGCCACTGTTCATCTAAGAAGAGATTTGATAAGTCTTGCGAATTCCCCAACAAATGATCCCAATCAAGCGTTCCATTTGTTTCATTTTGTAAACAAGATGGATGTGGGACGACGGCATACTTAGAGACATATAAGTCTTGAAAGTCGTCGTCTTATAATCCACATACTTCATTAGTTTCCCCTATGAGTATTGTGGATAGAGGTTCTCCTATGGGTGTCATATAGTCCAAAGGATTGAACCTATCACTTCCCATATAGTCCTCATTAATGTGAAACACCCCTAAGGGGGATGTATTAGTTAGGTTTTGGCATGGGAATTCTCCCATCGTCTACTAAATCTTGCATTTTGTGCTTTAAAACATAGCAACGTTCAATATCATGGCCTCTATGATAAGCAAAGTAAGCACTACCATTCCATTGAGGAAATCTTCTTTCTGGTGGAGTGGGAGGTGTTGGCCCTGGTGGCGCAAGTAAGCCTTTTTCATTTAATTTTTCTAACAATTCTTTATAGCTTACAGGAAATGGAGTAAATTTTCTTTCTTTTGTCCATCTTTTTCTAGGATCATCATATCGATTTGTGTTATTGTATTGCGTGAAAGTCGCAAATACGTTAATAAAGTATGATGCATCATCATTCCCCTTCTTGTAGTTATTCTTAGGTTGATGATGATGATGAGGTTGGTTTGCTTTTTCCTTAGCAAGATCATCTTCAATCCTAGTAGCCACATAATAGACCTTTTGAAAAGTGTCTAGACCAAGGTAACGTAGATGTTTGTTGTACTTTTCATGAGAGTTGTCAATGAAATTTTGTACAAACTCGAGTTCAGGAGGCCTTTGGGCAAGGTGGGCCGCCTTTTCTCGCCATCTACCATAGAAAGAAAGGAAACCTTCATCGTCGTCTTGCTTAAGCATCTTGAGTACACGTAATGTTGACTTAAACTCTACGTTATTTTCATCTTGGGTAATGAAATCTGAAACTACATCTTCCCATGTTGCCTTGAATTTTGGATCTAACGCATAGTACCACTCTCTCGCGGTTGGGTCTACGGATAAATAAAAAGTCAAAGTATAAAGCTTAGGATCAACTCCTTTTAGTGCCATAGTGCCAGTAAAACATATTAAATGATTTTGTGGATTATTGGTCACCTTAAATATTGGCAAGTCCATAGCTACGAACTTTTCCGGTAAAGCAAGTCCTGGGGGAGGAGCAAACTTTTCGGCATCAAAGTACTTGTTCCCCATTGTAAAACGAAGAACTAGCTTCTCCAACGACTTTTCTTTTATTGATATTTGTTCCATCTTTTCTTGCAAGGCTAAGGTTTCAGCATTTTTCTTGTCAGCATTTTCTATTTTCTTAATTCTTCTCTCCTCGGCCTCTTGAGCCTTTTCCTCTCTCAAACGAAGAATCTCTTGTTGAAGTTCTTTGATGGTTGGCATTGTTGTTAGCTTAGACTAGAATTAGTTGTCGAAGAAAAGTGGTTTGAAAGCGGTTGATCTTTGGGTGGTAAACGTAAAATGCGAGTGCCCGGGGGTCCTCTTTCCCAAGCTTGGAAACCGGCCCTAAAATAGTACGAAAGGATAAGTAAATCGATATGCTTGTTTAAAAAGAAAAAAGAAAAGAAAAGACGCAAAATGTATTCAAACGGATAACATCACCCTTAAAAATTCTTCAATGAAGATATTGTTCGGACGAGTCAATTTATTTTTTAAGAAATTAAAATTGACTCGTACAATGGGCGCGCGCAACGATATCACTTGCGCTGGGAGGGGTCGTGCAACTTACTAAGTTGCGCACGCCACCTGCTCGTAGAATTTTTTTTTAATTCGAGCGTGTTTTTTTTTTGTCATCTTTTTTTTTATTTAATTTTTTTTATTTGATTTTTTTATGATATCCTTTGAATAGGACGCTAAATCACGAAGAGACAACTTCGTAATTGGGAACCTAGACCAAACTAAAATAAGAAAAAGAAGACTATCCTAACACGTTGCATATAGTCACATAATCACGTAAGCATGCCATAAGTCAAGATTCACGCAATGCCGTTCTAAGGTCAAAAAGGCTTGGGTGTCCAAAGGTACCATATCTTAAGAAACGACGCACAAATCAATCACTCAACGTGTTGACTCCTGACATCACCCTCCCAACATTTTGTTGGAGATATGAGTGGGATGATAGTTATTGATTTCGGGATAGAAGCCTAGTGTTTGCGATCCCTAGTCATTGAGCCAATCCCCAATGGTTTAAGTGTGCTATGCTTATGCATGATGCAATGTTGCTTGTTTGGTTTTTAGTCTTGTGCAAAAGGAAGACATTATGCGTTCAAGTCTCGCTCTCTAACTAGAGATTATCCAAGTTAATTCTCGGTACAACCCATAGGCAACCTAGTGCTGGAAACCTTAAACCAAAACTACAAATTTATCATGTAACCTCTAAGTGCCCAATGGAGTCGCCACTGTAAGAAGGGTGATCCCATCGTAAGGGGTACTCTCCTTAAATGCCCATGAACACTTAAAAGCCTAGGTCTTCACACTTGTTAGGGTGTAGTAGGATTTGAATTCTTGACTATTTGGGGGACCTTGAATTAGAATTGATTCTATCATTACGCTTTTTTGTAAGAAACAAGTAGGGAGTCGCCAATGAGTTTTAGGAAAAACTCATAAACCTCGTTCATGTCTTTCTTCCATGTAGAGTTCATGGAATAATTAACACGGATCATAAGTTTACCCATGCCCAAATTGGTCTATAAACCAAAAATGAGTTCGGGAGCGAGGGTACTAAAATAATGTTCCTTTTAGAGGGGAATCGTTATCCAAGCCCTAGTGCGGCCCCTACTAGCTCTTTCTTTTTTACAATTTCATCACTAAACAATATATGCAACGTGATACCTAAAACTATGTTAGTTGATTTTATTACATATTAATTCACGTAGTAATTACATCGTAATGTCGTTATTCTTATTTAAACAAATTCGTTAAAAGGACAAGAAAATAAACAATATTCTCCTTGGCTTAAGTGATCAACCAACAATTATTTAATTCAATTCTAATCTTTATTTAACGCAAGATACTATGTGGAATTGATTAATTAATTATTTGAAAGGTGATCAAACAACACTAATTAATTAATTAAGGTTCTTTTAAACAATAAAATAAATGTGATTTAACTAAGTGCTTGGGAATTTACCACTTCTCTTTGCTAGATCTCCGTTTAGAACACTTATGGACTCCTTCTTGTTGGGGAACTCAACCGTAGTAACAAAATATCAAAAGGGTGAGTGTTTTGGACAAGAGGGGCTAGGTTACACAAGTTCACAAGTATTTCGCCAGAGTTTTAGGTTATTTTTTTGTCTGTTTAAGCCTCATTTTAAGCTCTTATTTATAGAGAATGATTAGGTTTAGGGTTTTGAGCATTCTACCGCAGCAGGTGTCTTGCGCAATAGGATGAGTTGCGCGCGGCATCCTAGCGCAAGTGATTAGGTTGCGCTACTATAGGCAACGTAACTAATTTTCTTGCGCGCGGCTTTAGAGTAAGATTCGATTTTATATTTTCCGTATATTTTCCGTAGCGCAACTCTAGAGGTTGCGTTGGGTGTCGTGCACAACTGAATTATTTGCGCGCGGCAGCCAAGCGCGACTCTTTGAGATGTGCGCGGCTTTTTCTGCGGCAGCACTAAGATTTAACCTATGCGCTCCTAAATCCGTTATTATAAGGTTTTAACCACGGGCTTAAGCCTAATTATGATCGGGTTTAGTTAGATGGACCTTTGTTTTGGCTTTTTCTTTCATTTGGGCTAGTCTTTTGTGTTTTGTGGCTTAACCAGTTATCCATAAGTATTCTTCACTTTGATCCAACACGAAGATGGTTTTATTTATCGTCATTGCACTTCCTTTCGGGAGAGGAGGCTAAAAGTAGATGTCTACACCATGTAAAAATAATTTGCCAAAGGGACTCTCATAGACTATGATTGAGTTGACCAACTGACTTGACCAAGCTTGACTTGTTATGACATGTTATGTGTATAACTTGTGGTTATGTGTGTATATGGTGTGTATGTGTGCAGACACAAGGAACCAAAAATGCAAAAGCAAAAATTTTCTGTCCTTTTTGTCATGACTTTCTCACGAAAAAAAAGGCGTGAAAACTGAACTTTTATTTTCGAACTTCCCTTGATGAGAAATTTATAAAAAAAAATTCAAATTCCCCGACATAAATGACATGAAAAAGGGAATAAGTTTTTAACTTCCTTATTGAGCAAGACGAAATGAATCGCAGGGATTGAATTGCTTTTCTTGAAGATAATGTATGCATGATGCATGTTCTTAGGTTAGGAGGCTAAGGACAATTAGATCATGTGACATGATAGATGAATGAACTTAGGTCAGGTATCTAAGCATCATATATGGTGTAAAGAAACGATCTTGAACGTCACTTAGGTCTTGAGGCGAAGTGCATATAGAGATGAAGTGATTGATGAGTATTGCATAATGAATGTTGCTTTGGTCAAGGAGTTAATCACGATATGCGATGCATGAAACAATGAATAGTGCTTATTGATGAGTGTCATTTATGGCACTCATTTGGCTTCTTTTAAGAAGATTTTATATGATTTTTGTATCTCTTTTTACTCTTTTTTTTTTTCTTGTTTTACTTACATTTTCCTTACTTTGCTATTTCCTTAGAAGTTTTTTTATTTTCTTGCTTTTCTTTTATATTTTGCATTTTCTTATGGAGAAACGAGGCCTCTCTCTTGCTTTTCTTGTTTACAGGATGTTGGCGAGCTTTTAGAATCTCAAGTGTATTCACATTTGAGTTTTCAAGTGAAGAGAGAGGTCTCGTTTCTCCATTTGAAGCCCAAGAGCAAAGGAGTTCAAGAGCTTGGTTATTTAAGTTGCGCCTTCATGCACACACGGCATGAAGGAGTAGTGTCGAACCCACCAAGAAGTTCTCAATTTACCGCCTATTGCATCACGGCTCATCCGTAACTTGCGAGGACAAGCTCGATCTCACCAAAGGACTTCCTCTGCTCCAGCTGCGCGGGCGCTCACGAGAGAGGAGCGGCCGCGCCAGGCTTATGCGCAACACTGGAGCGGCCGCGCCCCTTCCTTCTCCCTGCCCCGTACCCTTTTTATAGCGGTCGCGCATACTTGAGAGGGGCCGCGATCTTTGACATTATGTTTGGAACGTCTAACTAACTTCCTTATAGTTAGTTTTGCGATAAATAGAATTAGCTAATTTATTGAGAGAGAGGTTTTTGGGAGAAAGAATGAGAATTAGACTTGATTTGATTTTTAGAGAGAAAAACTCTTTATTTTGTGGTATTGTCCTTAGATTCTAGAGAGAGAGGCTTGATAATTGATGAGTGTTCTATTGAGATCTTCATACCTCTTTAATATTGATCAAAGTTTTGTATGAATTCTTTACTTTTCAATGCAATTTGATGTTTGATTTTGTTATATTGTTGAATTTCTATGTTTAGCTTGAATTTGATTGTTGAAGTTGAATTACAATGTTGATTATTAGATTGATATTTTCTTTTGTATTGCATTTCAATTTCACCATGATAAGTGATTAGTTGATTATGTTAGGAATGTGGTAAAGCATGTTTTGGTGATAATGTAATGCTAATTTAGGGCTTTTGATTGAATTGTTGATGTGATTAAATTGGTTAATGTAACTAGTGCATGTGCTTGGTTTGAAAAAGAGTAGCTAAACTTTAGGATCATGTTAGATTACATTATAGCCTTCAATGACACGAACAATTGATTTGAGTGCTATTATTATTGTTTGATCTCGATTTGTGATTTTCCTATTGAAGTCATTTGTAAAGAAATCTAGCTTGGCCATAGGAAATAGCCTTTCCAGTGATTATGATTGCTTCTTCTATTTTCCCTCGCACCGCTTTATTGATTGAATCCTCCCGAATTAACAAGATTGTTAAAAAGCATGTGGATCCTAAGTTCCCTAGTGTTTGATATTTAATTCTATTTAATTTAGCTTAATTGATTTGATTCCCATTAGTATAACCAACCAACTCACTAGCTTTTGGAATATCTTAGCATCGACCTTAACACTCCCTCCTTCCCTTGGGATTCGACCTAGACTTACCCTATACATCGGGTTGGTTTAGTTTTATGAATATTGTTTTGGCCGAGAAATCTAGACCCCAACGACCTAGGTTTACCCTGCGTCAAAAATGGCGCCGTTGCCAGGGATGACATGGTGATTGGTATTGTTGTTTGAGGCTATTTCATTTATTTGAAAAATACAAAAAGATTTATCTTTCTTTTGGGCTACATTTATAGCCGTGCTATTGATATTTGCTTTGAGTTTTTGTATGTGTAGGGCAAGAGGACGAACTCTAGTGCCATTTAATCTGAAAATTGAGAGAACCATAACAAGGATAAGGGTTGCTAATCATTCTTCAAGTCCAAGCGAGCCTATAGATTTGAAAGTGGGATTGTTTCACTAACGACACCGACAAATGATTTTGAGATAAGGCCGGCAATGATCACTTTGATTGAGAGGAGACAATATAGTGGTTCTAAGCATAAGATCCCTCTCAACCGCCTAAAGAATTCGAGAAATATTGCAATACAATCAAGGTCAACGAGGTTTCTCAAGAATTCATCCGCCTAAAGCTTTTTCCCTTCTCGCTTATTGGGCGTTCTTTAGAATGGTTGGATAAGGAGGTGAAGCCTAATTCTTTGAGGACTTTGGATGAAGTTACAAAGGAATTCCTATCACGTTTCTACCCCAAAAGAAAACGGCCGAGGCGAGATCCCTCATTCAAAATTTTAAACAAAAGCCGAGCAAGAGTCTTTATGAGGCGTGGGAAAGGTACAAGGAGTACCAACGATAATGTCCTCATCATGGGATTCCAACATACCAAATCAATAAAATTTTCTATGGAGAATTGAGTCCACAAGTCAAATCTTGTTTTGATGTCGGTGCCGATGGCCCTATCATGAATAAAATGAAGGAAGAAGTTATGGATTTAATTGAGGAAGTGGTGAGATACCATATGGATTGGCAAGAAGGTGAGAGAGAGCCGACGAGCAAGAGTGGTTCAGCGTTCTATTCAATCGACCATCTCAATGCCATCAATAAATTGTCCTCAAACATATCAAATTTGGGAAAGGAGGTGACCTCAATAAAAGCAAAACTTAAGAGTGCTTCCTCACAAGCACCTATTCTTTCCTTCCACAATAAGGGGAGAGGTATATCTTCTAACTCTACTCCTCTTTCAACTTCAAATAATATTCCAAGTGGATGTGTGTTTTGCGATGTTTGTGGGTCTTATAACCACGATTCTTCTAGTTGTCCACATGCATTTGAGAGTTATGATGAAGGTGAGACCAATGAGTATGATCAAGTGAGCTTTGTTTCATATAACAACAATGGACCAAGGTTTGATGGTCCAAGGAATTTTGGGAATAGAAATGCTCACCAACAAGGTAATTTTGACAATTACAACAATGGTGGCTATAGAAACCAAGGAAACCAAAATTTCCGAGGTAACTATAACAATCAAGGTTATAATAATCAAAATCAAGGTCAATGCCAAAACTGGGGTAATTGGAATAATCAAAATCAGGGGAATTTTAAAATTAACAACCAAAGGGGACCCCCACCTGGATTTTCTCCAAAGACCCAAGGAAATGGTAAGAATTTCTATGCTCAACCTTCAAATTTCAAGACTACCTTGGAAAAGATCATCGAGAACCAAACAAAGATTTTGAACACTTACATGGCGGTGAGTGAAAAAATAGTTTAATGAAATGATGAAACACAAAAAGATGCTTGAAACACAAATCGCTAAATTGACTAACACCTTGAAAGAGAGTGTGAATGCTAGCCCTTCTTCTTTACCTTCACGAGGAGTTGAACCTAAGAAACCCATGTATTCCATCACCACAAGGAGTGGGAAAGTTCTTTATGAGAGAGTTTCTAGGGAGAGTGGGGAAGATGAGAGGATGAGTGATTCATGTGAGGAAAAAGAGAATAATGTGTCAAGAAGTGTGAGCAAGGAGGAAGTTCAAGAGAAAAAGAAGAGTGATGTGTCTAGCAAGGTGAGTGAGAATTATAATGAGAAGAGTGTTGAAAATAGAGGAAACAAGATGAGGATTTCAAACCAAGACTTCCATATCCCCAAAAGTTCAATACTTACAAGTTGGATGAATAATTCGGGATATTTATCGAGATTCTTAGGAAGATTTATCTTTCTATTCCTTGCACCAATGTTTTAGGGGAAATGCCTAACTATTCTAAGTTTCTTAAGGAAATCTTGAACAGTAAGAGAGATTGCAATGTGGTTGAACCGGTGAGTTTAGGGGAGTGTTTTATTGCTTTTATCCATAATAACTTACCCCCAAAGATGAAAGATCCCAAAAATTTCTCCATTCCTTACAATATTAATGGGAAATTGTTTCAAAATGCCCTTTATTAGCATCATGCCCTACTCCGTTTTCAAGAAACTTAAGTTAGGTGAGCTTCTTGCAACCAACATAACCCTTCAAGTGGCCGACCGTTCTATTAAGTTCCCAAAGGGTAGAAACGAGGATGTGCCCCTCAAAATAGGAGAGTTCACTATTCTCATCAATTCATTGTGCTTGAGATTGAGGAAGATGACAACATTCCTATCATTTTAGGGAGGCCATTCTTAGCAAATTTAAGCGCTTTAATAAATTTATGAAAGGTGGCATGATTACTTTGTGTGTTGGTGATAATAAGGCGAGTTTTAAGCTCAAGTCAATGCATGAGTCTCTATCTTATGTGCAAGGAATTATGTGCATAACCTCATTGTCTTCGAATGCTAATGATTCTATGTTTGTGTCTTCTACTAACGATATGCTTGTAGCTTGTGATGATGTTCCTAAAAGTGTTGAAAACAAAGTTGTTAAAGAAGACGAGGATCCATCGAAGCTTGAAGATGAGTTTGAGATGCCCTTTTAGTTTGATCATTCTTTGAAGGAAGATTTAAATAGTGTTTGAAGTGGTGAAAATGCGGATCTTAAAGATCCAAGGAAGAGTATATCAAGGAAGAAGAAGAGATTTTCCAAGAAATACATGAGGTAGTTGAAGTTCGAAGAGTTTGATTCGATTTCCATGATTGAAGATGACATGGTTCATGAAATGATTTTGCACAAGCTTTGCAATGGATTTACCCTTTCCACCACTTTGGATAAGGTGGTGCTTTTTGACCCTCCGTTATTTGGAGGAAGGGTCGAGCTTAGGACCTTAAGCAAGCGTTTCCGGGAGGCAACCCGGTTTTCTATCTTTTTCTTTTCATTCTATTTTTCTATATTTCTTTCTTTCACTTGTTTTGATATTTGGATTATAGGTTGAATTCATCGAAGTTCGATTACCCTGAGCAAGCTTGAGCGTAGTGGGAAATTGTTTCGTGGTGTTTGGTGAGAATATGCTTGATATTGGAAAATTTCAAGAGGAATGGGTAACGTAAGTTAGGACAAGATGTGCTATAATTTGAAGCAAATATGAACTTGGTGGGTTCATTATGGTGCTCTCATTAATTTGGAGTGTTGAACCCATTGAAAATTAATTTAGTTACTTGTCATTTTAGTGGGTTCAATAATCCCAGAATGACAAAGAACGTTGAGCCCATACATGAACGCACCAAGGGAAGAAGTTAAGCAATGGAAGCTAAGCAGTGGGCGCGGGCACGCGAGCTCCAGGTGGCTTCCATGCCGCGCGGCCGCACGGTCGAGCTACCGAGCCTATTTCTTTTCTTTTCTTCTTTATTTCACTTATTTCCCCTCATCCTCATCCTCGAACACACTCCTCCTTCTCACTTTAAGTAGCAACCATGAATCCTTACCCCCTTTATCAATCCAAAATCCTTCTCTAATCAACAAAACAATCAACCAAATCAACTAATTCCTTCCCTAAGTTTATCATACTCATAAAAAATTATACTACTTTTCCCTATTTTTTAATCACCAATCTCTCTCCTCCATTGGAGACCAATTTGGGGCTTTTCTAATTGGTGGAAAATTGGTAGCTTTTTCTTAATCAATCTTGCTTCAAGTGGGGTATAATCTCTTTCTTTGATTCTATTTTACATAATTGTATCATTTTGTTGCAAGATTTTGATTGTTTATGATTGTGAATAGTAGTATGTATTTTGATGAACTTGGTAATTGATTGTGTAATTTGGGTTGGTTATTTGTGTTATTGGTGATTTATTTGCTTGACATTGTGTTGTTGATTGTTTTTGTAGCCAAATTGTTCCAAATTGATTTGAATTGTGGAAGGTGATTTTTGGTAGTGTTGGTTGTGAAGTGAAATTGGTAGGTTGAGCCAAGTGGTTCTTGTGTAGTGTTGATGGTTGAAGTGTTTTGTGAAGTAGTTTTGTGATGTTGGTTATGATAAATTGGTGAAGAAATCATGTCAAGTATTGTTAAAGCTATCACTTCTAAAACTGAAAAGAGAAAAACAAATTAGCCATCACCTTCAAACACTTCTTCTCCTCAAACACAAAGCCTTGAGCCCCTTCCTCTCCCTAAACCTCATTTCTCTAATAAAGCGGCCAAACCTCTATATTCAACTTTCAAAGAGAGAACCTACAAGCCCTCACGGCATTATAAACAACATAGCATGATTAAATTGGTGATCGACGAGGATATGTGGTCTCTCTTAGATAATCTTGGGTTAATAACCTTTGTCACTCGGAGCTATATAACCTTACTCGAGCCTACTTGGTAGTTTTTGGCTTCTTTGAGAACTACTCTGGTGGGTGACAAGACTATGAGGTCTCCTTCCACCTCTTCAAAAAAATTCAACAAATTCAATGTGGAAATGTATTTAAACCCACATGCGGATTTATTCTTTTCAGACCAAGAGCATGAGCATTTGGAAGGTTTCTCTCAAAATGCCTTCTAGAAAGCTATCTCGGGTTTAAATAAGTTCGGCGCTCGATTTCTCTTGCAAGCGAAATATATCAACCATGTTTGAGAATGCTCCATAGACTATTGGGGTACTCGGTGTTCCCTAAGCAAGACTTGGGAAAGATGTTGCTCCCGGAGTTGCGGGCTTTGTGGATAGCAAATCGGGAAAAGTATCGAGGTCGGCTGAACTGGGGGCGTATATTTTTTTTGAGATGCATGGACATGAGGGGCAATCGGTCGGGTGATATACCTTGTGGTAGTATGGTCACAAGGTTAGCTACAAAGCTTGGGTATCTTGCACGCCGGTGGGAAATCTTGACAGCCTGTATCTCGACATCGATCAATTTAAGCAAGTGCAATTCTTGGATCGTAATGATGATGATGAGGTGGGTGTTCGATTGGCTTCGTAGGGGGTCTCATTGGTGTTATCTTCCGAACCCCTCTCTTAACTTTATTCACTGGGTAACCCCAAATGTTTGGTTTGTGCCCTCTGGTAACCGCATCCCCGGGGAGGATGAAGACATGGAGGATGTTTTGAGCGAAGAGCGGCAAATTCATGAAAATCAACAACAACAAAATCCGCTTGAACAACAACCAAGACAACATCAACAACATTGTTAACAATAACAACGACAACAATATCAAGAACATCTAGAATACGAGTTTGCTAATCCCAATATGGATGCCCTTAGTAGGCAAATGAAGGGGATGCAAATTCATTTGGAAGGCATGTATGATTAAGATTTTGCGGCAATGTATAATCAAATGAGAGGCAGTTCAGAGTTGCAACAATGTATGTTTCTCCAACAACAACAATTGTATGATGCTAGTGTTAACCGTGGGGAAGTCTCCCCCGCGGTTAACTATCCTTATTTTCCACCCCAAATTGGTCATATTCCATCTTGTGCGTATCCTTATTGGCAAAGCCAAGGACCCGAGGGTTCCAACACCGAGACTCGTTCATTCCTCGTTGAGCACTGTAACTACAATTTTCCTCCATCCCTTACTTTATGTGTTGTTTGCTTTGCATTGATGGGATGTTGAGATGTATTCATGCTTAGCTTGGGGGAACTTTATCTTCTTAGTGGTTTATCTTGGTTGCCAATATTGTTGATGGAAATTTCCTTTTCTCTTTCTTGCCTCGATGATTGATAGTTGCGTGCCTTAGCCTCTTCTTGATGGTGTTCGTTTGTTGTATGAGCTTTTCATCTCTATGTTTCCTCTCTTGATGATGTTGTTGTGTTGATTCCTTTGATAATGTGATGGGTGTCATAAAAGGCACCCATTTGATGAACATTTAGGTTGTTTTTACCTTCTTTTCATAGCATTCCTTCTTAATAAATTCATAATTTTATGCATTCGCTCTTTATTTTACCTTTTCTCTATTATTTTGTGGTTTTGTGCATTTTGATGGTTTTTCTAGTATTTTCAACTTTATTTGTTCTCTTTTCATGGTTGTAGGTCTTGATATGGATGGATTACTAAAGTGGAAGATTCTTTGGGAGCAAGCTCATGGCAATAGGAAAGCTCAAGATGCAAGGAAGTGGGCTCTCCAAGTTCTAGCTCTTGCGCTCTCAAGTCGTGCTCTCATGAAGATGGGGTTTTGAACCCACTGTCAAGTGCTTTTTTGGGACTTCCACTCTCGGTGTCCATCATCATCATTCGGTGCGCTCATACAAAGCCATTAGCGAGCGCACGAACCCTCGAGAAAAACCGAAGAAACCCAGAAGAGCGCGGGCGCGCAGCATAGTGGAACGTGCACGCCCCTCTGGGTCCCTGTTTCGTTCATCTTTGTTTCGCGCCTCCTATAAATACCTATTTGTAACCCGATTTTTGTAAGTAATTATAGATTGAATTTAGATTATAATTTTAGCTTAGTTTGGGAGTAGATTTTAGAGAGAGAAAACAAGGAATTTTAATGGTGATTGAGAGATTGAAGATTCAATGGTGAAAATTGTGTTGAAGATCTTCTCTATTATCAATGAGCATTTCTAAATCTATCTCATTTTATTGCTTTGTTTAATATTCTTGTTTGTTTGGATTGATTTTTATGTTTGATGATTTATTAGTGAAGTTGTTCTTCATATATTGTTGATTCTTGATTTCTTTAGTTGTTAATTTATTAGATGATGTTAGGGTATTAGTTTAGCTAGGGATTGGGTAAAACTTGTATGATTGATTGATTGTGCTTAATTTGGGGATTGTGTTGATTAATTGTTGAGATTAAAGTGATTAATGGAAATTGTGCATGTGTGTAATTCGATTAGGCCTTGAGAATTATGCTAGATTGCATTGTAATTGCTAATGATACGGACCATTACTTTAGGAATTGCAATTATCGATTTTGTTTGATTTTTGACGTTTCTAGTTAGTGTCTCTCGTAGTTAGCGCTAGTTAGACCTCTAGGAGATAGCTTGTCAAGCTCTTTTGATTGCTCTTACCATTAGTCTTCGCGACCATTGATTTGCATATTGTTCCCGAGTTGCTATATTTTTCATGATTACTTATTGGTCCCCGTTCCTAGTGTTTTATTTGTTATTCGTTTTGTTAGTTCGTTAGTGTTTACCTTTTATTCTTAGACTTCGACCTATCTTAGGCGCATAATAGAGAGTGCTCGAACATTACCGTTCCCTTGGGTTCAAGCCTTAACTTGCCTCTATACTAGTATTTGGGTTGGTATAAGTGTTTATTAATTTAGTTATGGCCATGGGAGGATTAGCTTCAATGACCTAGCCGCAACCCGCGTTATAATGATGCATGTTGTTTGCTCCCGTAAATCCAAAGCCTTCATATCCAAATTCCTTGAATCCAAATCCCTTCAATCCAAATCTTGTAGTTTAGATGATTAGTTTCTAGTTTAGTGTATAGTTTCTTTAGATTTCTTTGCTTATTCTTACTTTCTTTTTGGTAGTTTCAATTGCTTTTTTCTTTGTAGTTTCTTTTTGTATAGTTTGCTTTCTTTTGCTGTGTTTTGAAGTTACTAACTGTTTTCTTTTTTTATAGTTATATTTTCTATTTTTCTTCTCACTTGTCTTTGATGATGATGCTATTGATTCTCGGAGCTTAATGAAGGTGGTTGATCTTTCACTTTATTTTTATTAACATCGCTTGGAAGTCCGGTGAGATCCTTCCTATTTTTCTTTCTTGTATCTATTTTCTTGGATGCATAGATTAGGATTAGTTTAGGAGAAGTTGAATGGTTCGAGAATGTAATGCTTGTAACACCTTGGAGTGTTTGGGGTCATTGACATTGTTGTCGAATGACCACTAGTTTTACGATTGGGAATTACATGTTCTACTTGCATCTTTGTTCCTTTCTTTATTTTCCTACTCTTCCATTATCTTTGTTTCCCTATTTACTTTTATTTCTTTACTTTTTCCTTATTCTTCTTTTTTTGTTTGTGGTTTGAACAATGTTTTTGAGGCTTTATTTTTCTATTTTTTTTTTATTTTGCTTATGAGTTAGACTATATACCAACAGACTATTGGTATGCATGGTTTGAGAATATGCTTGGTTGATTCTAGGATAGCGTATGCTAAGGTAGCGTGTCTAAGAACTAGGGGGATCATGAAACCCGATTCTACTTGATTCGTGGCATGCTTGGTAGTTGCTTCCTATCGTTAATTTGACACCTTTAGTGAGTTTTTGCTACATCCATGTGAGGTTTGTAATTTTTCAAGCCTTCTTCACTTACTTGCATGAGCGGCAAGGATCCTTGACTATTGTAAACCTAATTTTGAATCTTGACTCATTATTGTCATACACGAGACCGAACCATCTAGGGAGGACAAAGGCTTATTTTCGGGGTGGTAATTTTTCTTTTCTAGGATAATCTTCTTTATGTTTAGTCCTTGGGGTTACATTTGCCTACTTGCTAACCATTTGATCCTTTTCCCTTCTTTTCAAGCCACATCTTTAGAACTTTGAGCCTTTTGTTTATTTTTGTTCCATTTTTGGTTTTTTTGAAGCAATTGATCATGTTTTTGGAGATTGTGGTAAATGAGTTTTGATATTGGTTCTTTTTTAAAGCAAGCTTTTGTTGTGTATATCTTGTGAATAATGGCAAGTGAATAAATGAAAAAGTCGTCCAAAGTTACAAAAGGCAAGGACATTCAAATGCAAAGTTTTAAAAGTCGTCCATAGTTAAAAGTGACGAGGACATTGAATAAAGTGAAATATGAAAAAAATGATAAAAGCAAAGCACATTTCTATAGCTTTGGCAAAATTTGAAATATTTGAAAAAATTGAGAAAATTCAAAAATATTTTGATGTAATTATTTTTCTCCTTTTCAAGCATTGAGGACAATGCTTCCTTTAATCTTGAGGAATAAGCATTTACGCTTTTTGTATATACGATTGTGGTTATAGCTTTGAATAAGCTTGGGGGTGTTAGTTTTTTTTGTTTGGTGATTATGGTCGAGGATAAAAGTAGGTCGTTGGGACTACTAACCCTGACCAAATTAATCATTTATAATACCTAAACTTACACTAAACTAGTTAGTGGCAAGTAAAGGGTCGAACCCAAAAGGACTAAGTGCATTAATTTGTGCCAACTAGACTACTAGGAAAGGTTGTGAGATATAGAGAGATTAAACCAAATACTACTAAGAGCAAATAACTAAAACTAGGGAAAATGGAATCCAATTACATCAATCCATTCAACAACATCATACAATTAGATGAAAATGCCCTCGATTAGGAACATCAACACATTTAACTCACTCTCGCACAATTAAGCATGTTAATTATCCTACTAAACTAATTCACTCTCGTGCAACTAGCCTAGCAAAGGTATGGAAGAATTTAGGGCTCTCAACCAACTCACTCTCACACAATTGATTGAAAGCACAATTAAGAGCATAAAATCGATTAGCTAGAAATATTCTAATCCATAAAAACATCACCCATACACATTAATCAAGAAACAATTTCATACTAATCACAATCAATCATTCAATTCATTAATATAACCATCATCCAATTCCCTAGAACAAAACCTAAGCTAAAATAATGAAGAAAGACATGGAAAACAAGGTAAAATAAGAATAAAAACAAGATTAAACAAACAAGCTAATTAATCTACTCAAATTAACAAACAAAAAGCAAAAAACTAAGAATTAAGCAAAGAAATAAAGATGAGAGAAAGTTGGAAAATGCTCATTGAATAGATGAGAAGAAGTTCCACAAGTTGCTTCTTCAACCTCTCAAAAACTCCATGGAAATCCAATTTTTCTCTCTCTACACTACTCCTAAACTAGAGAGAGAAAATCCTAATCTAACCCTAAGAGAGAGAAAATATAGGCTAAACTAATCTAATCTATCTAAAATAAAATGTTGATTGAAAGTTTTGAGAAAATAACCCCAAAGGGGTATTTATAATACAAGTTAAATAAAAATAAAATAAAATAAAATAAAACTAATTAAAACTAAGTACAAAAAAACAAAACTAAAAGAAAATAAAAGAAAAGAAAAAGAAATGGAGAAATAAACCCAAAAACCCCCAAAATTCCCACCCAAACCCACGAAAACCAACAGACCACCCAATTCCCCTTTCTCGTACATGGATGCTCTCCTTCTATCATCAACCATCATCCAAACAATGATCTTCACCGTAAATCAGCATCATCATCATCTAGCATCAAATCGTGGCCGTCCGATTTTCATTAAAATCACGTGAAAAGCTCGTGATTGACCCACATTTGCGCGCCCGCACAGAAGTCGCGCATTAGTCGTGCATAATAACTTACTGTATTGGACTCCATTTGTGCTCTTTTTGACAGGGCTGCACGGCCGCGAGTAGCTCCAGTCGCATTGGGGCTAAATTAGGCTGTTTCGTATTGGGGGTTGCTTTGTATTGGAGGCTGCTGCTGTTTCGGTGATAAAGAATGGTGGCGCGGCTGGTGGTTTTGGATGGTTGGTGGATGCGGTGAATTGGTGGTTTAATGGGTGAGTGGTTTGGGTGCTGGGCGAAGTGGCTGGCTGCAATTGTTGTTTTGGTGGCTGAGGGTGGTTGATTGTGACGGTGGCTCTGGCGTTGTGGGAGCAGGGGAATTGACGAGTTGTTGTTGTTGGTGAATTGGGAAAGTAGGGGATTGGTTGGTGATGGTGGTTCAGGTGCGGCTGGGTTCGTAATTGGTGGTGATGTGCGTGGTTGTGAGAGTGGTTGATGTGTGGGAATGCGGGGTGTTGGTGTTGGTTGATACAGGTTTTGGTGGACGGTGGTTTGGGTGGCTGAGATTGGTGGTTGATTGGAAGGTGCGGTTTATGGGAGCAGGGGAATGGTGTTAAGGGTGGCTGAATGTGGTTGTTGTTGGCGGATTGGTGGTTGTGATTTTGGTGGCTGATGAGAGTGGTGATGTGAGGTGAAGGGGGCAGCAGTGGTGGAGCTGGTGGTTGCTGTTGGTGTTAGTGGGCAGCAGTGGTGGCTGCTGTTTTGTGTGGTGAAGGGGGCAGCAGTGGTGGAGCTTGGTTCAATTTTGTGGCTTGAACCTCGGACCTTGAACCTGGTCGACCAAGGACCCGAAAACACCTACAACCAAAAACAACACGAGGGGATTTTTAAAAGATAAAATAAAATAAAATAAGATAAATAAAGTAAAATAAAATAAGATAAATAAAGTAAAATAAAATAAGATAAATAAAGTAAAATAAAATGATAAAACTAAATAAATAATAAAATTAAATGAAATAACATAAAATAAAGAAAACAAACTAGAACCTAAAAGAAATATAAATAAAAAGAGACAAACTAGGAATTAATAAAACTAAGTTAATTTAAATTAAACTAAAAACTACAAAAAAACTCAAATAAAAAGATAAAAGGCGAGAATAAGCAAAATAATAGAAATAAAGGATAAAATGAGCTTAATTATTGAAATAAGCCGGAAAAGCGACTCAATAAACACCCTAAAAGTGACATAAAAGTCACTTATCAGATTACTTGGTTAAGAGGAGAAGGTTTTATCACCCTTTTGCTTCTCTAATTAGAAATACCACCTAATTCTAAATTTAAAGCCTACCCTCACCCTTTTGTCCTTGCGTTACAACCATTGGGAAAGACCTTTTGACTTAGAGATTGAGTCACATATCGAGGGAGGGCATTATGAGTTAAAGCCTAAAGAGAGGGGATGCAAAGTCAAGATGTTGGGTAGCCTAAAATATGTTCTTTTCCGGCTCCTTCGAGGAGCTATTAAGATGCTCATTAGAGGGAGATTTGAGGCAAAAGGGGGAACGCAGTAAAGATCGAATGGGATGAAGGTGGATTGTGATAACTAGTTCTTTACGCTTAGCATATTACATGTTTCAATCAACCTCAGATATCTTGAAACGTGCATACCCCTATTTGCTTAAGAAATTTATTTATTTATTTGAAGTGTAGTAATTTTATAAAGTCCAATTCGTAAAGGTTTTGATTTCTTTTACTTTTGAAATTTGCCTCATTTTTGTTGTTAAGAGTTATGGGTAAACCTCTTATAAAACCCTTACGAGACCATTACTCGTCTTCTAGAGTGATCTAGGGGTTTAAAGGGCTTGTTGTAACTAAAAACAACCGTGATTCCTACGAAAGTGATTCTTAGTGTATATTCTCATCTCATGTCTTTTTTTTCATTTTTGAATAAGTCTTTTATCCTTTTCTTGCTAGCTTGGTTTTTGCTCGAGGACGAGCAAAAGTTAAGCTTGGGGAAGTTTGATGAGTGTCATTTATTGCACTTATTTGGCTTCTTTTAGGATGATTTTATATGATTTTTGTATCTCTTTTTACTCTATTTTGTCTAGTTTTATTTACATTTTCCTTACTTTGCTATTTCCTTCGAAGTTTTTCTTATTTTCTTGCTTTTCTAGTATATTTTTCATTTTCTTCTTTACTTGTTTTATTTTCTTTGTTTATTGGAAGTTAGGGATGTTCAAGAATCCCAAGTATATTCTCATATGAGTTTTCAGGTCAAGAGAGAGGTCCCGTTTCTCCATTTGGATCCCAAGAGCAAAGGAATTCAAGAGCTTGGTCATTTAAGTTGCGTCTTCATGCCTTGTAGGCATGAAGGAGTGGTGTCAAACCCACCAAGAAATGCTCAACGTA
Organism: Chenopodium quinoa; assembly: GCF_001683475.1. Lineage (NCBI taxonomy): Eukaryota > Viridiplantae > Streptophyta > Magnoliopsida > Caryophyllales > Amaranthaceae > Chenopodium > Chenopodium quinoa. The sequence goes on along the minus strand of NW_018744988.1, from coordinate 199,067 downwards.
CTTTCTATTGCATCATGGCTTATCCGAAGCTCACAAGGACAAGATTGGCCTCACCAAGGGGCTTCCCCTACTCCAGCTGCGCGGGCGCACACAAGAAAGGAGCAGCCATGCCAGGCCTATGTGCGGCCGTGCGCGACCCTGGAGCAGCCGAGCCCCTTCCTTATCCCTGCTTCGTACCCTTTTTGTAGTGGTCGTGCCTACTTGTGAGGGGCCTCGCTCTTTGAGGTTATTTTTGGAACGTCTAACTAACTTCCTTATAGTTAGTTTTGCTATAAACAGAATTAGCTAGATTTTTAGAGAGAGAGGTTTATGGGAGAAAGAATGAGAATTAGATTTTGATTGGAATTTTAGAGAGAAAAACTCTTTATTTTGTGGTATTATTCTTAGATTCTAGAGAGAGAAGCTTGATAATTGATGACTGTGCTATTGAGATCTTCATACGTCTTTGATGTTGATCAAAGTTTTGTAAGAATTCCTTACTTTTCAATGCAATTTAATGTTTGATTTTGTTTTATTGTTGAATTTCTATTGTTTAGCTTGAATTTGATTGTTGAAGTTGAATTACAATGTTGATGATCAGATTGATTATTTCTTTTGTATTGCATTTCAATTTCATCATGATTAGTGAGTACTTGATTTGATAGGGAATATGGTAAAGCATGTTTTGGTGATAATCTAATGCTAATTTGGGGCTTTTGATTGAATTGTTTTTGTGATTAAATTGGTTAATGAAACTAGTGCTTGTGCTTGGTTTGAAAAAGAGTAGCTAACCTTTAGGATCATGCTAGATTGCATTATAGCCTTCAATGACACGAACAATTGATTTGAGTGCTTGTTCTATTTTCCCTTCCATCGCTTTGTTGATTGAATCGTCTCGAATTAGAAAGATTGTTAGCAAGCATGTGGATCCTAAGTCCCCTGGTGTTTGATATTGAATTCTATTTTATTTAGCTTAATTGATTTGATTCACATTAGTATAACCAACCCACTCCCTCCCTAGCTTTCAGAATAGCTTAGCATCGACCTCAGCACTCCCTTCTTCCCTTAGGATTCGACCTAGACTTACCCTATACCTCGGGTTGGTTTAGTTTTATAAATATTGTTTTGGTCAGAAAATCTAGACTTCAATGACCTAAGTTTACCCCACGTCACTTAGGTTTGAAAACTAAGCAAGTATATAATGTTTTAATTTGATGAATGTTGTCTTGAAAGATGATGAAACATGCTCAGTGTTGAAACAAGATTCATAAGAAAGGGTTCTTAAAGGGAAAGATGATATGGATATGAAAGTGTGAATGAAGTGTGTGAAGGTGATACTAAGGCTGGTTGTAAAGGTTATGGTGATGGAAATATATATATGAAAAGAGTCAAAGATGATGGCTCTTTAGGCTGGGTAAGCTAATGTGATGTGGGTTTAAGCCCCCAATTCTAGCTCTAAATGGGTAAGGGTAAGCATTGGATATTTTTTGACTCGATCATGCATATGAATGTAGCAGCACCTCAATGTGAGGTTGCCTACATATCCGTTAAAAATCAGGTTGAACGTAGCTCTTACCGAACTTCACACAAGTGTATGTACACCTTAAACAAGTCTTTCAAGGGTTGTAATATGGTTAAGTACATGGTTTAAAGAAGAAAAGGGTACAAGGCTCAAGACCCAACGGAATCCCCAAATAAGTAACTATGAATTTGAAAATTTTGAATTTTGCAAGTTTATTTTCAACATTTTTTTTCCTTTGATTTTTTTCATTCTTTTGAATCAATGTAGGCAATCTCAGATTATGCGGTCCATCACTCACTTATCATTCATGTTTCTGACGAGTGGCATTTATGCCACTCTTTTATCCTTTTTCTCTAAGGATTCTCCCCTCATTTGCACTTGTTTGGCCCTTTTTCTAAACATTTTTACTTAGTTTTGCTTTCTTTTTTCTTTTCTCCCTTGTCTTTCCTTCTCTTAGTCTTCTCGCTTTATTTTAATTTTGATTTCCATACTTTGGTTTTGTAGGTATTATGTGCCGAAAGAAAGAGGATATCAAGAAGCCAAGCTAACTGTTGTGTGCGGGGTGCTGTGCGGCTTCTGTGCGGGTGCACATGTTAGGCTGTGCGGGCGCGCAGCCCTGTCAGAACCCGCACAGCTAGTCTGAAGAAACAGAGCCTAACTAGAGAGTTTGCGCGACCTTGTGCGCGATATATGTGCGGGCGCACACCCCTGATGCGCGGGCGCGCAGGCCTAATGTGTGGGCGCGCTTATTTTCCTCGTACCCTCAAAGTTGCGGCCGCGCACTACGCTGAGAGGAAGCACACACCTACATATGTCATGTGCGGGCGCGCACGGATGGGTTTCCGATTTATTTGCGCCTTGTTGTCCAATTCTCTTTCTTTTGGGGGGAGCCACATATATATAGACGGGACTCTTTGTAACACTTAGTACTAATTCCATAGAACATTAGCCTAATCTAGAGAGAGAAAATAGATTGTTACTAAGCTTCCCTTTTTGTATTCAACTTTGCTCAAGCTTTAATCTTCCATCAATCAAGAAAGTATCCAAGTTTTCATCTTTCTTTAATCCTTTCTTTAGTAATCTCTTCTCCTTTCCTTTAATATTATTTATTTGTTTTATTGTTACTTATTTTTGTCAATCTTATTAGTTTATCTAGTTATTATTGATTTCATATATTTCAATCATGTTTTGTTTTGAGTTTCTTGTGTTTATTTCTAGTTTTGATATTATGTTTAATCTCGCTTCTCTAGGCTAAACTCTTAGCTAGGGGAAGGGGGTGGAAGATATGATTTGATATTGGATGAATGATGATGGTTGGATTGAACTTATGACATATATTGATGAAATACATGATTTTTATTAGCTTGGGATTATTGTTTCACTCTATTTGATGTTTTCTAGTTTAAATGCATGAAAGTGATTTGAACTAGATTAGGATCACCTCTATTTTAATGATTGTATGAGAATGAGTTATTAAAGTGGAGTTTTTATGGATTGTGCTTCTTTATTCTCTTGATTTGATTGTAACTAATAGGATGCATGAGAATGATCCTTACTATTGTAGACCTCTTTCATTGATTTGCCTAGACTATTGCATGAGAATGAATTGTTTAGGTATAACCTTGTGTTCTTTGGCATATGTTTCATGATAATCACCATTATTCTCCTCTTTCTAATTAATCATATTGAACACCCCCGTATCCCTAGCGTCATTTTTTATTGATTTTAATCATCATTTTCTTGCTTACTTGTAGTTTTAGTGTTGTACTCAACAAAACCAACAAAACAATCCCCTTTTAACTCTTGCATTAGTGATATTTGATGTTGAATTAGCGTGCTTCCCTAGTGGTTCAACCCTTTACTTGCCACTAACTAGTTTAGTGTAGGTTTAGGCTTTATAAATGATTAATTTGGTTAGGGTGGTAGCTTAACGACCTATCTTATCCCAATCAGTTTCTCAGGCATGGTACCAAGCACTCGATGAGAAACACAATTTCAGATGTGTTCATATCAAAGACATTAGAACACTTACCCTTAGACATTGTTTTATGGTTGCTTTGCTGTTTTTTTATTTTTTAACTTGCTTTTAGAATGTTACAAAAACTTTACACTTTCCCATCCTAGGGCTAGGTGAATGTGGGTTAAATAAATAAGGCTAATCGTTAGACGAGTCTCAAAGTGGTTACTACAGAAATGGATATGTGATTGAGCGGTTAATGGGGAATGAATGGGTTGTATAGGTACCACAAACCATTGGTATGCCTTGCATTCAGATCGACAATTGATTTTTTTTTTTTTGCTGATTACATGATCAAATGTAAGAAAGAGATTCTCATTTATGAAGAAGGTAAGAAATGTGACACATAGACACATGGATAAGGATAACCTATGCTAGACTTTTTAGGGGTAAGGGTTTGAAACAAAAGAAGAAGAAACATATGAAATCTTGATGAGAAGCTTCCATCCTGCTTTGTCTTCATGGCTATTTTATGAGTTACTTCTTGTCGCCTGGTGAGGAAAGAAGTTTGTTCTAGTTGATGCTTTGATTGGAAGGAATGAAGGAAGGAGCGACGTTCCCCTAATTCTTCCAACTATTTCCTAGTGATTTTAGACTCAAGTATTGTGTAAGGATGATCTCACTTAATGCATTCACTCAATACTCGGATTGAAAAGGAATAGTGTATGAACCAATTTTGAAAACTGATGGGAAATACTCCACTCATTCCTATTACGACGGAAAACGACGCATACAAGATCCTAATATACAATCATAAACAATATGGTTCGTGACTAGGAGATAAAGTGTGTGCAATGACTCAATATGTGTGATTAGGTGATTTTTTAAGATTCGTGGTATGATCGCAAGGCTAGACATGAGGACGTTGTGAAAGACAAAGGACCCAATGACCATATAACATTGAAGACTAAAAGACAAACTAACTTGATTAATTTTGTCCAATTTTAATGTCTATGATATTACTAGGTGAAACGGTCCATTGGCAATCGTTAGTCATAAATAAGATCAACCACATTCAAAGACAAAGAACACATGTTAAGGTTAGCACAAAAATCGATCACAAGAAACTAGGAAGAGGACTAGAATTCTAGAATAGTTAGGACTCATTGGTATAAAAAAATAAATAAATAAAAAGAAAAATCTATAATCCTATTTTATTTGATTTGACATGGACTAAAAGACTTGGCTAAGACTAGCTTGACACGAAAAAATTAAAAAAAAAAAATTTAAAAGTTGACGCTAAAAAGACAACTAAATTATAAAGGCTGTAGTATATCAGTTATAACTTCTAATCTGCGACTATGATTGGGACACAATCAACTCCAACTGAAAGATAAAACTCGGGGCTACAGATTCATATGTTCCACGACATGTTGCTCTTTCTAGAACTCCGGCTATAACCTAAACAACTCTTATGCAGTATATAGGAATAAAAATCCGGGTTGACTCAAAAGTAAAAAAATTAAAAAAAACTATGACTTGGCTTAAATAAAAAAAAGGATTTGATAAGAGAAAAAATAACATAAAAATAAAAAGTCAATAAAAATGCACATAGAAACACTTTGTCACGCATGATGCAATGAATTTCACAACCTAAAGTCAAGTTCTATGTTCCACTATGGTCAAGCTTTTGGGTGTCAAAGGGTACCATGGTTAAGAATTTGGACGCGTTAGCAAGGCAGCATCCCTTAAAGGTGTATGCCAACGGGAGGCTTTGCGAGTTTGTAATGAAACCGAACTCAACTCCATGGTTTGGGTGGATTTAAAAACTCGAATAAACCCTTATTTCCATGAGCGTTTTCAGGTTGATAGAGCATAAATACCCCGGGCTAGCCACATACGTAGAACACTTACTATTGTGTCAAAATAGGTAAGCTATAATGCATATACATATGTAACAATTCCAACTAAATCGCAGGAATACAACACGAGAATCTTTCAAGTCTCATCCACTCATCTCAATTCAATACCGATCACTCAAATCGATAAATAACCAAGAATCCTCCCCAGTGGAGTCGTCAAATTGTAGGAGTCGTTCAAAGTGCTCCTACGTTAAGAATGTTGTGAATATGCTTGGCACTCATAGAAAATGGGAATTGACGTATACGATTAGGGATAAATAAAGTAGGGAGCCGCCAACAAGTTTTTAAGGAACTTGTAAATCGTTCACGAATCATAAAAGGCAACCACGATAAGGGACAACAATAGGCAACAATGATTGACCCGTGAAGGTTACACCCCATTCATAATCCATGAGATAACTAACTCCATATGGTTCAGAACCACGAAAGGAGGATAGGGGATGATGGTACGAAGTGAGTCTTGGAGTCACATTTTCCCGTATTGGCCTCTACTCAATTCTTAAAGTGAAAAGTGATTCCTGCAATCTCAAAGGCATGCAACACAAAATATTCAATTTTCTCCAAACTATTATTATGCTAAATTAGTTTAATATTAATGCAACACATAATTCCAAAATATCGTGATCACTTGATTAAACAACAAGATTAAAAAGGAACCTAAACTGGTCGTCCAAATTATCTTATTAGGCGTGATTTTCAATTACATATTCCCTTTAAACATGCAATATGGTGATTAATAAATATATAATAGAACTAACATTAATATTGAAAGCAATTTAACAATAAATTTAATGATATAAAATCATTAGAAAAATAATAGAAATAAAAGGAACATGATTCCTTACTTTTATTTTGCTTGCTTGCAACTATAAAACAATAAACGAGTTAGTAACTTCAAGGAAATAAATAAAACAATAATTAAAATTAAATTAAATACAATTATTGTTTTTATCACATCTTTTGATCCAGAAATTACAATAAGATAAATAATATGTCTTTGGAAATCTGTTGAAGTCTTATTTCTTACCCAATTACAATCAGATTAAAATCTTTTTTAGAATAAAAGATATGGCCGAAAAAGTGGGACGGTGTCAATTTTTTATAGAGTTTTGTATTTCATTCATTTCTTTTCCGTTATAGCTCGGAATTGATATAATAATTTATCATTGGAAAGATACTTTCAAGGGCTATCCAAAAATCTAAGATTTTGATAAAAACTATGAGGCACGAAAATAATATCTGACTATCTTTGAACGTCTTTCAATTCGAACGGGATTAGGACTTTCAAAAATAAAAGTTTTATTCAATTTAAAACTTTTAATCTTATCTTTTCAAAAAGTATAATTAAGATCTTTTATAAACTTATAGAGGATTCCAATTAATCCTAATTGGTTTATGAATGGGATTAAAGCTTTTGCACCCTCCATATGATCATTGGGTAGTAGGTAAGGTGGGCTTAGGTTCGTTATAACTTGGATTTGGGCTTATAATATATCATTGGAAATATCTTTTCAATCCCCATCCAACTATTCAATAATTGGACCCAGATTATGGACCAAAATAAACTATTATAAACGTTTTTATAAGTAGGACACGAAATGAATGATTTTTAGGGACACGAAATGAATTATTTTGGGTTTGAAGGCACAAAAATAGAAAAATAAGTAATGGTTTTGGGATATGGGCTATGAATTGGGTTGGTTTATGAAATGTATTGGAATTGAATATGGATTTAAGCACTCCAAGTTTAAATCCTCAACTCGACCAATAATGGCGGTGAAAGGTTGTTCATCATCGGGTTTGGTTTTAGGGAGACATTTTTAGGTTTCTATAGAAGCCCCCACTTTGACTGATTTTGTAGAAACGTTAGTTTTAAAAACAATAGTCAAAGTAATCGATAGGGAAAGAGAATGATTTAAGACATTCTGCGATCATAAATTACTCTGTATAAACCGATACCTGCAGAAAAATGTTTGCTCCACACATAAAAGAGTAAAGAGATAGAATGCATATCTGACACCAGTGTATCGGTGGCAAAAAATTTTGTATTATTTGACACCAGTTTATCGGTGAAAAATGAGTTTGGTAGCTTTCTATGCCTGGAGAAATCTACCGGATGATGTTTGTCGAGATACTTTCCATGCTTGAGGAGAGTCAATAGATGAAATTGGTAGTTTTCTATGCTTGAAGAAATCCACCGGATGATGTTTGTTAATATACTTTCCATGCTTGAGGAAAGTCGACAGATGAATTTGACAGTTTTCTATGCTTGAAGAAATCCATCGAATGATACTTTCCATGCTTGAGGAAAGTGGATAGATGATATCATTGTTGACTTCTTCGCCTTGAGAGCTGGCAACGACCGTCAATTTTAAATGCTTGAGGAAAACCTTGTCTAATGATGAGATTGCAAGTCTCTATGTATCGAGAACCTTGCGCCGTGAATCATCTTCGCTTGGGAGATGATCACTAAAATGATGATGGTTCTCATATCCCCGAACGTGGGATGTAGATGGTTTGCTTGTCCCCGAACGTGGGCTGTAAATGGTTCGCTTGTCCCCAAAAGTGGGATGTAAATGGTTCTCTTGTCACCGAACGTGGGCTGTAGATGGTTCGCTTGTCCCCGAACGTGGGCTGTAGATGGTTTGCTTGTCCCCGGACGTAGGCTGTACTTGGTTTGCTTGTCCCCAAACGTAGGTTGTAATTGGTTCGCTTATCCCCGAACGTGGGATGTAGATGGTTCGCTTGTCCCCAAACATGGGCTGTAGTTTGTTCGCTTGTCCACGAACATGGGCTGTAGATAGTTTGCTTGTCCCCGAACGTGGGCTGTAAATGGTATGCTTATCCCCAAACCTGGGCTGTAATTGGTTTGCTTTTCCTCGAACGTGGGCTGTAAGTTGTTTGCTTGTCCCCAAACGTGGGCTATAGATGGTTCGCTTGTTGCCGAACGTGGGCTATAGATGGTTCGTTTGTCCCCGAATGTGGGCTGTAATAGAGACCTGTAAAATAAAATTTGCCAAGCGGCTATTATAGACTATGATTGGCTTAACCAACTAACATGACCAAGCTTGACTTTTCATGACATGACATGTGTATAACTTGTGGTTGTTTGTGTATATGGTGTGTGTGTACAAACACAAGCAACCAAAAATGCAAAAGTAAAAAAATTTCGTCATTTTTATCATGATTTTCTCCCCAAAAAGAAAGACATGAAAATTGATCTTTTATTTTCGATCTTCCTTGATGAGAAAATTTTGAATAAGTTTTTGAACTTCCCTTAAAGAAAAGACATGAAAAAGGGAAGAATTTTTTAACTTCCTCATTAAGCAAGACGAAATGAATCGCAGAGATTGAATTGCTTTTCTTGAAGATAATGTATGCATGATGCATGTTCTTAGGCTAGGAGGCTAAGGATAATTACATCATGTGACATGATATAGATGAATTCATACCTAAGGTGTGATAGAAGAGATTTGAGCTAAACCATGGGGAAACCTTTACCTTCTTTTGATGTAGCAACATGCAATGCATCTTGGCTAATAATGTTCATGCACATTTGCTCATCAACATCCTATAGGCTTCCATTGAGCACATCTTCATACAAATCCATCTCCTTGCTAGGAGCACCTATATTTTCCTTATTCAACAAAACATTCTCAAGAGCATCGTTAGAGGTGAACAATTTCTCAAGCATGGAAGACACAACATGATCAAGATAGTAAATCATCATACAATTCTCCAAAGAGGAACTCGAATACTTCATACTATCATTCAAGTCAAATTCTATCACTTCATCTCCTACTTTATGTGAAATTTTAGAACTCTTGTCATAGCACCCAAAGTAGCAAGAAAGGGTCTTCCTAGAATAATAGGAATGTTAGCATCTTCGTCCATCTCAAGCACCACAAAATCCACTAGAATAACAAATTTCCCAACCCTCAAAGGGACATCCTCCACCTTACCCTTAGGAAACTTGATTGACCTATCGGCCAATTGCAAGGTGATGTTAGTAGGTAAGAGTTCCCCTAGTTCAAATCTTTGATACACCGTATATGGGGTAAGGCTAACACTATCTCCTAGGTCAAAAAAGGCATTGTCGATTTGCATTTTGTAAATGGCATAAGGGATGGAAAAGTTTCCGAGATCTTTTAGCTTAGTAGGCATCTTGTTCATTATGATTGCACTATAATTCTCGGTCAAGTTCACCGTATCCACAGCATCACAAGTCCTCCTACTGCACAAAATGTCTTTGAGAAATTTTGCATAGTTAGGCATTTGGGTGACAAAATCGGTACATAGTAGAGAAAGGTTAAGTTGCTTGAGCATGTTAATAAATCTTCCAAATTGTTCATCTAACTTGTGTCTCATGAATCTTTGTGGATAGGGAAGCTTAGGTTTCACAACTTCTCTCTCTTCCTTCACCTCTTGGGTGGCTCTAACATCACTTCACTCAAAGATGTACCATCTCCCTCATCCTCAACTAAAACCTCATTGGCACCCTTATCACTCTTGCTCTTACTAGGCAAACTCTCCTCAAACACCTTACCATTCCTTGTTACTATGGCATTAACGGGTATCTTAGGGTCTAGGCCTTGATAATGTAAAGAAGAAGGTCTTGCATGGTATTTCAAAGCCTTGGCAAGTTGAGAGTTTTGGTTTTCAAGCATCTTATTGTGGATCATCATTTCATTAAACTTCTTGTCACTCACCGCCATATAAGTGTTCACCAACTTGGTTTTGTTTTCAATGATTTCTTCCAAGTTGTAACTTGAAGAAGAAGAAGAAGAAGAAGAAGAAGAAGAAGAAGAAGAAGAAGAAGAAGAAGAAGAAGAAGAAGAAGAAGAAGAAGAAGAAGAAGAAGAAGAAGAAGAAGAAGAAGAAGAAGAAGAAGAAGAAGAAGAAGAAGAAGAAGAAGAAGAAGAAGAAGAAGAAGAAGAAGAAGAAGAAGAAGAAGAAGAGGATTGAACATAGGAATTGTCATTTTGGGTCTTTGGAGCAAATCCGGGTGGGGGACCCCTTTGAGCATTATTTTGAAAATTTTCCCTATTTTGATTGTTCTAATTACCTCTTCCTTAAATTTGACCATAACCTTGGTTATGATTACAATAATTTTGGTTTTGATTTTGTCTACTATAAACTTGGTTGTTATAGTTACCTCGTGAATTTCGGTTCCCTTGGTTCTTATTACCACCACCTTGGTTGTAGTTATCAAAATTCCCATAGATGTTGTAATTCCTATTCCATTGACCTCTTTAATTCTCAAACCTAGAATTAATCATTATTGTTTGACACATAATTCACATGCTCATAAACATTTCCATCTTGATCATCACAAACATCGATACATGCATCAGGGCAATTAGAAGCATCATGATCATACGATCCACAAACATAACAAAACAAGCATCCACTAGGCATCTTACTAGAAGAGGGATAGGGTTTATAATTAGAAGACATCCCTCTCCCCTTATATTGGGAGGGAATAATTAAAACTTGGGAGGTAGCACTTTCCAACTTTGCCTTGATAGTGGACATTTCCTTCCCCAAGTTTGTCATTTGTGAGGATAAATTACTGATTGTATTTAGATGATCAGCCAAGCACAACAAAGATCTACTCTTGCTAGTTGACTCCCTTTTTCCAATCTCTATAGTACCTCACTACGTCTTCAATTATGTCTACCACTTCCTCCTCCGTTTTATTCATAATGAGACCTCCGGCTTTTCCATCTGAACATGACTTTCCTGAGGACTTAGGCCACCATAGAAGATTTGAATAATTTGGTAAGTAGGAATTCCATGGTGAGGACATTCTCTTTGGTACTCTTTGTATCTCTCCCATTCTTCATAGAGGCTTTCACTAGACTTTTGCTTGAAACATTGAATCAAAGCTCTTGCCTCCGCTATTTTCTTTTGTGAATGGAAACGGGATAAAAATTCCTTGGTCACTTCGTCTCATGTCCTTAGAGAATTTGGCTTGACCTCCTTGTCTAGGCATTTCAAAGCTTGCCCTATGAAGGAAAAGGGAAAAAGCTTGAAGCGATGAATTCTTGGGAAATCCCGTTCACTTTGGAAGTGTTGCAATACTTTTCGAACTCTTTGAGATGGTTTAGTGGGCTTTCCTGCTTGGCTCCACTAAATTATCGCCTCTCTATCAAAGTGATCATTGCCGGCCTTATTTCAAAGTAATTTGTCGGCGTTGTAGGTGGAGCAATCCCACTTTCAAACCTATATACACCGGGAATCCCCAATTCCTTCAATGCCACCCTTAGAATTTCTCCAATCCTTGCTTGTTCTTCTTGTTGTTGTTCTTCTTCACTTGAAGAGATAGAACTCAAAGATCGTCTAGAAACTCTTGTCCTTGCAATTGTTATCTCAATCTCCATATCAAGTGGCACTAGTGAACGACCCCTTGCTCTATGCATACAATCCCAAAAGTAACAATTAGTAGCACAGATTCAAATGTAGCCAAAAAGAGAAAATCTTTTTGTATTTTCAAATTAATATGAAGTAGATTCAACAACTATAACAAAGCACCAATATCACTCCCCGACAACAATGCCATTTTGATGTAGGGAAAATGTAGGTCGTTTTCTAATCTCCCCTAGAGCCATACAAATTTTTATTCAAGGGTCAAGGGTCAAGGGTCGAACCCAAAAGAATGAGTAGGAGAACGCTATAGCCTAGGTCAAGCTACTTCGAAGATTTTAAAAAGAATTGAATTTTAACTAAGGTATCGAAAGACTAAACAAATCAATAAGCTAAACACTAGGGATAAAGGTTCCACATGCAAGCTCAATGATTATGCTAATCAATGGATGATTCGATTGATTCAAACATTGCAAAGGAAAAACAATAGTTGCAACTAATAGAATCCAAAAGCTATCTCATATAAGCTAAGCTAGCGTTCACTAAGAATGGCTAACAAGGAAAATCACAATCAAATAAATCAATTCTCTAATCAAGGGTTCATGTCATTGAAATTTGTTGTGTAATATAGATTAATCTTATAGGTTGATCACTCCTGGTCTAATTAATCACGTGCATAACTATTTCAACCAATTTAATTGCAACAATTCAATCAACCAAGAATCATCAACTAGCAATAATCATCAATCAAGCACGATTCCCCCTCCATAGCTACTAATCTACTCACTAATCTTGATGGAATTCAAAAAACAATACAAATTGAATCACAAACATCATCATTTCAAGCTTAATCAAAGAGAAAATCAAACATTCAACAAATTCTCAACCAAAGATCCAAATTCAAATAAAAAATTCAAGAATTAAAGGAAATATCAAGAAAAAGTAACTTCAAAGGAAAAAAATCTCACAAACTTTCATTGATTTAAGATGGAATCCAAGCTCAAAGTTGAAATCAAAGATGAAATTGAGTTAAAAAAACAAGTAATCTCAAGTTTCTCTCTCTACTTTCTCTGTCTTTTATTTCTAGAAATAAGTCTCCAGTACCTATAAAATCGTCTACCCCTAAAAAAAGGAAAAGTCAATGTTATTTATAACAAATTGAGTAAAGGGAGGCTAAGCACCCCGTGCGCACACACTAGGCCACTGTGCACGCGGACAGCAGGGTCTGTGCGCACGCACAGAGGGGTCTGCGCGCACGCACACCCTTGTTGTGGTGCTCGTGGCTTGGCTTCCCATGCTCGCTCGTTGATTCTTGCGCTCTCATGCATCCTCATCATTGATGCTATCGAGGAGATGCCCGCGAGGAGGTCAGCCTTCTAATCTTCAAATATTTGCACACTCCGGACCTAAAACCAATGAGAACACATCCGTAAGGGAGCGGCAAACAAGATTTGAAAACATCATTTGCAAGAAATCAAGTAAAAATAAGAGAGAAAGCAAAAAGAATAGAAATTAAACTAAAATAGCTAATTAAGAACAAAAATCATGGAAAAACTCATAAAAGTAAACGAAAAACCACAATGAGCTATAAAGACGGAAAATAGGAGAAAACTAGAAATATCATTAGAAAATAAAACGAGCAAATTTAGAAAAAGTTATCTAAAACTACTCTATTGAGCGCCATAAATGACACTCATCACATAGGAAAGAAGAAGAAAGACTTTAAGGCTAGGGAAGGGTAAGAAGACCTTTCCGCCTAAGCAAAAAACTACCAAAGATAACAAGGATAAGAAGGTAGCATCTTCTAAATCTGATTTTGGATGCTTTTATTGCAACAAGAAGGGGCATTGGAAGAGAGATTTCCTCAAATTCAAGGAAGATAAGAAGAACGGAACCATTTCTTCTGGATCAGGTATATTCGTTATATACTTAAAATTCACTAGCTCAGCATCATGGGTATTAGATACCAGATAGTAATTCACACCTTTGTTCCAATTCTTAGGGACTAAGGAACACTAGAAGGCTAAAAAAGGGAGAGGTTGAACTCCGGGTCGGCAATGGAGCCAGAATTGCGGTCGTAACCGTGGGAACTCTAAGTTTGTGTTTGCCCTCGAGGCTAGTTTTAGAACTTGAAAATTGTTATTATGTTCATAACGTTACAAAAAAGATTATTTAAATTTCGGCGTTGGATGCCAAAGTTTTTGAGTTTCGAGTAAAGGACAATGAATGTTTGTTTTATCTCTATAATGTTTTATATGGTATTGCACATTGTGAAAATGATCTTTATGTGATTTTGTTAGACAAACAATTTTATAATGTGAATAATACCACCAAGAAAGGTAAGACCATTGAGTCAAATGAGACGTACTTGTGGCGTTGTCGTCTTGGCCACATTAACATCAAACGCATCAAGAAACTTGTACAGGAATGTGTTCTTGACTTGTTCGATTTACAATCATTTAAGAATTGCGATGATGTTAATTAGGCAAGATGATAAAGTATCCATTCTTCAAGTTGGGAAAAAGAGCAGGTGACTTGTTGGGCCTAATACACACCGATTTATGTGGACCAATAAGCACAACCACAAGAAACGACCATCAATAATTTATCACCTTCACAGACGACTATAGTAGATATGGATATGTCTACCTTATGTCCCACAAATTGAAAATCCACTTGGCAAGAAATTCAAAGCCCTACGATCGGATCTAGGTGGTGAATACTTGAGCCAAGAATTCGATGATCATTTGAAAGAAAAGGGTATACCTTCAGAATTGACACAATTGAACAGAGTATCTGAAAAGAGAAATCGAACCTTGCTTGACATGGTATGATCAACAATGGGTCTTAGTGACCTTCCTATCTCTTTCTGGGGACATGTTCTTCTAACCGCGACACTAACACTGAACTGTGCTCCATCAAAAGCCATAGAAAAGACTTCATACAAGCTATGGACGAAGAAACCTGATTAGGGGATTTTTATCCACCAATCACCGTCTGACAAGTGGACCAACCAGGTTCCGACACGTGTTCTTCACGAAGGCCAACAGGAACCTGCCACGTGTCAATCACAGATACGTCCTCCACGGACCACTTAAGACACGCCACGTGTCCGCCCATGCCAAATGGGAAAACCGGCCATCAAGGCCCAGTCCAGTCTAGAGGCCCGGTCAGCCCTAGGTTTACCTTAAAACCTAGAGAGTTGCACGCTTCCCAAGGCTATAAATACTCGATTAATCCTCATTAATCAAAAAACGGAATAATTAAGAGATCAAGCAGAGAAGAACAGAGTTATTAACAACCGGCTAATCTCGCTAACAAGGCAGATTACCAACACTAAGCACTCTCACCTAGAGAGATCTCATTACTTTAATTTCTGTATTGATTACTCCTTAATCAGGTACTAACTTGACCGTTGGAGGCGGAGCTCTCAGGAGTCTCCGTTATTTTGCAGGTACAGGCGTCCGGTTCCAGTCTCGGAATTGTAACTCTCCCGCAGGACATCAGAAAACCCCGAAACATTTGGCGCCGTCTGTGGGGAGAGTACTTCAGAGATGGCATCCAAGTCTGTACCGACTCCAGAAGAGAGGCGTCCCCTAGACGACCCTCAAGTTCAGTCGGACCATGATACCGAAAGTGAATTTGAAGTTGAAACTCATACAGCTCCAGATGGGACCCTAAGGGCCCGACGTACCCGTCATACCGAAATGAGGGAACGGGAGTATCTTCAGACAGGAAGCGAGCCAGCAGGCGCACCGCTTGCTCGGCAACAGCCGACTGATGGGTCTGCTCCCATCACAAGGAACGAACTCATGACCTTCATGAGGGACTTCAAGGGAGAGATCCAAGAGTTGATCAACAAAAAACCGCCTGCTTCAGTCAAAGAGCAGTCGGCCAAGAAACCTTCCACTTCACTGAAGAGGAAGCCAGTTCAAGGACGAGAGATGACTCCTCATCCTAAATCCAAGAAACGGGAGCCATCTGCTCTTGATTTCACAAAACTCCGTTATCCTACGGGAAATAGGAAACCGGTTCGTCATAATCAGGCGGACGGGTCAAAGCAAACGTTCACAGATGCTCGGCACCTGCTAGAGCAGAAGAAGAGTGACCGATTATCAGAGTCGGCTTCTACTTCAAATTTTCAGGACAGTTTGCGAAATGCCTCGATGAGGCCAACTCAGTCGTACCATGAGAGTCAGTCAGGCGGCACCTCCCGTCAGTCCGGCTTTCATAGTGCCCAGGCGGTACCAAACTTACCATTTGTGCCGCAACAACAGTATTTTATGCAGCCACCTCCATTTGGTGGACCTGCAGCAAAAAACGTCCAACCTATGGACTGGCAGCTACGGCTGCTTAGACTTGGTGAACAGCCGTCGGCCTTCTCCAAGGAAATTACTGAAGCCGCTCAGCCGGCCAAAGTAAAAAATGTTCTAGTAGGCGCCTATGACGGCACTACTAACCCAGAAGACCATCTGATGGCATTCACCAACCTGATGTACCTTCAAGGGTTGGATGATCCCACCTGGTGCAAGTGTTTCCCAGCGACTCTCAAGGGAATTGCACAGCAATGGTTCGGCAACCTGCCGACTGGTTGTGTAAACAGCTTCAGGACGCTTGCTTACTTATTTGCCTCCAACTTCGCTATGAACATCCCTGCGAAGAAAACGACCCTTGATTTGGGAACAATTCAGCAGGGTGAAAAGGAGGGGCTTCGTTCCTACATCAGGCGGTTCAACCTGATGAGAATACAGATTCAAGGGTTACCGGATGAGGTAGCTTATACTGACTTTTTTAGAGGTCTCAAAGACGGGTCTACCTTCAAATTTGATTTAGTTCGAAAAAGGGTGGCGACTCTTCAAGAGGCCTTGATTGAAGCAGAAGCCTATATACAGGCGACTGATCTGTGTACGATGAAACAGTCGGACGGGAAGAGGTTCGACAACAGAGAGGGACGACAGAAACAGTCGTCCAATAAAGATGAAAAAAGAAAAGAGGTCTGGGCGGCTGATTCCTCTAAACAGCCGGCCCAGAAAAAGAAAAAAGAATTCAAACCATACTCCCCAAAGTATGTGTTTAACAAGGATAACCAGTTTATCCTAAAAGAAATAAAGGGACGGCTCTCAATTGAGAAGCCGCTCCCCATGAAGGGTTCTGCGAGCAACCGGAACCAAGACAAAATCTGTGCTTATCATGATGACATTGGTCATCACACCAATGACTGCATCAGTCTCATGCGGTACCTAGACCGCTTGGCTGATCAAGGTGATCTTGACACTTATGTCAAGAAATCTACGGGGAATACTTCCTCAAAAAAGCAGTCGGCCAAAAAGAATCAACAGGCCGACAGTTCCGATACAGATGATGCAGTCGTCTACACAATTGCAGGCGGCTTCTCAGGAGGCGGCCCCACTATTAGGGGCAACAAAGATAATATAAGGCGGTTAGATGTAAATTCCGTTCACCAAGAACGGCCATCCAAATATACATTTCCTGAGATTGTCATCACTGAAGAGGATCTAGGAGGAATAAGGGGACCGCATGACGACCCCCTCGTTATTGAATGTAAAGTGGCCAACCAGAGAGTTGGCCGAATCCTCATAGATACCGGGAGCTCTTCAGATCTCATCAGCAGCAAATGTCTGTCAAAACTGAAATATCAGACGGACTGCATACATCCGGCCTCCCACCCTTTAATAGGTTTTGGAGGAGGAGTCGTCCACCCACTGGGACGAGTAGATCTACCCATTCGCCTGGGCGAAAAAGGGGAAGGACGACACATGGTAGTCCGGTTCCTAGTGGTAGAGGAACTCTCGGCCTACAACATGATTCTGGGTCGACCAACCCTGAATAATTCCAAGGCTGTTATAATCCCGTCACTTATGCTGCTTAAGTTTGAAAGGGATAATGGAACAGTCGGCTCCCTAAGGGGAGATCAGAGGATGGCCCGAGAGTGCTATCTCTCGGATGTCAAGCCCACTGTTATGGCCACTAGGTCAAGTGGAGAAAAAACAGACCTTGACAATGTCAAGGAAAGTGCGCCTGTTCAAGAAACAGGCGACAGAAAAAGAAAGGCGTCCCAGACAGAGTCCGCCAGAAAGGCAAGAAAATAGCAATCATTGGCAGAGGACCGGCCGGATGAGTTCCGCCCTCAGCCGGCTGGTGAGCATGCGGACCTAATATTAGACGACTCCCATCCTGACCGAACAGTCAAAGTAGGGACGACGGCTCTGAGAAACCTTGGTGACGACTTTCACAACCTGTTGAAAGAATACAAGGACATCTTTGCATTTGAAGTCCATGAAATGCCAGGCATTAGTCCTGATCTGGCAGTACACAAACTCGCTGTGGATCCGAAAAAGAAGCCGGTACGACAAAAGAAGCGGAACCATGGTGAAGAAAGAGGTCAGGCGGCAGCCGCCGAAGTCAAAAAATTACTTGATGCAGGGTTCATTCGGCAATGTTACTTCCCAGATTGGGTTGCAAATGTGGTGCTTGTTAAAAAGCCGAATGGCACCTGGCGAATGTGTGTAGACTACACAGACTTGAACAAGGCGTGCCCCAAAGACAGTTACCCTCTGCCTAAAATTGATAACCTGGTCGACTCAACAGCCGGCCATGCCTTGATGAGTTTTATGGACGCCTATTCTGGTTTTCATCAAATTCCTTTATGGAAGAAAGATCAGGAGAAGACGGCCTTCGTCACTGATCAGGGATTATACTGTTACACGGTCATGCCGTTTGGTCTTAAGAATGCCCCGGCTACCTTCCAACGAATGATAAACACAGTGTTCTTTGATCAGATTGGGAGAAACGTCGAGGCATACATTGATGATATGATTGTCAAGACTAAACTTCAGGAAGATCATCTGACGGACCTCCGAGAAACTTTCGCCACACTCAGGCGGCACCATGTCATGCTCAATCCCAAGAAATGTGTATTTGGAGTTGAGTCTGGGAAATTTCTCGGATTCCTTATCAACCAGAGAGGAATAGAGGCGAACCCTGAGAAGGTACAGGCGGTCATTGACATGCAGTCGCCTCGTACCGTCCGAGAGGTTCAGAAGTTAACAGGTTGTCTGGCGGCCTTGGGAAGATTCCTAAGCCGATCAGGCGACAAATGCCTATACTTTTTCCAGGCAATTAAGAAAAAGGCAAGGTTTGAATGGGGGCCGAATGCTGAGGCCGCCTTCCAGAAATTAAAGGTTCACTTGCATTCCTTGCCGAGGCTGGTCAGCCCTTTGCCCAAAGAAAATCTCTACATGTACCTGGCCGTCTCTGATCATGCGTTAAGCGCGGTGCTCCTTGCTGAAAGGGACGGCTGTCAACTTCCGGTCTACTTTGTCAGTCACGTACTGAAAAATGCCGAGTTGAGGTATCCCCTAGTGGAGAAATTTGGTCTTGCACTCTTCATGGCTGTTAAAAAATTGAAGCCCTACTTTCTGGCACATGCAGTCGTCGTGTATACCGACCAACCGATCAAGCGGCCCCTTACCACCATGGAGTCCTCCGGACGAATGATCAAATGGGCCATAGAAATGCAGAGTCTCGAAGTTACTTTCGAGCCTAGAAAAGCAGTGAAGGGGCAAGCCTTTGCTGACTTTATTGTAGAGATGACTCGTCCTCCTGACTCTCAAGTTCCAGACCAAGTCTGGAAGGTATATGTGGACGGAAGCTCTACTTCAAACGGTTGTGGAGCAGGCGTCGTATGTCAATCTCCAGAGGGCGACAGGTTCGAGTATGCTCTACGCTTCAGTTTCCAGGCTTCAAACAATGAGGCAGAATATGAAGCTTTACTAGCCGGGATCCGCATGTGTAAGGCGGCAGGGGCAAGGAAAATAGACGCCTGTTCTGATTCCAACTGATAGTGAGTCAGTACAATGGCGAATACGAAGCAACCCATCCGGCCATGATCAAGTATTTACAGGCGGTCCGACAAGCAGTCGCCTCCCTTAAGGATTTCCATCTGATCCAAGTGCCGAGATCAGAAAACAACCAGGCAGATGCACTTTCGAAATTAGCTTCATCCGCCTCCTCCGATACTCCTCGAACTGTGTTTTGGGAAGTAATGGAGAAGAGAAGCATCGAGGAAAATCCTATTGGAATTCTAGACAGAAGCTCAACCTGGATGGATTCAATCAGGGCATATCTGACAAACGGTACACTACCGGATGATCCTCAACAGGCGGCAGCACTGAAGAAACGAGCCTCCTGTTTTGAAATGATACAGGGAGAACTTCACAAGAGGGGGCACCTTCAACCCTTCTTAAAGTGTGTTACTCCTGAAAAGGGACGAGAGATACTGGATGATCTTCACTCTGGTTTCTGTGCTTCCCATATAGGTGGTAGGATGCTTGCTCAAAGGGCAAGGCGGCAGGGCTACTTTTGGCCTACTTTGGAAGCAGATGCAATGGAGATGGTGAAAAAATGTGACAAGTGCCAAAGGTTTGGCAAATTAATCCACCGTCCGGCTACTGACCTCACTACCATTCACAGCCCACTACCGTTTGCTAAGTGGGGGATGGACATTCTGGGTCCATATACGCCTGCTACAGGCGGCAGAAGGTATATACTTGTTGCCGTTGACTACTTCACTAAATGGGTAGAGGCGGAGGCTGTAAAGGGAATCAAGACGAAAGATGTAATTTCATTCATTTGGAAAAACGTCATCACTCGGTTCGGGGTTCCCATGTCTATGGTTTTTGATAATGGTCCCCAATTTGAGACGCCTGTTCTCAAAAGCTGGTTGGGAGACCAAGGAATTGCACATTACTTTGCATCTGTCGGCCGTCCACAAGCAAACGGCCAGGTAGAAGCCTTTAATAAAATCATCTCAGACGGTCTCAAGAAAAAGATTGAACGAGCAGGCGGCCTATGGGCAGATGAACTACCACATGTTCTTTGGGCCATTAGGACGACTGAAAAAGGGGCGACTGGAGAAACTCCCTTCCTCCTAACTTATGGTGCAGAAGCTGTTCTTCCAATAGAACACTACGAGCCGACTCTTCGAGTAATGCTATATGACGAAGAGGCAAACTGGGAAGCTATGCGCCTGGCATTAGACTCACTTCCTGAAAAGAGGGGCAATGCTGTTTTGCGCCATGAGATCTATCGCCTGAGAATGACTAGATCATACAACAAAAAAGTACACAGGCGTCCACTCAAAGTAGGGGACTTTGTACTTAGAAAAATGGAAGCGGTTGGTAGGGCTAATGAGTCTGGCAAACTAACTCCCAACTGGGAAGGACCCTACCGAATCTATGCGGAAGTCAGGGACGGTACCTACCGTCTGGAAACACCAGACGGACAACCGTTGCCTCGAACCTGGAATGTAGATAACCTTAAAAAATATTTTTTCTGAATGATGTAAAGTAAAGAGCTACTTAATAAAGTTTGCACTTACTATTCAATTTTGCATTACGAGGGGCATGCCGTCTGTACCTTTACAGTCGGCTACTCTCCATTGAGTATTTTTACTCTATCTCCAGAGGGGCATGCCGTCTGTACCTTTACAGTCGGCCACTCTCCATTGAGTTTCACTCTTTATCTTTAGAGGGGCATGCCGTCTGTTCCTTTACAGTCGGCTACTCTCCATCGAGTATTTTACTCACAATACTTAGCTAAAAAGATTAGGACCTGGCCGATCCTGTAACTAACAGGCGGCTACCCTTCTTTTACTTAGCACCTACGTTCACCAAGAACTTACCAAGGCCACCGGCCGAATGATCAGACCAGGCGCCAAGCCACCTGATCAAATCTACAAAACTAATTCGACCTGTCCCAACATCATAGCAGGCGTCCGACGGCATCCCTCCGGATGAAATTCGTCGCAGAGAGCAGCTCCCTTTTGGGTGGAACATTGTTCTATAAACTAATTACACGGCACCTATACGACTGTCCCCAAGGGCAACCACGTAGCCGTTTTTGAGACAAGGATAACTCTATCACTAACCAAACCAGTGGTAGCAGTTGACATCTGAGTCAGATAACCGCCTGTATTACTTGGGATAAATGCAGGGGGTACGTATTGAGTTAATAGCCAACAAACATTGGCGAATCAAGGGGTCTAGCCGGCCTACGCCGCCTGGTACCTCTACTTCCCAAACAAAAGTGATGGCGACTGAGTAACTCCAAAGTTAACTCATAGTCACTCCTTCAAATTTGGTATGGAATCTAAAAAGTTTGAGTCGTCCGCCTGTTTTAAACAAACAAGGGCACTCGAACCCCTATTCCTACTGGATAACCTATTGAGTTAATAGCCAACAAACATTGGTGAATCAAGGGGTCTAGCCGGCCTACGCCGCCTGATACCTCTACTACTCAATCAAGATTGTGACAAAGACTAAGTAACTCCTATGATAACTTAATAGTCACTCAAACTTAGTATGGAGCCTAAAAGGTATGAGTCGTCCACTTGTTTTTAATCAACAAAGGCTCTCAACCAATACTCTTGTTAGGTTAACAAATAACGAATTAAAAGCCAACATTAGCAATAAAGGGAAACAACCGGTACCCGCCGCTTGTTTTCCTACTTAATTCCTTGGCTACTAGGTAATTCTATTTACTTGGTCAAATTGAATAAAGAGTTCGAATACCGATTGATTAAATGGCCGACTGATCATCTATCCTGGAAACAGACAACCAGTCGTCCAGGGGCATAGGCGGCATACTTACTATTTGTACCTGTCTTAACGTTCGGCCATACACAACAGTCGGTCTAGTGAGCAAATTAAAAATACTTAGACAAATTTGAACCAAAACAAAAGTTTGATTAAAAATGAGCCGGCCATTAAAGACCAGCAGAATATTCAAAACCCCGGCCCCCTGGCCGGGTAATTACAAAGCAAACGGCACGCAGGCCGTGAAAAGAAAAAAATACTTAAAAGCTTAAGAAGGGGGCAGTTCAGTATCAGCAGCAGCCGCCTGGTCAGCACTCTTCTTGCTGGACTCGGCCTTAGCTGCACCATCTTTTGATGCCTTACCCCCAAGTGGCACAAGCGCCACAACCGGCTCTTCCTCCTCCAACGCACCATCCAACGCCTCTTCTTCAGCAGCCGCCAGGATCTGTTGATTATATATTTCCGAACACTGGCGGTACGTTCTTTCCCATGAGGCAAAGTTGGCACTGGGGAACAGTCGTTCCCAGGTCATGCGTTGGATTTGAGCGGAGTCTTCCACCATCTCCCGGACGAGCTCTTGTTTCTCTTGCTCGGCCTTATCCGAGAGCTCTTGGGTAAGACTCTTCTCTTGGTTCACCAGGCGCTCCTTTACGTTGGCCAAAGATTTCTCCATGGCTTCGTAAGAATGCATTTTTTGGCGAAGAGGTTTCAGCTCGGCTTTAAGGTTGGTGACGGTCCCCTCCAGCTCGTCAACCTTCTTTTGGGCCGCCTCTAGCTGAGCCCGAACAGCGGCGGTCGCCTGCGCCTGATAATAAAGAAGATCAATGGTCAGTACTTCATTTTGGGCAATTTGAAACATTGCCTTATCACAGCTGGAGGCGGCCATAGCCTTTGCGGCCTTTACCTCTTTGTTTTTTCCGATCAATCGGCTTGCGAAGGATGTTGACTCGGAGCAGGGCCTAAGTACAAAGAAAAACAGGCGTCAGTTTCCAATCAAAAGAGTTAACAGGCGTCCTAGAACTCAAAAAGCTCAAAAATATACTAAGTATACCTCAGCAAGGACCCCTGAAATTCCATCAAGGTCAAGGGTGCCGGCACCCTTGACCGCCTCCCTGTCAGATGGAGGAACTACTTTAACCATTGACTTGGCTACCTCAACCAAGTCAAGTCCCTGGGGGCCGGCTGCATTAAGCAAAAGGAAAAAACAAGTTAGACCTAATCAAAAAGGAAGCAAGGGTGAGTTTTTACAAGCAAGTGTCCATACATCTAGGCGGCCCCGCCTGGGTTTTTGAAGAAGTGGCCGGCTGCTTCTCAGCCACCACTGTTTTCCTGGAAGACCCAGGAGAGCTTGCAACAGTCGTCCTCCGGGCCTTGGGGTCCGGCTGTTGCGAGGAAGAAGCCCTTGGAGTGCCAGACTGAAAACAAAAAGAGTTAGTATATGCATAATACAACTAAAAGGAGAAGGGTTTTCAAAGCTTACCAAGGGTGCCTCCTTGCTGGGGGAGTCGGCATACGACTGCTTCATTAGCGAGACCCGCAGCATGGCCGCCGCAGTCTTAGATGCTGTTATTTTACTCATGGCGTCGGCTGAAAGAAATAAACAGCAAAGTTAGTAAAAATCCCAAGTAAACAAGGCGTGAAAAAACAGAGTATTCGTCAGGCCGGCTACCTCTAGAGCACCGACTGCTGAGGCCACAGGCGGCCAAGAAGTACTCGTCATAGAGCCACTTGAAGCTCGGGACGCAGTTTAGGGGTACTTGCTCTCGTACCCCTGAAGTAGAGTTCACCCTAGTCTCTACTTTGAAGAGTCCTTTGTCTAGGATCTCTTTTTTAGCCTTTGGGGGAACAGGCGGCATGCTGCGGCCGCCTGCGAGAAGAGGCGGATCCCTATTCCACTTGTTAAAGCGTTTGTTCAGCTCCGTGTCTGAACTCTCGATAATAAGAAAGGTGTTCCGCCAATCCTTCCATTTGTTTGCCTTACCTCTCGTCATGAGGTAACCCCTATGGCTTGTTAATTGATACCAGCCGGTACCTCCTGACTTAGGGGTCCGGCTGAGATAGTTCATGTGGGAGAAAGCCTCAAAACTTGGCTCCACCCCGTTCAGTTCGCACCCGGCCACATAGCCGAGTACGTTTACCCAAGAGTTGGGGGCTAACTGCCATAACCCCAGATCATACCCATCTAAAATCCGCTGAACAGCCGGATATAATGGGAAGCGCAGTCCAGCTTTGATGGCCGCCACATAGCAGCCAAAGCAGCCGTCACCATAGCTGGTACCAGCCGGCCAGACGACAGTATCTTCTGGATCCGGCACAAACAGTAAAAACTCCGGGCCCATTTTGTGGTTAGCAATAAAGCTCGCCACGTTGTCTCGCATGGTTACAATCCGGCCCCGGGGTACCCTGCAGTAGTAGGGGGCGTTTTCCTCTCTGTAAGAGGCGGACGGCTCTGCCCAATTATCCCCTTTCTCAACTGCATGAGAACGTCTCGCCTCTTGTAGGCGGCTATGTTTTTCTTCTGAGCCAGAAGAACTGTGGCCAGAAGAGCTGGATTCGGACTCGTCCCCTGACGAGTCCGAAGAGGACGACTCCTCCCCTCTCCTAGAGGGGCCCGCCTCCTCTCCCTTAGAAGGAGCAGAAGGAAAATTAGACATGTCCACGGTAAGATGGGAAGGGAACACCTTGGTCCCTCTCTCAGAACTGTCAGCTTGACAGTCGCCTCGTTCTACATCTGGCGCCTGGTCAGATGTTTCACTAAGGAGCACCCTTTGGGAGGAGCCGTCTGAGTTTGATATCATAGCAGTCTTTTTTGTTCTGGCCATCACGTTCTGCATAGACACAGATACAGTCGGACTTTGTATAAAGGGCAAAGATGGGTCCAGAAAAGGGCAGGCGGCACTCCTAGTCCTAGATTCAGCCGTCCCCGGTGACCGGCTGATCACTAACTTAGGGCGTGTCGTGTGCTTCCATGGTTCCATTTCAAAAAATAAAAAGAAAATTAAGAGTAAGAGAACTGAGTTACCTGAACGAGTGACGGTTGATGAAGTCCTGAAAGTTCGGGTCAGTCGGCTTGTCAGAACAGGCGGTAGGCAGAAAAAGTCCGAAATGTCAGAGCAAGTTCAGGGGTCCGAATGTTCTCGCAAAAGTTCTCAAATGTGAAAATGACCGAAGTCAGCACTTCCTTTTATAGGCAAAGTGAGAAGGCGAAGGGTCGCTTCCAAATTCAAAATTTGGGCGGGAAAATCTCTCGGCCGTCTGCAAGGTGACACCTGTAACAGGCCGTCGCCTGTCACCGTGCGACACCTGTCACAGGCGACACGTGACCAGTCGCGTGCCACCTGTGAGGGGCAAATGATTAGGGGATTTTTATCCACCAATCACCGTCTGACAAGTGGACCAACCAGGTTCCGACACGTGTTCTTCACGAAGGCCAACAGGAACCTGCCACGTGTCAATCACAGATACGTCCTCCACGGACCACTTAAGACACGCCACGTGTCCGCCCATGCCAAATGGGAAAACCGGCCATCAAGGCCCAGTCCAGTCTAGAGGCCCGGTCAGCCCTAGGTTTACCTTAAAACCTAGAGAGTTGCACGCTTCCCAAGGCTATAAATACTCTATTAATCCTCATTAATCAAAAAACGGAATAATTAAGAGATCAAGCAGAGAAGAACAGAGTTATTAACAACCGGCTAATCTCGCTAACAAGGCAGATTACCAACACTAAGCACTCTCACCTAGAGAGATCTCATTACTTTAATTTCTGTATTGATTACTCCTTAATCAGGTACTAACTTGACCGTTGGAGGCGGAGCTCTCAGGAGTCTCCGTTATTTTGCAGGTACAGGCGTCCGGTTCCAGTCTCGGAATTGTAACTCTCCCGCAGGACATCAGAAAACCCCGAAACAAAACCTACAAGGTTGTCTTTTCTCAAGATATGGGGACGCGAAGCATAAGTCAAGAAACCAAAGGGTATTACTGAATCCAAATCTGACAAGGTTTCACTACACCGAAAACTAGATTAGAGATCGCAAAATATAGAACAATTACCAAAGAATATAGAACGCATTTGTATAAGAGGCGTTCTGTAAGTTAATTCATATGGAACAGTTAGCTTAGTTAACCAATCTCTATTTCTTTCACCCAAATAATTAAAAATAATAATTAATTATTATAGAGGATATAGAACGGTCATCTTGATAACCGTTTTGTATTTTTTTAATTATTTTTGTCATTTTAGGAGGAAATTATATACAGAGTGTTATTATTATTATTATTAAAAAAAAAAAGGGGATTTACCCAAATTAATCAAAGGCGGCTATAAGGCTTTTCACTTTCATTTCACTTTCACTTCCATTCCACTAAAAAATACCTTTGCTTAATATTCTTAAAAAAAATACTCCATACTTCTTGTTAATTGCTTTAAGTTGACCGAAAACCTCCAATTGCATGCACCGCCACTTACTGTTTGTCGTGCCGCCGCTCCACCGCCGCACAATGTCTGCAGCACCACCACTTCGCTGAGCCACCATTACATTGAGGTAGGTTCGAATTTTATTTATCATAGAGTAATTGAATTTTGATAATTTGTCAATCTAACCACATGAACCATTCGAAATATGAAGGAAACAAAATTAAATTCATAGTTTTCATCTATTAAATTAATTTGCAATTCGAATTTAGGTGATTGAAAAAAACATCAAAGTTCTAGTTTTAGGGATAAATTCAATTGATTGTTTGTATGTTAATATTTCAGCCGAATTGCAGTAAGTTGAATCAAATTACCCTTAATTTTGTCGACTTTCCATTTATTTCAATAGTAATAAAAATAATTTTAGCCAAATAATCTTACCTAAGTTCAATTTAGAACCCTAATAAGATAAAGAAAGAGGGGTAGGGGAAATTGATTACCACTGGATTATTGTGCTATATTAATTGTAAATAATTTGTAATATATTTTAGAAAATATTTATTCGCTTTGCTTTTCTTTCATAAAAGGGTTGGTTATGAGATCTTGTGATTGAAACTATGCGATGATAAAATCTGATTCTAGTAATGTATAAGACTAGTCATGGTTTTTACTATGCTTACAATGATGAGTAAGGAGTGTGTTTTTGTGGAATTGGTGTAGCTGATTGTGAAGAGAGAAGAGGAGGGAATCATAACATGTGGACTGTGGTACTGTTAAAGACGATTGAGTTTTTTTTTATTCTTTGTACATTGTTGTTGACGTATGACTTTGTTGCTAAATCATCTTGGAGTTTTGTGTCTCCAGATTTCCTCTTTCTGAAGCTTCCCTCACCTTCAGTGGTTAATTGAATTTGTATCCCCTATGAATGTGAATTAACTTCTATATGTTTATAGACTCAGAGCTAAGGTGCATGATTGCTCCAATGTTTCCCCTGCTAGAGTGATAATGCTTAATGGATTATGATGCTAGAGTCTTTCTTACTGAGCACCTTATTTGTGCACTAACTTTGGCAAGTTCTCCTTTATCTCTTTATGTAAAGGAGGCTTATATCCTGCATTTGCATGCTTATTCAACTCTTACATCACCTCAAGTTTAATTTTTCGTATCATGCCCTCTTTTTTCAGTTTTTTTTAGAGACCTCCTTTATGTAAAAAAACTTCTTTCTTTGTATGCATCAGTCCCTCCTCGTCTTGATCTGCAAGTAGATGTTCTATAGTCTGTGCTTTCGGAATTATAATTTTTGAGTGTTGTGTTTCCAACATTTTTCATCTTAGTATTACCATCTATTCAGGGCTCAAGCATCCCGAAGAATAAAAAACAAAGCTCTTCTTCAGAGGCAAAGAAGGAAAAGAAAAAGGTTTTACCTATATTGTTTTATTTTATATACTCTTTTATTTTTTTCTAACATTGGATGAAGTAGTCAAGAAAAGCCTTTGTATTTATGGGGCTTTAACTTGTCTGCTTGCATCACGGTGGTTCTTTCTGAGATATGGTCTGTAGTTGGATATCTGTTAGAAGCATTGTTCCTAGCTCTTCTAGGGGATCATCTCAAGAGTTGTGTTTCTCTAGATTTCCCTATTCTGATGTAACTAATGACTGGAGCTTTCTTCATTTGCTTTCCGAGTCTCCAAATGCTTCCTTATTATAGTACACTTTCCTGTAGTGACTGGATACTACTGAGAATTATTACATCTATTTCAGATTCTAGATGTTGTTTATTGAGTTTTTGCATAAGTAGCTTTAATAAAATGAAGTACTGAACTTCTATCTTGCATCCCGTAGTAATTTACTTCTATTTCTGTTATGGAACTTAGTAATTAATGATCATGTCTCTGTGAAATTTACTAATTTCTCTTTATCAATAAGTTTATGTTTCTTATTTGAAAGTAATAAACAGAAAACTTTGTGCCGGTTGCTTCATTTTAAAAATTTTGTTTTGTTGTAGTAATTAAACTTTTGAGGTAACATATTCTTTTTGCTAATTTAATTTTGCAGCAGAATAAAAGGAAGAAACCAGCAGAAATGGACAAGAAACTTGGTGTCAAGTGATTAAAACTTACTACTATCGTGAAACCAAAAATTATTGCTTCTGTCGCCATTATCTCATGGGAAGATGCCACGAGGTGGTTATATATCGCTATGTGAGTTTTTTTTTCTCTTGTTCAATTTTGATTTGAAATTAGATTGATAGATTATTTATTTTCACATTTGAATCATTAGCATGCAGCTACATGTTTTATTTTGTTTACTTGCATTTGGTGGGTTATATAATTTTTACTGTCACAATTGATTTTAAGTTATATATTGTGTATCTTCTGTCTTGATCTGCAAGTGGATGCTCTATAGTCCATGCTTCCGGGCTTATAACTTTTCTATCAGTAACTGCTTATTTCTGAAGATCATCATGATTTCCCTTAAATATCTGTTTAGGCTGTTTGTAAGATGTATATATACTATTATATTCTTTCACTAATTTTGGTTTGGGTTCTTGTTTTGGGCTAGAAACTTCTACTGTAAACCCGTCCCAACCTTGTGAGCATGGGTATGAACTTAGATCAGAAACTATTATGCACATGGCTGTTATGTGTCTTGAGAGCAGCCCTTCTTTTTTTTTTATAAGATTGAGAGCAGCCTTTTGGGTATCAGCTGTTCTTCTTAAATTAGATCAAAAAAGATATACCTATTTATATTTAATTAGATCAATTTATTGTGTATATTATTAACTACTAATATGTATGTATTTTACATTGTTTTGTAGTATTTAAAGCAAGTTCTTCCTACATATTCTCAACAAATGATCGACGAGCTTAGGGAAAGGCGGATTTCATATGTTACGGATATTATCAACCAAATGACGACGACAATGATATATATGAATTGTAAATCAATATGGTATTGGTATGTCTAAGCATAATTTTTTTTAAATCAACATTAATTAGAAATTTGTTTTGATATTTAACTCACGTATTTATTTGTATAGAACAAATTTTGGATGAATGATTCAATTTAATTGTGGTTGGATGTTTTAAATTATATATACGAAGCATATTTTGATGTCTTTCGTCGTATTTGGAAATATTTTTGTTAATTTAATTATACTGAAGTTTATATTGCACGCATACAAGATCATGAGTTTATTTTACATAGGAAATGTGGAATTTTTCTTACAGGATTAATTTACAAGATAAAATACAGGAATACAACATATACAGGTCTAAAAATGAAATACAAAATAATACAAATTATCAAAATACAGGAATAATACAAGATAAAATACATACATGGGTAATGCAATATGGAACGGTTAAGTGGCCTAAACCGTTCTATTTTCCTTAGTGTACGATTTTAAGAAGGGAAAAGAGAACGGTTGTAACTAACAACCGTTCTCTATTTGTCCATATATAAAACGCCTAAACGACCTGTTCTCTATACTTTATACATCGCTTAGAGGAACGCCCCTAAGGCGATCTATAAAGCCTATAATAACAGTTCTCTAAGGCCTTTTTTGTAGTAGTGTTTTCTTTATAGACTACCCAAAAGAAACCAAAGGGTATGACTTCTACAACAAATTTGAGAACAAAGTGTTCGTTGCTCCCGATGGTGTCTTTTTGGAGAAGGAACACCTTTCCAAAATGATAAGTGGGAGGAAAATCGAACTCGATGAAGTTCGAGAGGACAAGCAAGAAAATCATATTGACACTCAAAGTGCTCAAATAGCATTTGTTGACGCTGGTCAAAATGCGCAAAGTCAAATTGACAATGCAAATGCTCAGTTTGTTACCCCACTTAGGTCGTAGAGGGCGAGGTTTTAACCTAATAGGTATCTAGGTGTTATATTCACCGAGAATCAGGACATTCTGGTAGTGGATGGAGACAAACCGGTAACCTAGAATTAAGCGATTGCGAGCATCGACTCTGCTAAATGGCAAAAGGCCATGAGATCTGAAATGGATTCCACATTTGAAAATCAAGTCTGGGACTTGGTTGACTTACCCCACTACTAGAAAACAGGTCATTTATGACGGAATGGTTCTGATGGACACTTAAATCCGTCGGAACGTAGAAAAATTCCGACGGATTTTATTTTTCATCAAAAATCCGACGAATAATTCCGACGAAATTTTAATCTGTCGGAAAATTCTTTACTTCCGACGGAAAATCCGTCGGAAGTGTTATATTTTCCGACGGAATTAAATTCCGTCGGAAATTTTTAACGGATTTAATTTCCGTCGAAATTACCGACGACATTTAATACCTTTCCTACGGAATTTAAGTTTTTTTTAAAAAAACCAAATCCCCTAAAACCCTAATATTTTTGCCCCGCCCCCCACATATTTTTCTAACTTCTCTCTCTCCTCTCACCGCCTCTCTTCTGCTTCTCTCTCCTCTCTTCTCTTCCCCACGTCTCTTTCTTCTCCTCTTTTTCCTCATTTCTTTTCTTTCCTCACTTCTCTTTCTTCTCCTCATCTTTCCTCACTTCTCCTTTTCTCTAATGTTCTCAGTACTCTAAAAATCGGTCGTAAGGAATGAACTCACGGATCTCCTCATCACTTCTCTATTTTCCTCACCAATTTCCTCTCTCCTCTCTAATCTTCTCTATTTCATTCATATTAATGGTTTATATGGCCAAATTCGAACATGAAATCTCTAGATCTAGAGGTTTCATGGTCGAATTTAGCCGTATTAAACCAAATTCGAGGAGAAATTAACATCCTAATTTGTTTTAAGATATGTATTTTTTTTTGGTTTATTTTTTAAATTTTTTTGGTTGTATGGGTAGTTTTCAAATGTTGTGGTTGTGGTTGTGATTTTTTGTTAATTTTTAGGTGGTTGCTGTACATCTGGGTTGGTTAGGATTAAGTGGGGTGGGTTTGGTTAAGTAGGGTGGGTTCGGGTGGTGGGTGGTGGGTTTTGTTAAGTGGGGTGGGTTCGGGTGGTGGGTAGTTGGTGGTGGTGGTTTATGTCGTGACAAAATTGTTTTTATTTCTGGGTTCGGGTGGTGGGTGGTGGTGGGTTAAGTCGTGTAAGGGTAATGGGTTGTGGTGGTTGGAGGCGGTGATAAGCCATACCGATGGTGGCGCGGCCTTTTTTTTTAATTTCGTAAAAGAATTTTTCGACGGAAATTCCGTCGTAACTTTCAAACGGAAGTGAATTCGTCGGAATTTACGATAGATTTCTCCGGCATCTCAAAACCCCTTTTCGAGGGAAAAATCTGTCAGAAATTCGTCAGAAAAAGAATTTTCTGACGGAAATTCAGTCGTAACTTTCAAACGGAAGTGAATCCGTCGGAATTTACGATGGATTTCTCCGACACCTGAAAACCCCTTTTCGAGGGAAAAATCTGTCAGAAATCCGTGAGAAAAGTATTTCCGACTGAAAAAGTGGTATTTCTTATAACCCCGTTTTCGACTACCGTTTCCGACAGATTTTGGGTGTTTCCCTCGGAAATGGCCTGTTTTCTAATAGTGATCGAAGGTTACACCTATTGGATGTAAGTGGATTCTTAAATTGAAAACCAACATAGATAGAAATGTATTCATTGACAAAGCTAAACAGGTAGCAAAAGGTTACAGGCAAATTCATGGTATTGATTATGAGGAAATCTTTTCTCCGGTCGCAATGCTTAAACCCGTTAGGATCATCCTAGCTATTGTTGCATATTACAGTTATGAAATATGGCAGACGGATGTCAAAACCGCCTTCCTCAATGGAATTTTGGAAGAAACTTTTTACATGAAACAACCTGAATTTTTGTTGACCAAAACAATGCTAAGAAGGTGTGTAAGCTTAAAAATTCCATTGATGGGCTAAAGCAACCTAGCCAAATTTGGAATATGCGATTAGATGAAGCCATCAGTAACTTTGGTTTTATCAAGAATTCAGATGAATCATGTGCTTACAAGAAGGTCAGTGTGAGTGACATCGCTTTCCTAGTCTTATATGTCGACGACATATTGCTCATTGGAAATAGCTTTCCGATGTTAGAGGATGTAAAGGCCTGACTTGGAAATTTTTTTCAATGAAAGACTTGGGAGAGGCTCAGTACATGTTGGGCATCAAGATCTATAAGGATAGATCTAAGAGGATCTATAGCCATAGTACTTATATCGATAAGCTACTAGCACGATTCAGTGTGTAGGAGGCCAAAAGAGGTCACCTACCCATGTCACATGGCACAACCCTGAGAAAGAAGCAGTGACCAAAGATACCTGATGAGCGAGAAAAGATGTATCAGATTCCATATGCTTCGCTAATTGGATCGATCATGTTTGCCATGATATGTACTAGGCCAGATGTATCGTATTCCTAAAGTTATACGAGCCGATGCCAATCAGACCCAGGAGAGGCGCATTTGACTGTGGACATGCAAGAATATCCTAAAGTACCTAAAAAGTAACAAGGATAAATTCCTAGTATATAGTGGCTCAAAAGAATTAGTTGTTAAAGGTTATACCGACACAAGCTTCCAAAAAGACATAGACAATTTCAAATCACGGTCTGGATATTTGTTCGGTCTAAATGGAGGAGCGTTAAGTTGGAAGGGTGCTAAGTAGAGCACAATTGCAGATTCTACAACTAAAGCCGAATACTAGGCACCTACTAAAGTGGCTAAAGAGGCAGTTTGGATTCGTAAGTTCATTGGTGAACTGGATTTTGTACACTCCATCAAGGGTCTAATAGCCCTCTATTATGACAACAACGGGGCTATTGCTCATGCTAGAGAGCCAAAGGAACATCAGAAGGTCAAACATGTTAGGAGGCAATTTCACATGATAAGGGAGTGGAAATTAGAGGGTCATATAAGAATTGGTAAAGTTAGAACGGACGACAATGTAGGCGATCAACTTACTAGACATGTGCTTCAAGTGAAGCATAACAAAGCACGTTGAGGTAATGGGAATCAGGCACGTTGGATATTGGCTTTGATTTCCCTATTTAGTGTATTAATTAATTTATGAACATTTTAATGTAAGGCACTAAGATGAACCATTCAGGTTTTGGGGTAATTTAATTTCATGGAAATTTATCTCTCCGTTTCTATTTCATTGTGGTTTAGAATTAAATATTGAGTCCATTCCATTCTGAGAATATTTAAAATAGGGTATCAAGACCAGTCATGGATAAAGAAACACCTATTAAATGAACATTAAATATTATAATTGAAATTATCCCTAATCCAGGTCATTTGAATGATGAACGATTAATGATCGCTTGAGATTAATGTGTACTTTGATTTATAGCATCCTTTCTTGTGCTACAAGGACATGATTGTCATAAAATCATTTGCACATGTATTAGTTTAGAACCATACTGGATCGACCTATGATAATACTTTAAGAGATTTAAAAATTGTCATAAGTATACTTCTCATTATGGCTATCGGAACCTCTTTCCTCGACCATGAGTATTGTGAGTTATCTTGTTTTAGTACTAGTCCGTTTTGATGTTAATTAAACCCCTATCATACAAGGAGATTATAACGGCAACACTCAGGTGGCTAGGTTCTCTAAGTAAGAGAAGCTGACATTACAAGATTAGTAATGTCCCCCCACTAACAATGGGGAACATGTCTTTGTTGTTTACAAGGCCTCTCGAAGAGCAAGATTGTGAAAATGCATGGTCGTGCTCAGATGGATTTCAAAAATCATCTTTTTATTCACAGTCAAACTCAGATTTCAAGAAACACTTCTTAATGTAACAAGGATGACAAATAATCTTACCTTATAGTTCATGAAGAGACATTGAATGACATAGGAAAAAGGATATACACTAAAAGCACTCTTGTCCGGAAGGACAAGTGGGAGATTGAAAGGAATGGTGTCCTTCAAACAAGTGTATTATTTTGATAGAGGCTTCGGAGATATTACAAAGATAATTATTCAGTAAGTTTAAGTGATCGAAATGTCTAGGTGGAGGCCGCTTTCGATAAATAATATTAATGTATAATTAATATTATAGCTTAATCTTGACTGAACCCTTCGGGTCACACCCAAGCAACTAACGATCCGACACGACGAATTAATCCGGAAGGAATTAATGAGTCGTTCGAGTAATATAAATTTAGACGTCGGAAATCGAGCTAGGAGCGTCGAGATCGAGCATTACAAGTCTAGTCGAATTAATAAAACACGAGACGGTAAAATCGATAATTAATCAACAATTTACTAAAATACCCTTATAATACGAATTCTAGGGGAAAGTAAGGCTAGCATGCGCACCACACCAAGCCAAGGGTGCTAGGTGCGCATGGCAGCTGGTGCGTGGCTAGGTAGGCTAGCAGCACTAGCCGCACACAAGTGCATAGCAGCCCACATAGCATGCGTGGCTTGCTGTGTGCATGCTAGCTTGCAAGACAGTTAGTTGTGCATGTATGCGTGATGGCGCATAGGCCAGCATGTCTATGGTGCAATAGAGCGCGCCACACCTAGCAGCAAGTAGCAAGCAAGCTTGCTGGGCTGGCGCGTAAGCGTGCTCGCTACTAGGCCAAGGCAGCAGCCCGTTCGCAACATGCTGGCACGGGGCAGCCGCCCATCCTAGCACAAAGTGGCCAGCTGGGCATGCCTTGGTGCCCAAGGATGGGGCGCCTCGTAGCAGCCGCTCATAGGAGCTAAGAATTATGAGGGCCAATTTTTTAGGGTCCTTGGGGATCAAGTATTGCCCCCCCCCCCCTTGTGGTCCTTACCTAACCTCTCCTCTTAGAATGCCACTTGTTGATTAATTAGCTTTTGGCTATTTTATTTTATTTTTTATTTAAAAATAAAAAGGGAAAATTAATATACAAACTCTCCCACATCGATGGGAGAGTGTATTTCTCACTTGAGTTTCCCTATAAAGATCCCAGTTGGGAATTGGGAAAACTCGGATCACTTGAGTAAGAGCTCAAAAAGACATCTCC
Organism: Chenopodium quinoa; assembly: GCF_001683475.1. NCBI lineage: Eukaryota > Viridiplantae > Streptophyta > Magnoliopsida > Caryophyllales > Amaranthaceae > Chenopodium > Chenopodium quinoa. The sequence goes on along the minus strand of NW_018744988.1, from coordinate 163,338 downwards.
ACTTGAGAGAAAACCTTTAAGCTTATTAATTAATCGAGTAGTGTTTTGTTCCAACTTGGCTAACCTCCAAATAAGAGAATGGTCAGGGTCTTGTTGTGGGTGGATATCATCGGAGGCCATTGCGCTTGTGAGGCTTAGCTTTCTCGAGTAAGAGCTCCATTGGTCGAACGAAGCACGCTACAAGGGTAATTTAGTCCCTTCTCTAATCTTTGTACTTATGTCTTTTGGTTATATTAATTGTGAGTTTTTCCTTGGGTTCGATTTTTATTTCCGCGATGATTTGGACTCATCAAAACCCATCACAAATGACCCAATTAAACCTTTCAAAGCCACTTTCCTCTAGAATTAAACCTCGCCTTTCATATGCTAGCAATTGTGGTGCCAAACTTTCTTGATTCTTGATCCAAACCAATGCACTAAAGTATATAAGGTTACGTTCCTAGCAAAAGTCACAAAAACATTTTCATCAGAGAAAATATATTCTAAAAAGAAAAGAAAATTAAAGCAATAAAACACGGGTTACTTCCCTACAAAGGCTTGCTTAAGGTCCAAGCTTAACCGCTCTAGTAAATAATATTGTAACGAATGCAAGAGCTTTTCAAATGCACTACTATACATTTCATAAGAAAGAAGGTAGGAAAATGATGTGAAGAGGACGTGCAACAAGGATAGTGCACGTAAGTGAGAATAGAGATGCCAAGAAAAAGAAGAAGAATTAAAATCAAATTCAATAGAATAAGAAAAAGAAAAAGAAGAAGAGGAAGAAGAAGAAAATGAAAAAGAAAAGGAAGTATAGGCAAACTCTCCTCAAAATGTTTTTGGGTAGTATAATCACCCTTTTCCTCAATAGAAGACGAATGAGTTACAAGAAAATCATCATAGACAAGGGGGTTCCCAATAGGCTCATTAACAAAAAAAGGGAAAGACATAGGAATGTAAGGGATATGGTTGAATCTCCTTGAAAAAGGGACATGAAAAGAGGGAATAGGGGTTATAGTCTCTCAAATGAACTGTTTTTCACCACCATGCCTCAAATCACCAATAAGAGCATGGAAATCAATCATAGAATCCTCAAAAGAAGAACACTCATAATCTCCATCACCCTCAAACATCCAACTTCCATGAGGAACTACATAACCCTCTCCAACGCAACAATGAACAACAACCCCCTAAACATCCTTAAAGCCCAAAGTCTCTAACCCATGCGTAAATGGATGCAAATTCATTTCAAACTCATCTCTCTCTCATGAAGCATCCTCAATGAACTCATTCAAAAGGCTATGGGTTTTCTTTTAACTCTCAAATAACACAATGGACATAACCTTAAAGGAGTCCAAATACTCATGGATAGAAGAATTACAATCATGCACATGAGACTCGTCAAGATAGGAAGGAGGGTTGGGATTTTCTAAATCAATACTCGCTTCCCTCTCAACTCCTTCAACATCTCTCAAATGCTCACTAATGGGATCCTCACACACTCTTGGTTTCCCAAAATCATCATCATCTTCCTCAACACACATATTGAAATAAGAACTTTCACAAACAAGCATTATAGATGACAATTGGCTTTCTAGATCTTGTTTCCTTCTCCTCCCTTCCTTAAGACGCTCCTCCTTCTTTTTCATTATCTCTAATTAACTTCTCATAGATTTAAGAATCAACTTCTTACTAGACCCAAGAACATTATCAATCTCAATACGCCTAATTTGAGATTCAAAAATATCAATTAGAGATTCAAAAGGTGTAGTAGGTTGAGGTTCAACAAAAGAAGGAGTACAACCAAGATTAGAACTATCAACATTAAATTTATAAGCATATTCATCACATTGGGGAGTGGGGGCACAATCAAACATGTGAGAGTCATTAGGGGAACTAAGCACATCACAAGAACGCTAGGTAAATAATTAAGAATATTGAAACACATCATTAACATCAACTTGAGCATTCACCTCATCATCATGAGCACTAGGGGAAATAGAGTTGAAATCATTTGTTCTAGGTTCACTAATGGGATCATGTGACAAATTATGGGAATTCATGCTAACATAAGAAGAATGAAGACATTGCATATCAATATTAGAAACTTTATTACTCCAATTATAAATATACCATGCAAATCAAACATAAAAATTTAAAGCATCATCAAGTGACAGTGCTCTAAATTTACCATTATTCATGCATTCAACTATGTCCCTAGTTTGCTCATTCAAACCAAAATAACAAATCTGACAAGCCTCCCAAAGACTACAACAATTATAGTCCAAAATCTCTCAAATCTATTGAAATATTCACAAAAGGCTCATTGTTACATTGAGGAAATGAGAGACATGCCATTTTTTTTTAACAAAACAAACAAATATCATATAAAAGAAAAGAATATACAAAGACCTATACTTAAGAAATCAAAAAAACTCAAACATAGACATCGTATAGAGGTAAGTCAAGATTTATAAACACTTAACAAACCTAAATACAAGTATAGAGGTAAGTCAAGAGTCGAACCCAAAGGAACGGTTATGTTCAAGTCCTTTCAATTGAGCGCTTAAGCTAGGTTAAAGTCAAGAGGTAAAGAAGGTAACACTATTAAACTACCAAACAAAGAAGCAAACAAATAAAACACTAGGGAATGGGGATCAACAATTAATCATGATGACAACTGCAATAACTTGGGAAAAACATGTCAAATAATGGTTGTGAAAACTAATTATAAGAGCTATCAATTAGAATCAAAGAGCTATCTCCTAATCCTTAAGCTAGTGTCTCTACTAATAACAAACACTACAAAAAATTGACCTTTGTGCCACAATAAAAGTCGTGGCACAAGTTTAAAATACCCGTGGCAGCGTGGCTATGTAATTTAGCCATGGGAATTTAGAAATTTACACCCGTGGCACAAGAGACCGTGGCAAGGAATTTGCCATGGGAAAATGGATGTCGTGACAATTCTTAAATTTTATGCCACGGTGTAGACACCCATTTGTGTCTCCCCAAAACCAAACCCTGCGATGAGTACCTTTCACGATGAATCATAATCGAATGAGGTGAAAGTGTGGAAAGTCTAGTGTTGCGATTAGTTTTTATTTCTTCTCTTTCTCTCTGTTTTTGAAAACTTATTTTATGAAAACAGCCAATCCTGTTTGGTTTGGTCCATAGAAAGGGTCCAATAATGGTGCAGTTGGGTTGGGTTCAAAAAGAGCTTACCAGCGATATATTATAAGCCCAATTCTGACGAATAATGAGGAAGTTATGACCATATTAATTACTAAACTGGGCCTCGTTTGATTTTTATATGCGGCCCAATGATCTAGAGGAGGGCCTATTATGATTTTTCATTCCTAATACGATTAGGATTGATATTAATCTTCTAGAAGGTTATTTTCAATCCTAATTTTATTAGCATTAATAAATTTACATTTAAGAGTTTTAATTAGAATAAAAGAAGTGTTTTTAAGGAAATTACAGTTTCACCCTCTTGTACGCTTCAATTTTATCAAAATATAACGCGTGGAAAGATTGATTGCAGCGCCGTACGACATGTCTTTTTCCTAGCGACAGACCTGGCGTCGCGGCGACACATCTGGCGTCTGGCGACAGCTCTGTCGTCTAGCGACAGGCACGTGTTTGGCGACAGCGTCGTCTTTTATTCTTTTGATTTTCTTTATAAATAGCCTCCTAAAACCTTCGTTTTCAATCACCAACTCTCATCAAGAAATTCTTCATATATTCTCTCTCTCTCTTTTCTAAACCAACTTTTCACAAACAAAATTCCGCATTCACAATTAGACACACCTAGCCAAATTCAAAGTTGCCTTCGCCCTAGACGTGAAAGGTTTAATTTCTAAGGGTTTGGTCCCAAATTTAGTCTAAACTTTCCCAAATCTCTATTTCAATTATTTAATTTAATTGTTTGATTTTATTATTTTCCTTGAAGTTACTAATGTGTGTATTTTGTTATTAGAAATCGATACGAGACATCATGGTTTGGTCCCAAGTAAGTGCTTTAATTGATTTATTGATATTGTGATATATAAATCATGTTTAGGTTGTTATTTTGATTCCTAGTATCATATTAGGAAGCTTTCCTTAATTTGATGTTTTGAATGACAACAATGATTCCTAGTATTATGTTTAGGGTAAAGGTTATAATATCAAATATGCTTATTATGATTTCTGTGATGTTTCCTATTTCTTTCCTGACATTGACGTTAATATTATGTTAGGGCTATATATTTGATCTTTATTGTTTAGTGACATGCTAGGGTTTGTTATTAATCTTGTTAGTATCATGCCTAGGATCTTGCTATTAATATAATGCTTTAACATGAATATTATGATGATGATTATTATGTTGCTTGATGCTAATTATTGTTTTTGCTTGATCACACCTATTATGAATGTTTAAAGGGAATTTGTACTTGTAATCACACTTATATAAAATAATTAATAATCTTGTTAGGGTTAATTTGATTATAATTCAAGTGATCTCCAATAATAGTTTTGTTGTGCATTAATATTCAACCAGCATAGATTAAACAGGTTTAGGGTTAACCTATTGATTGCATGTTAGTCAGAAAGCGCATATGAATACGAGAAGAATAAAGTAAAGGCCTATTATAAGGGCAGGTTCAATCTCTTTTAGGTTGGATTTGTACCTTCATCCCCGAACTTCCAGTCATGGTTTCAGACCTATTGGAGTTAACGATCACTTGGATCGTAAAAGGGTGTAACCTTCAACCTGTGAACGGTTTACAAGTTCCTAAAACTTGTTGGCGACTCTTTTACTCTAGCTTCCTTCCCTTTGGAGGCCACCATGCTTAAGTGTATGATCACAGTGGGGTTCAAGTTTGGGGTAACACTTGAAATATTACCTGCAGTTTTTTGGGGACTCCGCTCGGGAGGATTTCTATTTTAATTCTTGAAATTTATTTCGACAATGAATTAGAATGAGTGGATGAGACTCGAAAAGTTCTAAGTATTTTGTGTGCGTAATTTTGATTAACATTATTGTCATATGCATAAAAAAGATCTCATTTGAAAGACCATCCGTAATGAGTTAAAACATAGGATTTTTACACGTAGGAAATTTGAGGAATATCTTTCATAACTAGGATCGAAATAATACTGCGAAAAAACTGGAAAACTTTATCGAACACCAAAAGCTACTGAGGCATGTACAAATTGGCGTCTAGAAAATAGAGCCTGTCGCCGATTATATCGCTCTGTCGCCAGGCAATAGAGCTATATTGCGGCGACGGACTCTGTTGGCTGACACTGCTTTCTTTCAATACCGAACAAGAAATATGAGTTCTAATTTTTACCAGTTCTAGCACTGTTGGCTCGATTCTACTTCCTGATTGAGTTTTTCTCACTTTTCAGAAACCCATATGTTTTCTACATATGGACATAACCCTCTGGGAATTCATGCTCCATCTACCTTATTGAACGCTCTGAGCAACAAAGGGTACATCCGAGAATGTTGAATTCACCAAACCATGGAAGCGAGTTTTTAACTCGCAGGGTCCCATCCACTCGCGCCAACCCTTCAAAAGGTAAGGCTTTCACGCAGTGCATTCGGACTCATAACCATGGACTCTCTTTGACTAACCCATATCCCGAACTTTAGAGAACTAGAGCCATGGTTAGGTTGCAAACTCATTGTATCATATTGTGCCTACTTGACTAATTGTGCATTATTTGTTGTGCATACTCTATGTGTTTTTCCTAACCGTTTGTTTAACTTGTGTTTAAGTCTAAATAAACTTATTAGTGACTAAAATGACATTTCCTAATTAATTAATTTGAGTAATTAAGGTCTAATAATTTAATCAGAATGGACTTAGTTCGAATTTAGGCATGTCCCGTAGAGTTAAAATACTTAAAGCAGTCCCAGATTAATGCTCTAGTAATGGCGCCACGATTTAGGATGCAGCGCCACACGCTGTTGTGCAACGCCGAGCGACATCTCTGTCGTCTGGCGTTGCACTGCAGAGTGCGGCAACAGTCTTGTTGCTTTGGCGACAGTTCAACATTTTACTCAAGTCATCACGACGAGTCTAATTAAACAGTTTGCTAATCAATTTGGTTATTTTGTTAATAACAGTATCTTTGTTAAGTCCTTAATTGAGTCTAGTCAGATATTCTAGCCACATGGTCTTACCCAAGAGTCTTAACATGTCACATACACTCACTAGTATTAGCACACACTTTATATATGTCACCATGACCATATCTTTGGTTCATGTATTAGTCGGTTTTTTTTTTCGTCATTTGAGTTAGTTGGGGGTACATTCTATTCCAAATTTTTTCATATCTCTCCAGCTACATCATCTTTCCATTCTCTACATGCTTTCCCCATATCAAAACATTCATTCTTCCTACCTTCTTCCATCTATTGCATGTTGAATAGAGTTTCAGTCAAATAATTAACAGTGAATATCCCTACCCTTTTCCACAGTACTTGGTCGAGAAGAGAAGGGCGATTAATCAAGGATAACACCTTTATTAAAGTTCAACTATTTGACAAACCAATCGCTCGAAATAGGAAAACTAAGAAGATAATGGCAAGTGAAGAAGAAGTCAATGAGCTCAAGAAGCAAATGGCAGACGTGACTGAGGTGTTGAAGACTTTAACACTCCAAATCAATGACCCTTCAAAGCAACAACAAATGGAGCTTATGCAATAAAGCTTGAGCAAGCTATCTAGTGATTATAAGTTTCAGGGCATTAGTTCACAAGGGGTCTTGGTGGATAAGTAGCTTTTTTCGCAGAAGCTCAATCCCACTGACATCCCTAAGTTCAAAGCAACAAATAATCCTTATTTTCACTTAAGAGCTTTCGAAACCATAATGATCATTAAGGGGATTGATAAGAAAGTCTTTCATTCCTTGTTTTCGTTATCTCTTGAAACCGTTTGTCAACAATGGTTCTTTTCTCTTGATAAAGAGAAAACTTCAACTTGGGATGATATTGTAAACGCTTTCATTGATAGATATAAATGTAATATTCAAGTCAAAACCGATTATAGACAACTTGAGATGCTAAGACAAAAAGAGAATGAAGGCTTTACTTCTTTCTTTAATAAGTGGAGGGAAACTTCCGCTAACATGATTAAGGTGCCCTCCGAAAAAGAATCTGTGAGGATGTTTATCAAGAATCTCCAAGAAGTATTCGAAGCATTTAAAATATCAACATAATTTGAATACTTTCAAGGTCGTCTATGATATCGGTATTGAAATCGAAGATGACCTCGCAAAGCAAAAAGCTACTAACAATGGTAACCATAGTGGCTGGAAAGGAAAGAAGAACGAAAATCCTTCTTCTTCCAAAAAACACCCACTCTAGTAATTAACAATGTTAGTACCTTTGACCATAACGGTGTCTTAGCCATGGATAATCAAGGATCTAAAAGGAAACCCAAAAGAGAGTTCAACCCATTGGAATGACCTATGATGCTGCTTTTGATCGTCTCTATGATCGAGGATTAATCAAACCTATTGGCCCTACCGAGGATCTAACGCCAGAAAAGCGATCTTCAAGATGGGATCCCAATTCTTATTGCAAGTACCATCAAGGAAATGGTCATACTACTGATGAATGTTACAGATTTCAAAATCTCATTCAAGATCACATAGAAGCAAACAAGATCCCATTGCCTCTAGCTAGCAAGTAAGCCGGGTGATGATGAGCACAAGACACAAGGCGAGCTTCAACAACAAGATTTTAGGATCTCTTTTTTCTATTTCCTTTTTTATTCTTCCTTTCCCAATAAGTCTAACATAAGAACCTTCTATTTTTCCTTAGATTTAGTTTGTAGATTTTTTCTTTTTCATTTTTTGAATAAAATGAGCATTTATTTCCTTACATATGATCATTGCATTGCAAAAAAAAAAAAAAAAAAAAAATATATTGTCGAACTTAGCACAAGGTATACCAATGATTTGAGGCACCCCCTGTAGCCACATTATATCACCTTTCATCCTTCAAATATGCAATACTTTTTTGGTAAACCACTTTAAGCCTTGTCTAACGATAGACTCTTTATTTTATAACCCATATCTACCTAACTTTAGGATAGGATGGTGTGCAACTTATGCAATTTCCAATTTCATAAAAATCTTGAGTGATTTCAAAAGATTAAAATCGAAAAAAAAAATTTAGTAAAAAAAATAAATAAAAGTGTACAAAAGGGCAAGTGTTCTAATGTCTTTGACATGAACATGTCTTTGATATGAATATGTCTCAGATTACATCTCTTATCGAGTGCTCGGTACCGTGCCTGAGAAACATGAATACCAAGTGAGTGATAGACCACATGATCGGGATTTCCCACACTTATAAAAAAATGCAAAAAGCAAAAAAAAAGGGAGCAAAAAAAAACAAAGAGTTCAAAAGTGAGAAGCCTCAAGCATGAAAATTCAAATATTCAAAAGCAAGGTTGCAAATCTTGGGGCTTATCGAGGGTCTTGAGCCTTTATCCCTTTCTTCTACAAACCTTTAGCCTAACCACGTTACAACCCTTAAAAAACCATTTTGAGGTATACACACCCTTGTGTGAGGTTCGGCTAGAGCTAAGTTTGGCCTGATTCCTAACGGATATGTAGGCAACTTCACATCGAGGTGCGGCCGTAATAAAAATACATTCACATTCACACATCATGATCATATAAAGGGATATCCTATGCTCATCCCTATATACATAGAGCTAGACTTGGGGCCTTAATCCCTACATCATTAGCTTACCTAGCCTAAGAGTCACCATCATTTGACTCTTCTTGAAATAATATTTTTTTCCACACACTTAGCCCTTGCGGCCTAACTTTAGTATCACCGTCACACACATCACAGATACATGACCAAATATACTTTCCTTAGGAACCCTTTGTCATGAAATCTTATCACAACGCTGAAGCATGCCTTGTCATATCAACATCAATCATCATTGCATCACAAAGTATGAAGTACTTAGCCTCCGCGCCTAAGTTACCTAAATAATTTCATTATCGAGTCAATTAGGATAGACTAGGATGTTACAATCCTTATACCGAGAGACAACGTTAATGGATTAAGCCCATTTAACAAGCACCTTCAAAAACTTCACTTATTTATTTTCTCGCGTCTTTATTTTTCGTGTGAAAGTCGGTACCCTCCACAAAAATGACTGTAGACACCCATTTGTGTCTCCCCAAAACCAAACCCGGTGATGAGTACCTTTCACGTCAAATCATAATCGAATGAAGTGAAAGTGTGAAAAGTCTAGTGTTGCGGAAAGTTTTTATTTTCTTTTCTTTTCTCTCTGTTTTTGAAAACTTATTTTAAGAAAACATCCAATACAGTTTGGTTGGTACATGATATGGGTCCAATAGTAGTGTAGTTGGATGTGGCTTGCAAAGACCTTTCCAATGATATATTATGAGCCCAATTCCGATGAATATTGAGGAAGTTATGGCCAATTTACTAAACTGGGCCCGGTTTGAGCTTTATGTACGGCCCAATGATCTAGGGGAGGGCCTAATATGATTTATCATTCCTAATGCGATTAGGAATGGTTTTAGTCTTCTAGATTCTTCTAGAAGGTTCTTTTCATTCCTAATTTAATTAGCATTGATAAATTGACTTTTGTTGACTTTTCAGAGTTTTAATCAAAATCAAATAGCATTTTCGAGGAATTTATATGATTTTATCCTCCAGTACGGAAAACTTATCGGATTTTCGAAAACGCGTTAAAATTAGGCTTGGCGCCTGACCCCAGGCCTTGGCGCCTAGAACCAGGCCTGACGCCTGGCGCTAGCCATTGGCGCCTGGCGCCAGCTAGCCAGGGTTGGCGCCAACTCTTTTTTTTATGCGTCGGACTCTGTTTTGTTTAATTTATCTTTTTGGCTGATTTTCTCTATAAATATCGTATTAAAAACTCCGTTTTCTAGAATGATTCATCACCAATTCTCATCAAGTTTTCTTGATTATTTCATATTTCTTTCTTTCTCTAAACTTTGTTTTCATATACAAAATTCCGCATTCACAAGATCTAGAAACACCTAGCCATATTCGAAGTTGCCTTCGCCCTAGACGTGAAAGGTTTAATTTCTGAGGGTTTGGTCCCAAATCTCTCTTTCAATTATTTAATTTAATTGTTTGTTTTATTATTTTCCTTGAAGTTACTAACGTGTGTATTTTGTTATTAGAAAGAGGTACGAGGCATCAAAGTAAGTACTTTAATGGTTTTAATTGATTTATGATGTAGACATCATGTTTATATTGTTTTTATGATATTCCTAGTATCATGTCTAAGGTAATTTTAATATTAAATATGATTGTTGCGATGCTTTCTATTCTCTTCCTAATATTTATGATTGTTAGTATCATGTTAGGGCTAAAGATTTTATTTTTATTGCTTAGTGACATGCTAGGGTTTGTTATTAATCTTGTTAGTATCATGCCTAGGATCTTGCTATTATTATGCTTTAACATGATTTATGGTTATTTTTATAATTGTTTTGATTATGATTATAATTTTATAATGATGATTATTATTATGATTATAATTATTATATTGATGATTATTTATGTTGCTTGATGATATTTATTGCTTGATCACACTTTTATGCATGTTTAAAGGGAATTTGGTACTTGTAATCACGCTTAATAAGATAATTAATAATCTTTTTTAGGGTTAATTTGATTATAATTTCAAGTGATCGCCAATAATAGTTTGTTTGTGCATTATATTCAACCAACATAGATAAACAGGTTTAGGGTTAATCCTATTGATTGCATGTTAATCAGGAAGCGCACATGAATACGATCAGAATAAAGTAGAGGCCTATTATGAGGGCAGGTTCAATCTCTTTTAGGTTGGATTTGTACCTTCATCCCCGAACCCTTATTTGGTTCATGACCTTATGGAGTTGACGATCTCTTGGATCGTTAAGGGGTGTAACCTTCACCTTGTGAATGGTTTACAAGTTCCTAAAAAACTTGTTGGCGACTCTTTTGCTCTATCTTCTTCCCTTTTGGACGCCACCGTACTTTAGTGTATGATCACAGTGGGGTTCAAGCTAGTGGGATTAAAGCTTGAAATTATTCCCTACAGTTTTTGGCGACTCCACTGGGGAGGATTTCTATTTTAATTCCTGAATTTGTTTTGGCAATGATTTAGAATGAGTGGATGAGACTCGAAACGTTCTAAGTATTTCATTTGCGTAATTTTGATTAACATTATTGTCATATGCATAAAAAAGATCTCATTGGAAAGACCATCCGTAATGAGTTAAAAACATAGGATTTTACACGTAGGAAATTTGAGAAATATCTTTCACAACTAAGACCGAAATAACACCGCGCGAAACTGGAAAATTTTATCGAGCACAGAAAGCTGCTGAGGCATGTGGGAAGTAGCGTCAGGGGCCAGAGCTTGGCGCCAGTATTTTAGTTGTAGCGCCAGACGCCAATGTCGGCGCCAGGCGCTACAGTTAAAAGCTGGCGCCAGTCGCTGATTGCTGGCGCCAATTTCCCCCAATACCGAGCCAGAAATATGCGTTCTAATTTCGACCGGTTTTTCGTATTGTTTGCTCGATCCTACTTCCTGATTAAATTTTTTCTCACTTTCCTGAAACCCATATGTGTTCTACATATGGACATAACCCTCTGGAAATTCATGCTCCATCTACCCGATTGAACGCTCCGTGCAACAAAGGGTACATCCGACATGTTGAATTCACCAAACCATGGAAGCGAGTTTTTTCTAAAAACTCGCGGTGTCCCATCCACTCGCGCCAACCCTTCACGGTTAGGCTTCCGCGCGGTGCATCTGGACAATTAACCATGGACCCTCTATTGACTAAACCATATCCCGAACTTTAGAGAACTAGAGCCATGGTTAGGTTGCAAACTTATTGCATCATATTGTGCCTACTTGACTAATTGTGCATTATTTGTTGTGCATACCCTATGTGATTTTTCCTAACCGTTTGTTTGACTTGTGTTAAGACTAAATAAACTGATTAATGACTAAAGGAATTTGTTTAATTAATTAATTTGAGCTAATAAATAAACATAAAATCGAGTCATAGTTTCTTTAAGTCAACCCGGATTTTTATTCCCGTATACTGCACAAATGTCAAATTGTTTTGGTCATATCCGAAGTTCTAGGAAGAACTACGAGTCGTACAACATATGGATCTGTAGCCCCGAGTTTGTATCTTTAATTTGGCGTTATTTTCATCCCAATCAGAGTCCCAGATCAAAAGTTATAACTAAAATACCACAGTCTATCAAGTTTAATGCATATACGTGAAGTCTTAACTTAGTCTTTGCTTGAGTCTAGTCACATAGTCTAGCCACATGGTCATGACACGAGTCTTAACGTACCACCTACACTCACTAGTCTTAGCACACACTTTGAGCACATGTCACCATGACCATGTCTTAGGTTCATGCATGAGTCGGTCTTTTCCGTCATTTGAGTTGGGGGGTACATTCTATTCCTAATTCTTCATATCCCTCCACCTCCATCATTTTATTCTTCTTCACATTCTATTCCATTTTTCTTCACTTCCTCCATCCATTTCATGTTGAATAAAGTTTGAGTCAAATAATTAACAATAAATATCCCCAAATTCCTTTTCCACAGTACTTGGTCGAGGAGAGAAGGGCGATTAATCAAGGACAACCTCTTTATTCAAGTTTCACTTTTCGATAAACCGATTCGTCAAAAGAGGAAGGCTAAAAGGACAATGGCAACTCAAGAAGAAGTCAATAAGCTCAGGAACCAACTAGTTACCATGACTGAAACACTGAAGCTTCTCACCTTCAAGGTCGATGATCCCGTGAAGCAACAACAAATGAACCTCATGCAAGAAAGCTTGAGCAAGCTATCTAGTGACTACAAATTTCAGGGCATGAGTTCACAAGGGGTCTCGCCGGACAAGGAACTTCTTCCGCATAAGTTCAACGCCACTGACATCCCTAAATTCAAGGCAATAGATAACCCTTATTTTCATCTAAGAGCTTTCGAAACTATAATGAACATTAAAGGTATCGATAAGAAGGTTTTCCCCTCTCTGTTTACACTATCTCTTGAAACCGTTTGCCAACAATGGTACTTCTCCCTTGACAAGGAGAAAACCTCTACCTGGGAATCGATAGTAAACGCTTTCGTTGATAGGTGCAAGTGCAATATCCAAGTTGAAACCGACCATAGACAACTTGAGATGCTAAGACAAAAAGAGAATGAAGGTTTTACTTCTTTTTTTTAATAAGTGGAGGAAAACTTCCGCTAAGATGATTGAGGTCCCCACCGAAAAGGAGTCTGTGAGGATGTTTATCAAGAATCTCCAAGAGAAGTATTCAAAGCATTTAAAATATCAACACAATTTGAATACTTTCAAGGCCGTTTATGACATCGGAATTGAAATCGAAGATGACCTCGCAAAGCAAAAAGCTACTAACAATACTAACCACGGTGGCTGGAAAGGAAAGAAGAACGATAATCCTTCTTCTTCCGAAAACGCCCACTCTAGTAACAATGTTAGTACCTTTGATCTCAGTGAAGTTTTAGCCATAGATAACCAAGGATATAAGAAGCAACTAAGGAAAGAATTCACCCCCATTGGGATGAGCTACGATACTGCCTTCGATCGACTCCATGCCAAAGGACTCATTGGGCCTATTCAAGATCCCGCACCTAAAAAGAGATTGCCTAGTTGGAATCCAAACAAACCCTGCAAATACCATCAAGGTAGGGGTCATACTACTGAGAGCTGTTGGAAGCTAAAGGAGGCTATTCAACATTTGATTGATAATAACAAGCTTCCCATGCCTCCACTTAACAAGAAGAGCGAGTGATGATAAAGGAAACAACACAAGACAAGAGGCGAGCTTCAACGACAAGATTTCGTGACCTTTTTTTTCTATTTCTTTTTCATTTACTCTTTTCCCAATAAGTCTAGCATAGGCACCTTTTCTTTTCCCTTAGATTAATTTTGTAGATTCTTTCTTTTCCCTTAGATTAATTTTGTAGGATCATTATATATTTTCCTTTAATAAAATGAGCATTTATTTCCTTACATATGATCATTTCATCAAAAAAAAATATATATAAAATAAAATAAAAAAATGTCGAATTAAACACAAGGTATACCAATGATTTAAGGCAACCCTTGTAGCCACATCATATCTCCTTTCACCTTTCAAATATGCAATCCTTTCTTCATAAACCACTTTGAGCCTCGTCTAACGATAGACCTTTCTTTCTTCAACCTACATTTACCTAACCTTGGGATGGGATGGTGTGCAACTTATGCAATTTAAAAAGGCTTGAGTGACTTCAAAAGATTAAAATAGCATAATAAGCAAAAGCAAAAAATAAATAAAAGTGTACAAAAGGGCAAGTGTTCCAATGTCTCTGATATGAAAATGTCTTTGATAAGAACACGTCTCAGATTGCGTCTCTTATCGAGTGCTCGGTACCGTGCCTGAGAAACATGAATACCAAGTGAGTGATAGACCGCATGATCGGGATTGCCCACACTTATAAAAATGAAATAAATGCTAAAGCGAAAGAAAGAGCTAAAAACAGAGTAGAAAACCTCAAGCATGAAAATACAAATATTCAAAAGCAAGGTTGCACACCTTGGGGGCTTATCTAGGGTCTTGAGCCTTTATCCCTTTTTTCTAAAACCTTTAGCCTAACCACGTTACAACCTTAAAAAGACCTTTTTGAGGTATACACACTTGTGCGAGGTTCGGCTAGAGCTATGTTCGGCCTGATTCCTAACGGATACGTAGGCAACCTCACATCGAGGTGCGACCGTATTAATAATAGCATGAATATGATAATGATTATAATTGTTATGATTTATGATGATATTATTATTATTATGATTATTATAACTATTATTCATGATATTGATTATTTATTATGTTGCTTGATATTATAATTGTTGCTTGATCACACTTTTATGCATGTTTAAAGGGAATTTGGTACTTGTAATCACGCTTAATAAGATAATTAATAATCTTTTTTAGGGTTAATGTGATTATAATTCAAGTGATCGCCAATAATAGTTTATTTGTGCATTAATATTCAACCAACATAGATAAACAGGTTTAGGGTTAATCCTATTGATTGCATGTTAATTAGAAAGCGCACATGAATACGATCAGAATAAAGTAGAGGCCTATTATTAGGGCAGGTTCAATCTCTTTTAGGTTGGATTTGTACCTTCATCCCCGAACCCTTATTTGGTTCTAGACCTTATGGAGTTGACGATCTCTTGGATCGTTAAGGGGTGTAACCTTCACCCTGTGAATGGTTTACAAGTTCCTAAAAAACTTGTTGGCGACTCTTTTGCTCTATCTTCTTCCCTTTTAGACGCCACCGTACTTTAGTGTATGATCACAGTGGGGTTCAAGCTAGTGGGATTAAAGCTTGAAATTATTCCCTACAGTTTTTGGCGACTCCACTGGGGAGGGTTTCTATTTTAATTCCTGAATTTGTTTCGGCAATGATTTAGAATGAGTGGATGAGACTCGAAACGTTCTAAGTATTTCATTTGCGTAATTTTGATTGACATTATTGTCATATGCATCATAAAAAAGACTCGATTACAATCACAATAAGTGATTGACCTGACGACGATCGTCTCACTTAGCTTAAGCGCCTAAGCATTGGCTCATTACAAGAACCAAGGCATCGGTTCAAAAGCAAGAACTTATACGACAATTTTTCCAAGATATGGATTGTCATCCCCAACTGAAAATATTTCCAAATATGGATTGTCGCGCATCTTCTTCAACGACAATTTTTCCAAGATTGGATTGTCATCTCTGGCAAAGTTTCCAAGCGTGGATTGTCGTGCTCCTTCTCTATTTGGCAATTTATTCCAAGTTTGGATTGTCATCTCAGGCAAGTTTTCCGAGATCGGATTGTCATACACATAGTTCCCTATGGCAAAACTTCCCAAAGGATTGTCGTAGGTCTCTATTCATCATAAATTTCGGCAAAAGTTCCTCAACGTGGATTATCATTCATTTCAGTAAGTGGCAAATTTTCCCGAAGTGGATTGTCGATCGACTCTTTTTTGTAAATGTTCCAAGACGCGCATTGTCAATTGTGGCAATATTTTCCTAAAAGGATTGTCGCATAGCATTGTCAAACTTCCAAGGTGGATTGCTTTCAAGAGTTATATTTCAAGATGTGGATTGTTGATTGTGGCAAGATTCTTATAACAGATTGTTACGAGCATTGGCAATTTTTCCCAAAATTGGATTTTGGCAAATTTTCCGAGATACGGATTGTCGCTTCATCGTGGCAACATTTCCAAGGATGGATTGTTATGTGGCATTGACAACTTTCCCTTAATCGGATTGTCATACATCATACAAGAATTGTGTTGGCAACTATTCCCAAAGAAAAGAGGATTGTCATCACCCGAACGATCGCAACAATCATTCATATCATCAAAGCTCTTTGCTCATAGACGCGTGGGTATATCATTCAAAAGCTCTTTGTTCAGAGACGCGTGAACAAATCCTCCATTGTTCAGAGACGAGTGAACATCAAAATAGCAAGATGGCGTTCCCTAGCTTGTCACAACGACAAATACTGCTACTAATCAATTACCCTCAGAGATGAGTGCTCGTCGGTGCAAGATACGCGTTTCTTAACTCTGTTATCTATTTTAACTAACGATAGTTTGCAGGTATCGGCATTACAAGATTGATTTAGGATCGCAAAACGTTCAGAATCATTCTCCGTCCCTATCGATACTTTGACTTTTGTTTTCGAAACTTGCGTTTCTCCAAACTCAGTCAAAGTGGGGGCTTCTGTAGACACCCATTTGTGTCTCCCAAAACCAAACCCAGTGATGAGTACCTTTCACATTGAGTCATAATCGAATGAGGTGAAAGTGTGGAAAGTTTAGTGTTGCGGTTAGTTTTATTTCTTCTCTTTCTCTTTGTATTTGAAAACCTATTTTATGAAAATAGAAAATCCAGTTTGTTTTGGTCCATATCAAGAGTCCAATAATGGTGTAGTTGGGTCGTGCTCGAAAAGAGCTTTCCAACGATATATTATAAGCCCAATTCTGATGAATAATGAGGAAGTTATGGCCAAATTACTAAACTGGGCCCGGTTTGATTTTTATATGCGGCCCAATGATCTAGAGGAGGGTCTATTATGATTTATCATTCCTAATGCGATTAGGATTGATTATAGTCTTCTGAAATCTTCTAGAAGGTTCTTTTGAATCCTAATTTGATTAGCATTGATAAATTGACTTTTAAGAGTTTTAATTAGAATAAAAGAAGTGTTATTAAGGAAATTACAGTTTTACACTCTCTTACGCTTAAATTTTATCAAAATATAAAAACGCGTGGAAAGATTGATTGCAGTGTCATAAGACACGTTTGTCGCCTAGCGACAGACCTGGCGTCTAGCGACAGGCGCGTGTTTGGCGATAGCATCGTGTTTTATTCTTTTCGAAACTCTGATTCATTTTTTATCATATCCAACTTATTTTCTTTATAAATAGCCTCCTAAAACCTCCGTTTTCAATCACCAACTCTCATCAAGAAATTCTTGATATCTTCTCTCTCTCTCTTTTCTAAACCAACTTTTCACAAACAAAATTCCGCATTGACAAGATCTAGACACACCTAGCCAAATTTGAAGTTGCCTTCGCCATAGACGTGAAAGGTTTAATTTCTGAGGGTTTGGTCCCGAATTTAGTCTAAACTTTCCCAAATCTCTATTTCAATTATTTAATTTAATTGTTTGATTTTATTATTTTCCTTGAAGTTATTAACG
The DNA here is from genome assembly GCF_001683475.1 of Chenopodium quinoa. Lineage (NCBI taxonomy): Eukaryota > Viridiplantae > Streptophyta > Magnoliopsida > Caryophyllales > Amaranthaceae > Chenopodium > Chenopodium quinoa. Next base: position 145,532 of record NW_018744988.1, on the reverse strand, counting down.
TGTGCATTTTGTTATTAGAAAGAGGTATGAGGTATCCAAGTAAGTGCTTTAATTGTTTTATTGATATTATGATTTATAAATCATGTTGAGGTTGTTATTTTGATTCCTAGTATCATGTTAGGATGATTTCCTTAATTTGATGTTTTGAATGACAACAATGATTCCTAGTATCATGTTTAGGGTAAAGGTTATAATATCAAATATGCTGATTATGATTTCTGTGATGTTTCCTATTTCTTTCCTAACATTCACGTTAGTATCATGTTAGGGTTATATATTTGATCGTTATTGTTTAGTGACATGCTAGGGTTTGTTATTAATCTTGTTAGTATCATGCCTAGGATCTTGCTATTAATATTATGCTTTAACATGATTATTATGATGATGATTATTATGTTACTTGATGCTTATTATTGTTGTTGCTTGATCACACATTTTATGCATGTTTAAAGGGAATTTGTACTTGTAATCACACTTATATAAGATAATTAATAATCTTGTTAGGGTTAATTTGATTATAATTAAAGTGATCGCCAATAATAGTTTTGATGTGCATTAATATTCAACCAACATAGATTAAACAGGTTTAGGGTTAACCTAATGATTGCATGTTAATTAGAAAGCGCACATAAATACGAGAAGAATAAAGTAGAGGCCTATTATTAGGGCAGGTTTAATCTCTTTTAGGTTGAATTTGTACCTTCATTCCCGAACTTCCAGTCATAGTTCCAGACCTATTGGAGTTAACGATCTCTTGGATCGTGAAGGAGTGTAACCTTCACCCTGTGAACGATTTACAAGTTCCTAAAACTTGTTGGCGACTCTTTTGCTCTAGCTTCCTTCCCTTTGGACGCCACCATATTTAAGTGTATGATCACAATGGGGTTAAAGTTTGGGATAATGCTTGAAATATTCCCTACACACGGGTATTCACGTGGTAAACAAATTCATTTGCCACAAATATTAACATGGCTTATAAATTATTTGCCACACATTCTACTGTTGCTAATAAACATTGTTGCCACTTATTATCGTGGCCAATAAGCTTATTTGCCACAAATCTTATATTTTGCATTTTTATTGCCCAATTTGATCAACATACACAGTACATATATACAAATAAACTTGTATATTTTCATTAATAACAGATTGTAAATTTACACTTTTCATCCCAAAAAAATGAAAAAAAAAATACAAGTATTCAACTAAAGTACACTATAGTTGGAAGTTGGAGCGCACTAGCAACAATAGGCATAGAAGAAGCAATGTCCAACACAACAGCAGCAACTAACTACAACAACAGCGGGAAATCCTGAAGCGTCTTAAACACCTTGCTTTCTCTAACTAGTACACTACACAACATGAACTTCTTTGATTTCAGCCAGCATCTGCTTTCTTCTTTTCGAGATTTTGTCGTTATAACCTACAAGTCCAAAGTTTAATTCACTGCACTTTCAAAAGAAGCATATTTTATTTCAAAAAAATAAAAAAAAAATATTAGCCAATGTAACAGAGCTTGCTCAAGGGGAGCATATAGCACACAAAGAAAGAAAGTCCGATCCAAAGTACACTTCCATACAAAAAGATTGGCTAGAGCTTGAGCTCCTCCAATGTGTGATTTCAAAAAGTACACTGCTTTCAAGACTTGCATTAACTACGCAATTATAAGTTCTAGAACTAATGCCACATATCGAAAAGAAATAGCCTTTTTATACCCGAAAATCCGACACAAATCAGACATTCTTACTTGTATTCCTACGAGTTTGTTGTATCAAAAACAGATAGAACATCAGAGTACACTAATTGCACCTTGGTAAAAGATCTGCAGTATATGAAAATGCAGAAATAAACCTAGCGTTCAAAAGTTTTAAGTCACGTTAAGAAAATAATAGTAAGAAAATAAGAGAAACTATATGAGCACTTTAAAACCACGCATAATTCTGTGATTGCAATAGACTAGGTTGTGGATATTTCAGGAAAAAAAAAACCAAGAAATTGCTATGCTTTAAAGAAGTGTTGGTATTAGATTTTATCCGAACCGTACAGGATCATGAAGAGAAAAAAATGAGCAAGAAAGATGGCTATAACAGTGATAATATTGGGGCAGAAAAAAGGGAGCAGAGTGTGTGCGGTGTAGCTGAGAAAGAATGTTAGTGAGGTGGGTCTAATTAAGGAAAACATATGACATTGCAGTAAACATAATCAAGGAAAAAACAATCATGCACATACACTCATACGGAAAGAGACAGAAAATAAAAGAGAGGGAGGAAGGGAGGGAGGGAGAGATAGAGAGAGAGGAAGATAAATAAGTTTCAAAGTAGAATAGCTCAATTAACAAGTGCAATTAAATTATCAATGCCCACATAACATAACATCAGCCACAGAAATATTAAAACCCAGAAAATTAAACCAAAACCCACATAATTTGAACTCAAAACATATAAACACATATTAACTAAGAACAATTGCACAAAAAAACCCACAAATTTATCGAAAAATATGAAAAAAAAAAAAATCAACAGCAAAAACACAACGAAATCATTTCAGTATGTGTGAAGGAACATTGAGGTAGTGTCAGCAAGCAATAAACTTTCAAGCTAAGAGAGAGTGTATTTTTAAATTTGGGAACCAAAGAACAAAGTCAGAATGCAAGCTTCCTAATTGTATAAGCAACTGAAGATAGTGGAAAGAATAATGAAGATATATTATATGAGAAACTCGGAACTACTTTAGTGAGAAAGAATATGATGGAGATAGAACACAAATAGATTAACCTTGTTATTGTAAACTATCCCTAGAATGACACAAGCCCTCAATTAGAAACTTATTAAAACTTTCAGCAGATGGACCGTAATCTCAGCATACAATTGATTAACAGAATGAATTAAAGTTATAAGTTAGTGTTCAGTAAAGAAGACATGATCATGTTGCAATTAAACAGAGACACATGACTCAAGGATATCCAATGCTTCAGAGTACCGCTCAGTAGCTATGTATCTAAAATTTCATCAAACCAACTGCATACATAAGCACAAAGAAGGAAGCAAACAAACAAGGACTGTAGGATAGTAGGATATGCATTATCACCATCTCCATCATATGGTATGCATTAGCAATAATTGATTTTTTAATGAAGAGAGAAGGAAAAAATCACTAATATAAGTCTGGCTCAAGTATCAATAGTATGGGGAAGACTGTAGGATAGCAAGCAGCGGAGAGGGAAAGGCAGCAACCAGTAAGAGAGGGGGGAGAAACACTAGGAAGCACTCACAACAAGCAGGGGAGGGGGAAAGGCAATGGCAATGGCAGGCAGCAGGGAGGAAAGAAAAAATGAAAAGAAAAAAAAAAAGATTAAAGTCCATGACTCCAAGTGAAACTTAATTGCACTAATCATAGGGCAGCAGACAGGGGAGGGGGAAAGGCAATGGCAGCCAGCAGGGAGGAAAGAAAAAATGAAAATAAATAAATAAATAAAATTAGAAAAGTGTCATTAATCATCAATAGTTCATTAACTGATTGATAGGAAAGAATAAACATAACATATTTAAATTATAAACTAAGTTACATAACAAAATTTTGCTACAAAACAAGCAAAAAATTGTCTCAAGTTACAGAGCATATGCTTGTACTCTCAGATTTGGACTCGAATCGGACTCCATCGGACTTTTCGCAGAGTCCAAGTCCGATCCACCTCTGTAGGGAATATTTCAAGCATTACCCCAAACTTGAACCCCACTGTGATCATACACTTAAGCATGGTGGCGTCCAAAGGGAAGGAAGCTAGAGCAAAAGAGTCGCCAACAAGTTTTAGAAACTTGTAAACCGTTCACAGGATGAAGGTTACACCCCTTAACGATCCAGGAGATCGTTAACTCCAATATGTCTGGAACCAAGACTAGAAGTTCGGGGATGAGGGTACAAATTCAATCTAAAAGAGAAAGAACTTGCCCTAATAATAGGCCTCTACTTTATTCTTCTCGTATTCATGTGCGCTTTCTGACTAACATGCAATCATTAGGTTTACCCTAAACCTGTTTAATCTATGTTGGTTGAATATTAATACACAAATAAATCTATTTTTGGCAATCACTTGAATTATAATCAAATTAACCTAAACAAGATTATTAATTATTTTATTAAGCGTGATTACAAGTACCAATTCCCTTTAAACATACATAAAAGACGTGATCAAACAATAACAATAATAATACATCAAGCAACATGATTATAATCATAATAATAATAATCATCATAAATCATTATCATCATGTTTAAGCATAATAATAGCAAGATCCTAGGCATGATACTAACAAGATTAATAACAAACCCTGGCATGTCACTAAACATTAAAGATTGAAGCTTTAGCCCTGACATGATACTAACATGCTATCAATAAAGACAATAAAAGGCATCACAGAAATCATAATTGATATTATATTCTTTACCCAAAACATGATACTAGGAACTTATAAAACATCCTAACATGATACTAGGAATCAAAATAACAATCTAAACATGATTTCTATATCATAATATCAATTAAACAATTAAAGCACTTACTTGGATGCCTCGTATCTCTTTCTAATAACAAAATACACACGTTAGTAACTTCAAGGAAAATATAAAGCCAACAATTAAATTAAATAATGGAAATAAAGATTAGGGATCAAACCCTCAGAAATAAAACATTTCACGTCTAGGGCGAAGGCAACTTCGAACTTTGCTAGGTGTGTCTAGATCTTGTGAATGTGGAATTTTGTATTTGAGAAAAGGCTAGTTTAGAAAAGAGAGAGAGAATATCAAGAATTTCTTGATGAGAGTTGGTGATTGAAAACAGAGGTTTTAGGAGGCTATTTATAAAGAAAATAGCCGGAATATGATAAAAAAGAATCAGAGTTTTGAAAAGAATAAAACACGACGCTGTCGCCTTACAAACCTCTGTCGCCAAACGACAGACGTGTCACCGTAGCGTCAGGCCTGTCGCTAGGCGACAGCCTGTAGTGCGGCGCTGCAGTCAATTTTTCCACGCGTTTTCATATTTTGATAAAATTAAAGCGTACGAAGGGTAAAACTGTAATTTCCTTTAAAAGACTTCTTTTAATCTAAATAAAACTCTTAAAACTCAATTACCAATGCTAATCAAATTATGATTCAAAGAACCTTTTAGAAGATTCTTGAAGACTATAATCAATCCTAATTTCATTAGGAATGATAAATCATAATAGGCCCTCCTCTAGATCATTGGGCCGCTTATAAAGATCAAACCGGGCCTAGTTTAGTAACTTGGTCATAACTTCCTCATTATTCATCGGAATTGGGCTTATAATATATCGTTGGAAAGATTTTTTCGAGCCCAATCCAACTACACTAATATTGGACCCTTGTTATGGACCAAACTAAACTGGATTGGCTATTTTCGTAAAATAGGTTTTCAAAAATAGAGAGAAAGAAAAGAAATAAAACTAACCGCAACACTAGACTTTCCACACTTTCACTTCATTTGATTATGATTCGACGTGAAAGGTATTCATCACTGGGTTTGGTTTTGGGGAGACATAAATGGGTGTCTACGGAAGCTCCCAATTTAACTGAGTTTGGAGAAACGCAAGTTTTGAAAACAAAAGTCAAAGTATCGATAGGTACGGAGAATGATTCAGAATTTTGTAACAGTGTAAAAAGAAGTGCTTCGAATCATTTCTATATGACTCAGACCTGTTCTAATAAAGTCGAGGCATTTTGAATTGTTTGTTGACACGAAAAAATTCAGGAAAAACCTCTGAAATTATTTCAATATTAGACCTTGGACATATAATAGTTCCAAATCGAATCTCTTTAGAAAGATGATCTTTTGTCTCATGGTAGCTTGCTCCAGTCCCCTTACGATACTTTCGTTATTGGGTTAGCCATACAATTTACATGTTTCTAGCGATTCACATGGCATCATCAAATGATACAAGTCTTAGATAAGAATCTGCAACGCACTAGAACGCCCTTATTGATGATCCTTTACTCCGACAGTATCTAGGGTTCCTCGAACAATGTGATATCAAACACCGGGTAAATCCTTAACCCTTCCCCCTCTTACTAAGACTACGAAATCTTCTTGTAAATGATCCTAAATCACTCTTCTAATGTCGATTCCTGCAAACTAGCGTTAGTTAAAACAGATAAAAGAGTTAAAGAAACGCGTATCTTGCACCGTCGAGCACACGTCTCTAGGAGTAACTGATTGTTGCATTGTTGTTGTGACAACCTTCCACAAGCTAGGGAATGCTATCTTGCTGCTTTGACGATCTTCCTCAAGGTAGGGGATACCGCCTGAAGACTACTACACTCATAACCGCCTCCATTTCCGCTATGATAATCATCTCTATGTGAATTCGACCCTACTTACCCTATTACATTATTAAATGGTTTTCTCTGGAGCATCAAGTAAAACTTGATGCTGATGAGCAACGCAGCCCCTAAATGTGCAAATTGACTTGTCACTAGTGGAAAAATAGCTATCCGTAACGGGCAACAGACGTTACGTATGCTGCCGTTACATATAGGATATGTTTTTGGTAACGGACAATTTGACTGCCCGTTACAAATAACCCGTTATTTGTAACAGACTGTTTGACTGCGCATTATGAAAAACACGTTATTTGTAGCGGGCATTTATCTGCCCGTTACGAATACAATTGAACCCAGATTAAAAAAAATGTAGGAAGTTATACCTGCTAGTCTACTATGATGCCAAAGTTTGATTACTATTATAAATATTCAATAATAATAAATGTAAAATTTAATTAGTACAACTTTCACAAATGTCCAAATTGACTTTACAATAACTTCCTAACATGAGTCAAAAGCTACTACATAAATAATACTCTGTAATACTACATGAAAATTTAAACAAGTGTTCTATTACATATTAGACTAAGAACTTGAATAATCTTATAAATCCTCATACAGCTCTGGTGCCATGTACTCTGGTGTACCCAGTATTGAGTGCGCTACATGGCTCTCACCCACTATTGCTGCTAAGCCAAAGTCACCGATTTTCACCAGCATAAACGAGCAGCAACAACCTAGTCAATGGAAACACAAACTAACAGGAAGTAAATTTAAGATTCGTTACATCAAAGGTTACATAACAGGCCAATAATTTGACTCAATAGTCTCAATTAACCCCAAATCAATAGTACATAACGGACAAATTAATGAAGAAATTATGGTATAGTTTTTTAATTCGATGAGTTTTCTACGCATGTGCTATATGCCATTGGATCATAATTTAGATAACAGGTTCGATAGTGGTTATTTCAATCCATTCACAATTCACAAAATTCATTGAACAGCTGACAACTATGAAACAATGGTCATGAGGAATGAGCAGTCAGAATAAAATTTTAAGAGACAGGATCACAGGATAGAAATTATTACATATTATCCATATTGCTTATTTAACAATTACAAAATTGAAACTAACTCATTGAAAGAAGATTAATAAGCATATTTTTAGACATAAAATCCCAATTCACAACCAGAAACAAAACGTTTAGCTTTATTCAACTAAAAATAAGAATTATCAAACAAAACATTAGCCAAAAAATCTCAAACACCACAAAAAATCCCAAAATAAGCATGAAAAAACGCATTCCACATCATTCACATCAATGTATTCAATCCCCCACTTCACAAAAAGTGAATCATGCTACACAACTACATCATAAAGAGAGTACCATGAGCAAAAGACGAAAAATCGGGCAAGAATTGGACAATCAGCTAAACTCTAGCGTATTAGGTGAACAACCCAATCACCCACTTTGTCTAAAACCAATCATATTCTCATAGAACAAAAATTCAAATCAAAGAGACAAAAAAAAAATCCCATAAATTGTTACTACCTCAAAATGGCAATCAAATCACTTCCCACAAACTTGAAACTTACAAAACAAAATCGAAAGCTCGACTCAATACAATGACATAAAAGCACAAGCTAATTAACTAAATCACCCCAAATTTTCAATCTCAAAAGCAAAAGAATGAGCAAATACTATCGAAAATTAGTATAATAAAGCAGAAACCTAACAGAGCTAACAAATCATGAACTAAAACAGATTCAATCTACAAAAACACAATCAATTCCAACAAAAACCTAGAACTAAACTTCCACCGAAAAATGCAAACAAAATCAATAACACAAAAAAAAAAAAAAAAAACAACAAATCGATCTACATCTCAAAAGAGAATAATAAGACGAGAAAATCAAGAATAAAATTATACTCCATCCGTTTCATAATGTTAGTCCCACGTGAAATCAATCACATAAAATAACAAAAGAAATATATTTGGAATCTAACATTAAACTACAACATAATTCATAATTGCATAGTTTAAGTAAAGATTTCTTTACTTAGAGTCATGTCATTAATACATAACTTATTAAATCCAAAAAAAATCAAGTTATAAATGAAATATATTCAATATGGGTATATCTTTTAGAAACGCCCGTATGAAACGGAGGGAGTATAAAGAAGCAAAAAATGCATAAATAATTTACAATTACAAAATAATAGAAAATTTCAGACTAAAATTAATAAAAACAGTACAAAATCCCATAAAATCACACCCAGATTTCATGACCAAATTCATACCCACGAAGCTAGAAACCCAGAAATGAAGAAACCCACAAATCCCATGAAATCCCCCACAAACCCTCACAAACATCACCCTCACAAACCCAGAAAGTTAGAAACCCCACCCTCACAAACCCACAAATCCCACGAAATCACCCACAAAATTTAACTAATTTGAGAGTAAAGCAACGAAAATTGAGGAATTTAAATTGAAAAATGTGAAAAGATTAACATGGTGTTGTATGTGGAAGGAGCAACAATGACGACGGCGGCGGCTTGATGTTGAGATGATAGATTTTTTTTTTTTTTTTTTTTGGAAAGAACGAGAGAGTGAGGAAAAGAGAGAGAAAGAGAGATAGAGTGAGAAAGATGAGTGAAAATGAAAGAGGAGAGAGGATAAAGAGAGGGAGGACAAGCTTTGACGACTAAGAGTGAAACCCTAATAAAATAACTAATTGGCTATGGGCTTTGGGCTCCTCTCATGATCAGTTGAACTAAATTATCTGTAACGGGCACAATATGCCTGTTACGAATAATATAATATTTGTAACGGATAGTATTTTTCCCGTTACGAATATTATATATTTGTAACGGCTAGTATTTTTCCCGTTACGAATATTATGTATTTGTAACGGGCGGTATTTTGCCCGGTACAAATATTATATATTTGTAACAGACTCCAATTTTGACCATTGCGGATATATTTAATGTAACGAGCATAGCTTTGCTCGTTACAAATTGCATGTTACGAATGAAAAATTTTCCACTAGTGTGTTCATCACCAAGAACGATGAGAGTGCAATTACGAGAGCGCGACAACTTGAACTTGCAAATGGAATTGAAACAGACATCTTGACCCCGAACAAACACCTACACAAGACACCAATTAAGAGGAGAAAACAAAAAAAAAAAAAAAATTTACGGATTAAGAACTAAAAATTTGAAAACTCATAAAAACTAATCGAGAAATAAAATGTGTTATTAAAATGTAAAATCAAAGAAAACTAAGAAAATTATATGAAAATAATAAAAGAACATATAGAAAAAGAACATAAATCTTATTCTTTTGAGCGCCATAAATTATGCTCATCAATGACATACATGTAAATAATAAAATATTGTGAATCCATTTTAATAAAAAAATGAAGTCCGTTGCTAAATGTGTCAAGATAAAGGGTTTTTTTTTTTCTCCAACAAGTTTAATGACTACTATAAGATTCATTACAAACACATTTATAGCATAATTTTAATTATGGTGTTATAGTTTATTTATAAATGTCAAAACTCTTAAAAGGCTCTCCAACATCATCACATCTTGTGTGCGGTCAGCCCACCAACTATAAAAGAACAAAGTAACTTTTACAATATTGACTAACTTTATAACACTAACTGAATGTAACCCTTGTGATTACTAGTCACTAGGGGTGAGCATGGGACGGGTACCCATACCGTTACTAACGGTTTGGGTACCCGATAACCAAAATTACTAAAAGTGATACCCATAACCGGAACCGATATGTTCGGGTACCCGGATTTTCGGATCGGTTATCGGGTACCCAATAAGATATCCAATAATGATAATTAAACTTAATTATGTAGTTATTATGATATAATTTACAACTAATTAAAAACAATACCATATGATCTTGACCAAATTATTAATAATATTACTAATCATTGATATTATAAAGTGATTATGAAGTAAAGTAAAAGTTTAGATTTATATTAATAGATTTAAGTAGGGAAAAAAAGTAAAAAAAAAAAATGTTTATCGGATCGGATCGGGTAACCATTAATTTTAAAATGATACCCATAACCATACCCGATAACAAATTATCGGAACAGGTACCCGAACCGTTATGGTTATCGGAATCGGGTACCCTAATTTTCGGAACGGTTACGGATCGGTTTTTCGGGTTTTTGGTTTTTCGGGTAGTTTTGCTCAGCCCTACTAGTCACACCTTACGACCAACCACTTATAAAAATTTGTGCTCAAACTTGTGATTTTCCCTCTCTTTACCTCTCATCATACTGGCTTAGGCTAGAAAATAATCTGATTTTCAAATGCATTTCTTTAATACAATTAAATTTTTTGTTCTCGCCATCTGTAAGATTCTTCTTCTTAATTTTCTAGGTTTTTGATTTTCATCTATGATGAGAATTCTATTATATTAGGGTTTTAATAAATGGGATGGTGATCCAAATTCGCATGGGGTTAAGTAATGTCATCATGTTTATAATCAAAATGACAAACATCAGAGCATAATGTGAAAATCTTTAATTGAAAAGATGCAAAGATATCAAAATTCATTGCCACATCAAGTTAGAAGCAATTGAGTATTAGCTAAGCTAAATATGGAAAAAAAAAAATTATGATTTTGATTGAAAACATTAAGTTTTTTCTCTAAATTTTTTGCTTACAAATTTATTATTGTAAATTTCGTATGGCTAATTATTATTAAAATTATTTTTCCCTTCAAAAAAAATATAATACTCCCTTCATCCTATTTGATCCGCAAATTATTTTAGACAATTTAATTGACTTAAATAAAATAATTTCACTTTCTAAGAATAATGGACACAGTCAAATTAAACTTTGCACATAGCACTAATTTGACCTTATATTTGCATAAACAAATATTAACGAAAATTATAAATAAAAAAAAGTTATATTATGAAACTTCATATCACTATCTATCTAACGACATAATTTATGATAAAATATATTTTTATTGTGTTAATAAAAACTATATTCAAAGTTAAATCGAATAGTGTAAAATTATCTAACGTGCGTCTCAATTATTTGGGGACAGAGGGAGTAAGAGGTAAATGGATGGGGTGTTGGAGTATTACAAAAATTGTATAAGGATAAAATGGTTAATAGTTTATCGAAAAGTAGTGAATGTAAGAGGAAATAATAAAAATTAAAATTCGTAGCAGTAGGTTTAGGTGAGTACCAACAGAGGAGAGATATATAAAGTAATGAATGTAGTTTTTTTGCTGAAAAAAGAAGTGTAACATTTTTATATAAAAAAAAACACACACACAATTGTATTTGTTAAGTGTAACCCTAAAAAAAAATACATGAGGGAGTACTATTTGTATTATTCCATATAGTCTACCACTCTACCATAATCATCAATCAATAATCAATAACTTAATACTAAAAGCGAAACTATATGTCATTCACTTGCTAAAAATTTTCCCTCCATTTTGTCTTTCCTTTTTTATTTTGTCGTTTTTTTTATTATTTTGTCAATTCTTCATGAAAATTATTCATACCCTATAATATTCACCTAATGAAATATTCTTATATGTATATATTTTATATTAAGTAATGTTTTTGTAATATTCACTACAAGAAAATTACCTTTTCGTAGCGATTATTTTAACCTTTAGTATCGATTGTAATTGCAACAAAAAGCTTTCTCAATGAATGGTCATTCGATACAATATCCCCCGTTGCCTTAGCCTTTAGTAGTGGTTTTCAATATCGCTGGGGTTGGCCTCAATAATCGATACGAAAAACTACATCCAATCGTGGTGATTATTGTAGCGATTACAATCGCTATAAATGTTTAACTCATTTTCTTCAAAGAAAAAAAAAACATGCGTATGATCTTTACAAGAATTCGAACATACAACCTCAAACTCTTATATTAAATGTTTCACCAATAAGATATGACATATTTTATGTATTCTTTGTCAAACAATATTTATATATCTAGTGTTGAAAAGGCTTTTCGTATCAATTTGTAGGATTTAGTGGCGATTGTAAATGTTACAATTTCTCAAAATTATATAAATGTGTAAAAATAGTGTTGATATGTATTATTATGTTTTCCGTATCGATTTTTTATGGGAAAACCATGGCGATTGTAAAAATGATACAACATTCTTAATTATTTCACAAACATACTTACATATTGTAGCGAATATACAATCGCTACGAAATAATCATTACGAAAAGAGATTTTTCTTGTAGTGATTCTCCAAGATTTCTACAATATTCTCATGCTAATATTTCTATAATAATCTCGTGCTAATTTATAATTTGGGAAAGCCTTACTTCTATATTAATCTCATGCTAATATTTTATTTTTTTAATAATAGTATATGTAGTTTCATTATTTTCCTCACCTTACTTATATATTATAATAAAAAGAGGAAAAAATTCACATTTACTACCAGCAAAAGCACCCCGTATCAGATTTACTATCTGTCTAAAAAAATATTTTATATTACTACCACCATATTTTCCTAACTGTAGAAATAACTACCAGTGACTAACTTCATTACTGTTTCTGTTTGAGGGGCCCACAACAATGGCAGCCACCCCTCCACAACAACGACACCCACCCCTCCACCCCTCCACAACAACGGCAACCACCCCCTCCCCCCTGCCGGCGCCGGCGCGACCCCACCACACCCCCTCCCTTTTCCCGTTGTTGCTGCCCCAACCCCCACCCCGTAACGCAAACTACTCCCTTTCCCTTTCCCCCACCGGAAATCGCCCCCCTCCCTATTCCCCACACCGAAAATCGCCCCCCTCCTTAACTGTAAACCACCAGCCCCAAACCACCCTAAACGAGGGTTTCGATTTCGGTGGTTTGGGGCTGGCGTGGTTAAGGATTTCCAATTCGATTTCGATTTCGAATTTAGGGTTTTGAGTGGCTGGTGGTTTGGGGCTGGTGGTCGGGGCAACAAGAAGGAGAAAGGGGTTCGTGGCTTCGTAGGGGTGGGGGAAAGGTCGAGGCGCCGCCGATGAAGAACTTGGTGGAGTTTCGCGGTGGTGGTGACGGTTTAGCAGCGGGCAGGTGACGATTTCGTGCACCGACCACGAGGTTAGGGGTGGTTGGCAGGTGGAGAAATGGAGGAGGTGGGGTTTGCCGATTTCGGGGAAACATTTGGCCACCAGCAAGGGGAGGGGGGAGGGTGGCAGACGTCGGGAAGGGGAGGGGAGATGTTTGAGATTTTTTTTTAAAGTTTTTTTTTATATAATTTAAATTATTATTTAGTGAAATATGGGGCCCACTTAACGAAATCTTAACGAATTCTGTTAAGTGGTAGCAATATATACAATTAGGGAATTTGTGTGGTAGTAAATTAAAATATTTTTTTAAACAGGTAGTAAATCTGATACGGGGTGTTTTCGCTGGTAGTAAATGTCAATTTTTCCTAATAAAAACCTATAACTCACTCATTTTTAAGATTTGAATTTTACATATATCAATAACTTAATACATACTAAAATCGAAACCATTGTTGACACATGTCATTCAATGGTTAAAAATTTTTCCTCCATTTTTCTTTCCTTTTTTATTTTGTCGTTTTTTTTTATTATTTTGTCAATTCTTCATGAAAATTATTTATCCCCTATAATAATCACCTAATGAATATTCTTATATGTATATATTTTATATTAAGTAATTTTTGTAATATTCTCCAAGATTTCTACAATATTCTCATGTTAATATTTCTATAATAATCTCGTGCTAATTTATAATTTGGGAAAGCCTTACTTCTATATTAATCTCATGCTAATATTTTTTTATAATAATAGTATATGAAGTTTCATTATTTTCCTCACCTTATTTATATATTATAATAAAAACCTATGACTCACTCATTTTTAAGAATTTGAATTTTACATATAGAAAACTAAAGTTGAAGTTAACAAAACTTGTATAAACCAATGTGTATGTCAAATTGTGTCAACAAAATAAGGACGGATAAGGTATATAACATGAGTTCTAATCATCAATCAATCAATAACTTAATACTAAAAGCGAAATAAGTGATGACATAATGTAATGACAAGTGTCATAGATATAAAAACCTATGTCTCAGCCATTTTTAAGAATTTGATTTTTACATATAAAAACTAAAGTTGAAGTTAACTAAACTTTTATAAACCAATGTGTACGTCAAATGATGTCAACAAAATCAATCAATAACTTAATATTAAAAGCGAAACCAGTGATGACACATGTCATTCACTGGTAAAACATTTTCCCTCCATTTTTCTTTCCTTTTTTATTTTGTCGTTTTTTTTTATTATTATATTTCCAATTCTTCATGAAAATTATTTATACCCTATAAAATTCACCTAATGAAATATTGTTATATGTATATATTTTATATTAAGTAATTTTTGTAAAATTCTCCAAGATTTCTACAATATTCTCATGCTAAATTTCTATAATAATCTCGTGCTAATTTATAATTTGGGAAAGCCTTACTTCTATATTAATCTCATGCTAATATTTTTTTTAATAATAGTATATGAATTGAAGTTTCATTATTTTTCCTCACCTTACTTATACATTATAATTAAAACCTATGACTCACTAATTTTTAAGAACTCGGATTTTACATATAGAAAACTAAAGTTGAAGTTAACAAAACTTGTATAAAACAATGTGTATGTCAAACTATGTCAACAAAATAAGGACGTGATAAGATATATAACATGGGTTCTAATCATCAATCAATCAATAACTTAGTACTAAAAGCGAAACAAGTGATGACAAAATGTAATGACAAGTGTCATAAATGGATTCGCTTTTAGTATAGGTTAATAGGTTAATATATAAAAACCTATGTCTCAGTTATTTTTAAGAATTTGATTTTTACATATAAAAACTAAAGTTGAAGTTAACTAAACTTGTATAAACCAATGTGTATGTCAAATAATGTCAACAAAATAAAGACACGAGTGATGACTATGATAGAAGCTTCGAAAACAGCAAAAGAGGAAGAGAGAATGATTGGCACAATAAAGAAATATGTGCACTTTGTTTCAACATCCGAGTACACTAATCTTACAAGTGACAACTTGCCTTGCAAGCTCCGTTTACGAATAGCAATCACTATGCGCAGTACTCGTACACACAATCCTTCAGCTCCGATCCACATAATGCAAAATAGTTCTTCCATTCATTTCCTACTGCTCAACTTAGCACTGCTTCTCCCCGCCACCAGCTCAGCCACTGCAATTCTAAACTGCCCCAACTGCGGCACAAAGCCTGTACCATTTCCACTCAGCACTTCACCAGCCTGTGGCAGTCCATTCTATAAGGTCCGATGCACAAAAGGAACTTTATGGTTTGATGCATTAAATGGTTCATCATACGTGATCACCTCGATAACTCCGAAGAGCCAGCAGCTGATAATCCATCCTCCAGGCTTCAACGGTAGCACCTGCATCACCACTGATTATCATGCTGGAGGTCTCTGGCTCGACGAGAAGCTTCTTTTTAATATCAGCAGCGACAACACCATTCTTAAACTGAACTGTCAACCTCTTGCTTTTATATCAGCGATGAACTGTTCATCCAGTCGTATCTGTTTCAGGCATGATATTGCTACTTCTACTCTGGTCATTTACGGTGTGTTTGGATTGAATGAAATGGATGGAAAGGAAGGGAAGAGAAATTGAGAGATGGAGTATCTTTCATTTGGATAGCAAATGAGGAAGAGAGAGAATTGGAGGGGAGAGAAATAAAATGATTAAATTGTAGGAAATTAATCCCTCCAACAATGGAGAGATTTAGAAGGAAAACTCATCATTCTTCGCTCCCCTCTCTTTCCCTCCCCTCCTCTTCTCCTCCCTCCCCTTTTTTTACTTCCCCTTTCTTTATCCAAACAAACTGTTAGGCATTTTTGTCGTCGTTACAAATTAATCTTCATTATTTTCCTGCAGGTTTATGAAAGAAAAGAAAGAGGTCGCATCAAGATGCAAGGATAAACATATATGTTGCTCTTTTACGGGAGGAGGTTCCCAAAATGATCACAACATAAAGTTAGCACCGGAGAAATGTGCTGTGTACACAAGCTTCGTAGGATTGTCATTGAATACTCCACTGCCCGTAAGTAAATGGCCAAAGCCTGGAATAGCAATAAACTGGGTTCTGCCTCCTGAACCAGTTTGCTCAACTGATATAGACTGCAAGAAGTTGCCAAAGTCATCATGTGTGCCCAGCGCTGTAAAAGGACCGAAGAGATGCCTCTGCAAAGTGCCATATAAATGGGATCCCATTAAAGGAGCGTGTTCTAGTAAGTTAATTAAATCTTTCTTCACTTCTAAAAAATAGTTTGCTAGTCCAATATATCTGTTCAAACAGAGTTTCAGTATAAAACTATAAATAATGCATCTAGTTGAAATATGTACAGTACGAATTTGTTGAATGATTAAATTACTCATAATGAAGTCAAATTTAGGAGTTATGACACTGTCAAATAATATACGAGTATATACCAGGGGAGTATTAATTTTTTGGAAATTTTGTCAACAGTGAAAGCACGTGTTAATTGAATTAACATAACTATCACAAAATTGTAAAAAATTGAAGTGGCACTACCACTCTAACAATTTTTGATAGAATCTCCGATATTTCAATGTTACTTTTTATCATTTTTTACCTTTATGAAGGGTAATTTAGTCAATTTAAATAATGATAATATTCTAATTTAAATTATTAGAGTGATAGAGCTACTTAAACCTTTTACAAGTTTAGGGTAACTTTTTTACATAAAAATTTAATAAATAATTATTTTCAAAACACGCGTTAGTTCTTGACAAAATTTCTTAATTTTTTCTAGTTTTTTACTTTAGAAGTTAGTTTCAGTCAAGCTTGTATAAACTATGATTAATTAATTACATGTCATGCTGCAACAAAAGCATCGTATTTGCTTTGATTAGCTCTGTTGTGCTACTTTGGAATCGTTTAATAGGTTAAATAAATAACTCTCAATTTAATATTCAAAAAGTGAAATGTATATCAATTATGTAAGGTAATACCATTTGATGAATTTGTTCCAAAATTTTCCTTAAACGTCCATCTAATGATATTGGACTCTTGATCTATTGCAGAGGTGAAATGTGAAACCAGCAAATGTCGAAGAAAAAGAAAACGAAAAAAGATGATTGCAGGTACATGGACTTATAAGATTTGCCAATGTGTGTATTAAACAACATACACATATTAAAATACATTTACTACAATTATAATTGTACATGGTTTTGTCATAAAAAAAATAAAAAAAATAAAAAAATAAATGTACATGGAGTTTCTTTGACTAATCATATTCAGTTTTATTTCAAGATAAAAAATTTGCTTAATTTGTTTCAGCTTTAACATACACTGGAGGTATAATAGCAATTCTAGGATCATTTGCAATCCTAGTATACATCCATCTTCGACGAATCAAACGAAAAGCACGTGAGCAATTAGTAAGAGAACGTCAACAGATCTTAAATGCAAACAATTCAAGTGGGAGATCAGCTAAGCTCTTTTCAGCAAAAGAGATAAGAGTATCAACAGGAAATTTCTCAAAAGAAAATGTTCTAGGTTCGGGAGGATTTGGTGAAGTATACAAAGGCATCCTACAAGATGGCACTATAATAGCAGTAAAAAGGGCTATTTTTGGAAACACAAAAGGTAATGATCAAGTGCTAAATGAAGTGCGGATATTATGCCAAGTGAATCATCGGAGTTTGGTCAGGCTACTAGGGTGTTGTGTTGAGTTGGAGGAGCCAGTTCTGGTGTACGAATACATTTCCAATGGAACGCTTTATGATCGACTACACGTATCTTGTTCTAATGATCATATTGAAGCACCCTTGAATTGGAATCAAAGACTGGCAATGGCACGTCAGATAGCTGAAGGCCTTACATATCTGCATTCCTCTTCTGTTCCTCCTATCATCCATCGAGACATTAAGACAAGCAACATCTTACTCAATGAAAAGCTAGATATCAAGATCTCAGATTTTGGTCTCTCGAGAATAGTGGATAATGAAGCAACACATATGACTACTTGTGCTCAGGGGACTTTGGGGTATCTTGATCCTCAGTACTATCGAGACATGCAATTGACAGACAAGAGCGATGTGTATAGCTTTGGTGTTGTTCTGCTAGAGCTACTTACAACACGGAAAGCTATCGATTTTAGCAGAGAGGTTGAAAATGTAAGCCTTGTTTCATACATGAGGAAAATGGTAAATCAGCAAAAACTGCTGGATGCAGTAGATCCCTTTCTGGAAAAAGGAGCCAGCAAATTAGAGCTGGAAACTATGAAGTTGATTGGAATTCTGGCTATTTCTTGTTTGGATGAGCAACGGCACAATCGTCCTTCAATGAGTGACGTCAAGGACGAGATAGAGTATATGCTTCACATCATTGAAGACAAAGGTGCAAAATAGAATTGAACACAGCAGATCTTGCTGAATACTTTTTTCATTTCAGAAGATGAACACTTGGGTCAAAGGCCTCAAAGCATCATGTTTGCTTAGTAGAATTTCTTAAATAATACATGAATTTTGTCTGTTTTCTACAAATAATTTATATATTATCATATCTCATTAGCATAACCAACGATTAGTAATAATAATTTAGGTCGGTTTAAAAAAACATTCAGCTGGAGCGACACCGCTTCGCTAACAATACTAGCAGGCGTCATCTTCTCCTAACGTCTCTCAGCCCAAGGAAACAATAACATCTCAATAAAGGGCCAAAGGGAGATCGACATAGAACTCTCTAAGAGAAAGTCAAAAGGGACCCGTACACTAGTAGAAAATTATAATTGGGCACCGAGTAATGGCCACCGGTTTTTAAAAACTGGTGGGAAAAAAAATGGGCAGGATTGGAGAAAAGAGAATTGGCACTGGTTTAAACCAAACCGGTGCTAAATTACTTAAAGGGCACCGGTTGAAATAGGTGGCGTTACAAAATCCCTTTTTTCTCTTTGTAAACCCTCGTTCAGCTCATTTCTCTCTCTTGTTCTCTCTCCCCGTCTCTTTCTCTCTCTTATTTCTCCTCTCTACTTATATCTCATTATCAACAACCATCAATGCCGCCGCCATCTCTCTCTAATATGCATCTCTCTCGTTTGCTCTCTTGCCTTAGTTAGGGCTCATTAATGTTAGTTAGGGCTTAGTTGCTAAATCTCCCCTAAAACCATAAAACTCTAGCGAAAGCTCAACAATGGCGGACAAAGGCGACATGGAAATCTCTCTCGGAAAACTCCCTATCAAACACCTCAAAATCATCAAAGAATTCAGTGCCAAACGCTTTTCCCCGTACTTTCTCTCTCCTCCATTTATGTAATAGCTTAATTTGACCTAATTTTTTCTGCAATTTTTTTGTGATTTTGATTTGAATTTGTGGAATTTTCTCAGCGAAATTAAATACGAAGAGAAAACGGTGAATTTGATTCGGCGAATCGACTTTGCTTGGGGGTTAGAGAGAGATGCGAAGAAGTAGAAGAAGACGAAGGAATCATCTGCACCTTCCACGTTGCAAGGGGTGATTGAGAATTTAAGATTGGCTCATCAAGAGCTCTCCGTTATTATTGATCTAATTAACACTGTAAGCTCCTTTTACTACGAATTACAGTGATTTTATTTTAAGCTAAATTGAACACTTATACAAGCTGTTTTTGGTTGTTTTTTTTTTCTGATTTTTTTGCCATTTAGATATTAGATTTGTAACTTGTTTGATAAAATGTATTAATTATTGATGTTAGTTGAGACGATTAATACAAGAGGGGGGTGAATTGTATTGAGTTCCTAATGACTACTTTTTGCGGAATAATAAACAATGCATATAGGAACTTGCTAGAACACACAGATTTTACAAGGAAACCTTCCAAGGCCCAACTGGAAGTAAAACCTCGACCTTGCCTTAGGGATTTCAAACACACATACTCCACTATAATAGAGAAAACACCAAGTTACAACCTATAAGACACGAACATTTATTTTCACAAGATCCTCACTGGACTAGCTACTTGATAGGACCCTATCCTGCCCAATCTAAGTACCATACTTAGATTCACTCGTACCACCTAAGTACTACACGTACTGCCAAAGTACAAACTACTTGCACCACCTAAGTACAAAACTCTCAACCTCACCTCGAAGCTTACAAAACTGTATGTAAAGCAAACAATAAACTCACCCAAATAACCCAACCCAATACAAGTGAACGACACCTAGAATGATAGGTAAGCAATGCACGAAATCGGAAACTAATATGACAAGTTAGAAGCTTGGTAAACTTACTCAATTATAGCACTGTGATTACTCCATGCATAAACTCACAAAAACCTAAAACCATTTTGCTCTCTACTATTTATACAAGTATGACTCGTATAGAAAGTAGTTTTTCTAAAAGATAAATAAGTTAACTTAACTTATCTTTAAACACGGTTTTATGTAAATCAAGTGGAATAAAATCTTTTTCGGAAAATAAGATTAAAATGATATTTGTTAAAAAGATTTATCTTTTTAACAAACTGATTTAAAGAAAACAATCTTTTAGAAAATCTTTTCCTAAAATCTATCTTTTATAATTTTCCATATTATTTTATTTACCAAGCCAACTTGTCACGCTTCTAATAAATTTCGCGCAATAACCTACTTATCATATTAACAATAATCTAGAAGATAAAAACCTTAACAAAATATAATTGTTGCGTCGTGCTTTTAATCAGGTAGATTACTTGGGCTCCAAGCTTATTAAGTTCCACCAAAGAACTTAAGCTTGCTGTCTTCGAGTTCCTGTTAGGGAGCGTTCATGTTAGGGAACTTAGTTCTTGTTAGAGAACTAGTTCTTGTTAGAGAACTCTTCTTCTGATTTGTTTAACTCCTTCAATAAAGATCTTTTCATGTCTTCTTAGTTCCAGCTACTTCTTCCATCACCACGATCAACTTCACCTAAACTAATCAAACACTTGAAAACCTTTATTAGTTGAATTTGCTTTAGTTTAAGTTCTTCATCATCAAAACCTTTATGCTTCAATAATTTCCCCCTTTTTGATGATGACAAACTTAAGAAAACTCTAGAAACAAGTTAAACAAAATAGAAGGTCGTATTTTTGTGTTTTTGGTTTATTGACAGAAAGTAAACACACAAAGAAATAAAAACGGAAACAGAAAGAAAAAAACAAAAACAAAAATAAACAAAGCAAATAAAACAGAAATAAATTAAACTACTATAAACTACTATAGCATCATATCAGAGAAATTTCTAATACTTTCTCAACTGGAACCCAGAACAACTTTAGCCTCCAAGTTTGCTTTTTCCCCCTTTTGGCATTATCAAAAAGTCATGTTTTTCACGTTATTGAGCATCTAGACACAGCCTCACAAGCAATTCATCGAGTGTGGGAAACTGAAGGCAGCGCTGCTAAGTTACCTTAAGCAAGTTCAACTTTCTTGCATAAGTGTTCATTACATACATATACACACAAGTATAAGCAAAGTTCCAACTATTCATTAAAACCAAAAGATTTATCATCCTGTTGAACAATTTTAGAAAATTTACAACCAAAATCAATTGTTCAAACACTAAAACAGAAATTAAAATTGTTCATGACTGAAATAGAGAAGCAAAAAATAGGGTAGGCTTGGATATAGGCTGAAAAGGGTATGATAGGCTAGGTTTCAAGGAACTCCAGAATTTTCTTATAGTCCTCCTTTGTTTGTTGTGAAGAAGCTGCCAGATTATCTTCAAGACTCTTGAGTTTCAGAAGAAACTCCTTCTTTTGTTCCTGTAAAGCCTTGTCTTGTTCTTGCTGAAACCTCTTTTGCTCTTGAAGTTCTTTATCCTGTTTCAGCACCAGCTTCTTGAGCTCTTTTAACTCCTTTCCCTGCTCCTGCACTAGCTTTTCCAGAGTTAACAACTGAAGTTTTCCAGCAGAATCCTTAATTATCTTCTCAACCCTTTCCATCATGTCCACCAATTCTGCAACTTGCCCACCGAGGATACCCTCCTCAACATCCAACTCTAGAGGTTGTTCCATGCTTGTCTGAGGAACAAAACTAACAGATTTCCTCCTACTCTTTCTTACAGGCTGCTTAGACACCTCTTTCTTTTTTCTCTTCCCTGTCACCTTTTCTTTCTTTTTCTCTCCCTTCTCTATTCTTTGAATTTTTCCTTTTACTACCTCCAAACTCAGTCCAGCTAGTGTTTCCTCATTTAGCACATTCTCTGGCTTCTCATCTAGAGCACCATACCTACCCATCAGAACCACTCCGGCATTTTCAAACACAGTTGATAAAATGGCTCCATAGCCCACTTTGTCCTACTTAGAACACAATGTGCTAAGTGCTAATACATTAACGCAGGGAAATTAACTTTAATTTTCTTAGACAGACAAAAAATTACATCCATATCCATCAAGCATGCCTCTCCCTTCTTTGCAGTTCTTGGCAAGATGGTTTTCTTAGCTAAGTTGAACAACAACTTATTTAACGGGTTCAAATCATTGTGACTCATGATATTCTTCCCCCTTTGACCACCTAGGGCTTCAACAATGTCACCAGTCAAGTAATTTCCTACTTTGACACTAGATTTTCCCTTAATGTATTTTTCATACCCCTCACTCAGAGTTTTTAGAATTTTACGTAGGGTTTCAACATTTAATTCAATTTTTACACTATTAACTACACTAGAAATTACCCCCAATTTTGCTTGAAAATTTTGACAGAACTCGGTCATAGCAATTGGATACAAATAGTTTGCTGAAACTTTTGACAACAAGTATTCCTAGCCTTGAAACTTAATCAAATCAAGAAACTCTAGGAATCTAGCTTTCCTACACCAATCTAGATCAATACGATGTCCTACAACATACGTCCCTGCCTGTGACTCAAGTTCGGCCTGATCAATTACCTCCTCTTCTTCATCTTCTTTTTCTGATTCTTCCTTTTCTGAAATGTTGGGATCTTCTTTGTCTTCCTCTCCCTCATTCATCTCTCCTCCTTCTTCATCATCTTCTTTGGTCTCTTCTGGATGTTTTTCTTGAGCAAACTCGTCAACTTCTTCAATTCGCTCCTCAAGAGACTTCTCTCTTTGTTTCTTTTCTTTCCACTCTTTCAACCTTTGAAGGACACTTGAAACAGATGACTCTTCTTGGTCATTCTTACTTTCCACTTCTTTAGGTTTTGGAGATGAGGTTTTAGGATTCTCAGGGGTTTTGGTTGAAGTTGAAGATGGTTTGTAGTTCAACATGGCTAAAGGCGATGTTTCCTCTTGAATGGTGTTTTCGAAGCTTTGAGAGTTTTCTGATAAGACGATTTCAACAATGATGACCATTGTTGTTCTAGAGATGGTAAAATTCAAGAGGATTTTTACTGGAAAGAGGTTAATTGATTTGACAGTGGGGTGAAAGAGGTAGGTGAAATCAGCTTTTATAATTAATGAAGCGGTGTGAGGGATTTTAAAAGATTTCACTATTCAGTCGTTAATTGAACAAATTCAATTAATTTTTCCAATTTTAAATTCACAGAATTAATTTGCTAAAATACTTTTCTCTCCAAATTCATTTAATTTAAAAGAAACTTTCTATAAATACACAATTGGAACACGCTTTTTACATATGTGCAATGTACATATTTAATAACTTACACAGTTAAGCAATTTAATGAACTTACCTTTAGTAATTAACAACGGTGACACTTCAGCTATGTTTAGCACACCATAATTGTGCTAAATGCTCTTTTTGCTCTATTTCCAATATTTTCGACTTTGCCATATATTGGAACTTCAGAAGCAATCAATTCAGCTTGATCATCCAAAGTTCCAGTCTCAATTTCTCAAATCTTTCTCTGTTTAAGGGTTTGGTCAAAATATCTGCAAGTTGATATTCCGTATTACAAAATTTCAATTTAATATTCCCTTGTTCCACATTATCTTATAGAAAGTGATGCCTAATGTGGATTTGTTTTACCTTAGAGTGCTGAACTGGATCTTTAGAAATACATATAGCACTTGTGTTATCACAGTAAATAGGCACACATTAAAAAATATGACCAAAATCTCTAACATGTTGCTTTATCCAGAGTACTTGTGAACAACATGTTGCGGCTGCCACATACTCAGCTTCAGTTGTAGATAATGCAACTGTGTTTTGCTTCTTGGAACCCCAAGAAATTAAACAAGGTCCTAAAAACTGTACCATACCTGAAGTGCTTTTTCTATTAACCAAATCACCTGCATTGTCAGCATCAGTAAATCCATTTAAATCAAATGAGTCACTTCTAGGATAGAAGAGACACAAGTCATCGGTTCCTTTCAAGTATCTAAGGATTCTCTTTATTGCTTTCAGGTGAGACTCCTTTGGGTTTGCTTGGAACCAGGCACACAACCCTACACTGAAAGATATGTCAGGTATACTAGCTGTTAGGTAAAGTAGAGATCCTATCATACCTCGATACATAGGTTGATCAATACAAGTTCCAGTTGGATCTTCATCCAATCTAGTTGCTAAACCCATTGGAGTATCATTGGTCTTAGCATTTTCAAGCTTGTATTTCTTGATCAGTTCCTTGATATACTTTTGTTGATGGATCATGATTCCTTTTTCAGATTGCTTGATTTGCAATCCGAGGAAAAAATTTAATTCTCCCATCATGCTCATTTCAAACTCTCCACTCATAAGGTCAGCAAAATACTTGCACAAAGATTCATTAGTTGCACCAAATAAAATATCATGAACATAAATTTGTACAACTAATATGTCAGTTCCATTTGATTTTAAAAACAAAGTTTTATCTATTTTACCACGTTTAAAACCATTTTGTAATAGGAACTTTGACAATCTTTCATACCATGCTCTAGGAGCTTGCTTTAGCCCATAAAGAGCTTTGTCAAGCTTGTAGACATGGTTTGGGAACTCTGAATTTTCAAATCCAGGAGGTTGTTCTACATAGACCTCTTCATTAAGAAATCCATTTAAAAATGCACATTTAACATCCATCTAGAAAAACGTGAATCCCATATAAGCAGCAAAAGCAATAAGTAAACGAATAACCTCTAACCTGGCTATTGGAGCAAATATTTCTTCATAGTCTATTCCTTCTTGTTGATTGAAACCTTGTACAACAAGTCTTTCTTAGTTTCTGACAATAATCCCATGCTCATCTAGCTTATTTCTAAACACCCACTTTAAACCTATAGTCTTCTTATTCTTGGGTCTAGGTTCCAAATGCCAGACTTTATTTCTTTCAAACTCATTTAGTTCAGCTTGCATAGCATTAATCCATTCTGCGTCAGTTAAAGCTTTAACATAGTTCTTAGGTTCCATAGAATAGAGGAATGCATAGAATGCACAGAAGTTTCTAAGCTAAGATCTGGTCTGAGTTCCTTTTGTAATATCACTCATGATTGCATCTACAGGATGTGACTTCTGATATTTCCATTGCTTAAGTGTAAAGTCCTTTACTGGATACAATTTTTCCTGATCATTGTTGACTGGTTCTTCTATAGGAACTCGTTCTTGAGCCTTAGTTGGAACTTCAACAGGATCTTTCTCATTCTGATTTTGATTCTGTTCTTGAGGAGGAGTTCCTTGTGTATTCTCCATTTCTTGATCTTCATTTGCTTCAGGATTCGTTTGCTTAGCAATTTTAACTTGCTGCTTCTGCAATGATGTTGATTCTTCTTCTGGATATGTCTTGCGTACAAGTCCAATTTCAAAATCATCATCACAATCCTGTACGTCATTCAATTGTTCAGTTTCATCAAATATGATATGTACAGATTCCTCAACACACATTGTCCTTTTATTATAAACTCTATATTCTTTACTTTTAGAGGCATATCCTAAGAATATTGCCTCATCAATACGTTCATCAAACTTTCCTAAGTTTTTTTTACCATTATTATAAACAAAGTATTTACAACCAAAAGATCTAAAGTAAGAAATATTAGGCTTTCTCCCTTTGATTAGCTCATAAGGAGTTTTGTTGGTGATGGCTCTAACCGATACTCTATTAAGAATATAGCATGATGTTTTCACTGCTTCTGCCCATAAGTTCCTAGGCAAACCACTTGAGATCAGCATTGTTCTAGCCATGTCTTCAAGGCTTATGTTCTTGCGTTCCACCATTCCATTTTTTTGTGGGGTCCTTGGGGCAGAGAAGTTGTGATCCATTCCATGCTCAGTGCAAAATTCATCAAATTTTGAATTTTCAAATTCAGTTCCATGATCCGATCTGAGGTGAATCAGTGGATTACCTGTTCTTCTCTATTCTTTCTTTACAAAAGCTACAAATTCATCAAACGTTTCATCTTTACTAACAAGAAAGAAAACCCAAGTAAACCTTGAAAAGTCATCAACAATAACCATAACATATCTCTTACCACTTCTGGTTTGGATTCTTATAGGACCACATAGATCCATATGAACAAGTTCCAAAGGTCTTTTGGTACTTACCATTTTCTTAGACTTAAAAGAAATTCGAGTCTGTTTTCCTCTAACACAAGCATCACACACTTTGTCATACA
The DNA here is from genome assembly GCF_001683475.1 of Chenopodium quinoa. Taxonomy (NCBI): domain Eukaryota; kingdom Viridiplantae; phylum Streptophyta; class Magnoliopsida; order Caryophyllales; family Amaranthaceae; genus Chenopodium; species Chenopodium quinoa. The sequence continues at coordinate 118,612 of NW_018744988.1, read as the reverse complement.
GGAATTTAATGCAAGGAAGTCCTTACACTAATTCCTTATATCTCAATTTATCAAGTAATGTAAAGCTTGCATAGCCAAATCTCATGTGCCATAATAGAAGATCATTCTCAATGACACTAAGACAAGTTAAACAGCTATTAGGAACCTCGTTAAGATCCACAACATATGTGTTCCCTTTACGAGTTCCTTCTAAAATAATGTTCCCAGTGTCATTGTGAATGATTTTGCACTTATTGGAAGTAAAGCTTACAGAGTTACCTTTTTCACAAAATTGTGAAATACTTAACAAGTTGTGCTTGAGGCTCTCGACCAAAAATATATTATCAATTGCATGGGAAATTGACCTTCCTACTTTGCTAATAGCAACTATATCTCCTGTCATGTTATCACCAAAGGTCACAGTTCCCCCATAGTAGGCATCTAGTGAGAGAAATCTAGATTTGTCTCCAGTCATGTGCTTAGAACAACCACTGTCAAGGTACCAAGTGTTGTTCCCCTTCACTAGAACCTGCATGAGAAATCAAATGTTAGTTTCAGGAACCCAGGTTTCCTTGGGTTCCTGTGTAACAGCAGCAGGTTCATCATTCTTGTTGATCCAAATCTGTTCTACGTGTTTTTCATTTCTTTATGTACAATTTTTTTTCTTCGAACACTTAACTTGTTTTTGTCCAGTATTGCCACAGAAATAACAAACAATACTACTAGGCATGTCAACATACTTCTTTTCCTTTTGGAACTTCTTTTTGAAACCCAAACCTTATGTTCTTTTAGTTTGAGCTTTGGTGATCCAATCTGGAACTCTGTATCCTACATGTTGTTTACCTTTCCTGGCTTTCTCAAGTTCCCCCTCAAGTCTTTCCTTATCCGCTTTTATATCTTCCAAATCAGATTTTAGTTTTTCAAAATTCGGATATTGAGCAAGTGGAGGAACTTCAGAATCAGGAGTATCAAGACAGAGTTTCATCAAGGATAGTTCCACATTTAACATTATGTTATCATGTTTCAACCTGTCTATAGTTTCTTTCAAATAATTATTATCATCAAACGGACTAAAGAATCTATATTGAATATAAAATTTCATATTATCAACCCACTCACTGTTTTCTTTAAAAGTTACCAAAGCTTCATCACTTTGTTTTTTAGCTCTATGCAATTCTTTCAATTCGTCTTGAATTTCTAAAACTGCAAATATTAAGTTTTCTTTAGAGAAATGTCTAAGTTCTTTTTTAGAAAACCATACCTAAGATTCTAGTTCCTTCAGTTTTGCTTTTTCATCAGTTTTTGCCATCTAGCATAGATGCGCAGTTTCCTCTAACAGTTGATCTTCCTCTTCTTCTGAATCCGAATCTCCCCAAGCAGCCACATGGCTTTCTTCACATTGTCCTTGGTGAAGTAAGGCTTATAGAATCTTGATTCTTTGGATTGCTCCTTGCCCTTTGTCTTTACTTTCTCACTATCTGGTAGTGGACAATATTTGATGAAGTGATCTTTAGACCCACATTTGAAACAAGTTGTGTTTCTGGAACTTGCATACTTCTTGTTCCTATCAAACTTCTTGTAGTTTATCATCCTTTTGAACTTTCTAACTAGCATTACCATTTCTTCCTCATCAGCTTCCGATTCCTCTTAGTCTGGAGCCTTAAGAGCAAGACTCTTGTTCTTGGAACTTTCAGTACTAGAACTCAGGTGAAGTTCATGAGTCATCAATGATCCAGCTGGTTGTTCCATGTTAAACATCATGAATTCCTTGGCTTCTTGCATGGAAATAACCTTGGATCTCCATCGCTCATATTGTGGTAGGCTCCTTAAGATCTTTCTTGCATGTTCATCAATAGGAATGTGTCTGCCAAGGGAATTCAATTCATTAACAATATCATTAAACCTAGTAAACATTTCCTATATAGATTCTGTTGGACTTAATGATTTTGATGATGACACAACCTCACTTACTTACAAACTAATAAGTGCTTGATTGTTTAAGTGTGTACTCAGTTATAAAGACCAGGAGAATTAAGTGTCTTGTAAAAATACCATGAGGAACAAGAAGGCCAGAAGCAGAGCTAGCCATATAGTAGAGTTCCCTCACAGGAACTAGCGCTTCAGTAATGAAGACTGGAGAAGAGAAGGTTCCCTCAGGGAACAGAAGCTTCAGAGAAGAAGCCTCATCAGAGAAGAGAAGTTCCTCCCAAGGAACAGAAGCCTCGGAGTAGAAGCTTCATTAGAGAACATGAAGACTAAATATATTTTTATATTTTAGGATTTATGTAAGTATAAGATATTAATTTTCACTCGAAAAATTTGTGTGGAATTGGTCTAAAAGATAAAATATGTGCATGCTAGTTTTTAGGAAAGTGGTTAAGTTTTTAAATCTTATCTTTTTTAACCAAAAAGATTTTATTTTATTTCTGATTTTCTTTAAGTCATGGTCTTGCACATTGAGGAGTTCATGTTTCCTTAATTTTTAGGAACATGATCTTCTTAGTGGGTTGGAGTAGTGGCGTTGTGGATTTTCTGCACAAAGAAGTTTTTCCTAAACAAATTTTGGTCTATAAATAGCTGTTGATTTCCGTTGGAAAAACTCACCCTTGCTCACATAAGTTTTCAAGCTTCAAATCGAGTCAAGTGTCAATTCCACACAAGTTCATTAGAGTGTTCTTATATTAGAGTTTGTTTTTCTTTCGAGTTGTAATTGGGAATGGGGAAGTTTGAGTGAACGTTTGTGTATGAGAAAGAGAAGAGAGAGAGAGAAGAGAAAGAGAAGAGAGAACAGAGAAGTGAGAAGAGAGAAAGAGAAGAGAAGAGTAACAAGTTGGGTGACTTGTTCCTCAGAGTCTCAAGTTCGTAGAGGAACTTGAGTTTGAGTCTTTAGCTTGTAATAGGATCATTTGCCCTATTATAGTGAAGATTCTTTTCCCAAAATCCCAAGTGGTCGTGGTTTTTCTCCTTGTTAGGGCCAAGGAGTTTTCCACGTAAAATCTCTTTTGCATTCTTTAGTTCCTTTAGTTAATCTCCCAGTTCCTTTAGCTAACTTAATTTTAATTCCGCAAAAAGTTTGGCTAAATTCTCCTAATACAATTCAACCCCCCCTTCTTGTAGTATTCATTAAAACAACAATTGGTATCAGAGCCTAACTTTTAGGAAAATCAGGATACCCTGAAGAAGAAAGGTCTTGGAGAAAATGAATACTCATGAGAAGCTCGAGGAAGGATACTCAACACAGAGGCCTCCTATGTTCAACGGCAAGTTCTATACCTACTGGAAGAACCGCATGGAGATCTTTATCAAGGCAGAGAACTACCAAGTCTGGAGGGTCATCGAGGTTGGTGATTTTGAAGTCACCAAAACAAATGCTCAGAACGAGGTAATCCCTAAGCCTATGTACTCTGAATATGAAAAAGAAGACTTTGATAAAATGGAAATAAATGCTATGGCTGTGAAATTGCTCCACTGTGGACTTGGACCTCACGAACACAATCGTGTTATGGGGTGCAAGAACGCTAAGGAAATCTGGGATTTGCTGCAGATTACTCATGAAGGAACTAATGAGGTTAAACGCTCAAAAATCGATCTACTTATGTCTAAGTATGAAAGATTTGAAATGCAGCCTAAGGAAACCATTCAAGAGATGCTAACCCGTTTTACTAACATCATAAATGAGTTGGTTTCCCATGGTAGACAGATTCCTACAGATGAGCAGGTTAGGAAGGTTCTTAGAAGTCTTCCACAAGATGAGAGGTGGAGAGCTAAGGTGACAGCCCTTCAGGAAACGAAGGACTTTATCAAGTTCAATATTGAACAGCTAGCAGGTTCTCTCATGACTCATGAGCTACACCTTGGAGTCAACAATGAACCCATGAGGAACAAGGGTTTGGCTCTTAAGGCTGATGAGGAGGAAGACTCAGAAGTGGACGAGGATGAGGCTTCCCTAATTGTGCGAAGATTTAAAAAGATGTTCAAGAAAGGCCGAACCTCAAGAAACTTTGGGAAAAAGACCTCAAATCCAAAGCCTGACTACAACTGCCACAAGTGTGGATCTCCAGATCACTTTATCAAAGACTGTCCCCTTTGGGAAAATGATAAAGGGAAAGGAAAGGCTAAGGAACAGGGAAGAGAAAAATTCAGCAAAGCAAACTATCAAAAGTCAGACATGAGGAAGGCCATGATAGCAGCCTGGGGAGACTCAGAAAGTGAAGAAGAAGATGATGACCAACCAGAAGAGGAGACAACCAATCTCTGTTTAATGGCCAAATCAAATGATGAAAAGGCTTACCTTGAGGAACTCCAGAAAGAGGTATTTCTTGATCCTAAATAGCTTAAAACTTTCTCTAAAGATGTCTTGATAGATATATGTCTAGAAGAAGAAGAATTCTTTAGAGATACATGTGTAAAATTGAATAAATGTGAAAAAGCTCTTAAGGTTTGTAAAGAACATGGTGCTTGGTTGGAAACAGCCTATGCCAAGTCTCAAAGCAAACTAAGAGAACTTGATTTTAAATACAAACACATAACTGAGATAGCTGATAGAATTAAGAATGAAAGTATTCTTCTGAATGTTGAATTAACTTAGTATAAGCTCATGAATTCTGATATCAGTTCTAGCAGTTCCTCAAGCGATCAATTGCTTAAATTCAATGTTGATTTTGAAAATTTGAAAAATGAGCTTTCTACTTTAAAAACCCAAAAGGATCAACTTGAATCGGAACTGAATGCTAGAAAGGATAGAAGTATTGACCCAAAAGTCATACCTAAGTGGATAGCTGAAGCTCAAGGAAAAAGAACTGAAGGTCTTGGTTATATGACCAAGAAAGGTAAGCAAAAGAAATATGTTGAGCTTCCTAGCATGAAGGTATGCACTTTTTGTGGTAAGACTGAACATCTCTATGGACAGTGTAGGATAAGAGAAGAAGCTGATAAAAGAAATGTAAAACAAGTGTGGGTCAAGAAAACTGATATTGCATCCACGTCTAAGGAACCCAAGGAAACCTGGGTTCCTGATCCTAATGCTTAGTTTTCTTGCAGGTCCTAGTGAGGGGGAACAACTCGTGGTATCTCGACAGCGGTTGTTCAAAGCATATGACAGGTGATAAATCAAAATTCCTCTCACTAGAAGACTACCCTGGAGGAACAGTAACCTTTGGGGATAATAAGAAGGGCGAGATCATTGGAAAAGGCAAAATTGGTTGATCAAAATCTCATTCCATTGATAATGTGTTCCTGGTCAAGGGCTTAATGCACAATTTGCTCAGTATATCACAATTCTGTGATAAAGGAAATTCTGTAATTTTTACTTTTAACTCTTGCAACATCATCAATAACAAGTCAGGAAAGGTTGTTCTAGAAGGAACTAGAAGAGGGAACACTTATACAGTTGACCTCAACTTAATCCCAAGGAACAACCTTACATGTTTGAGTGTTGTTGAAGATGATCCCTTGCTATGGCATAAACGTTTTGGACATGCTAGCTTTTCATTACTGGACAAGCTAAGGTCAAGGAACTTGGTTGTGGGACTTCCTATTATCAAGTTCCTACAGAACAAAGTTTGTGATGCATATGTGAAAGGCAAGCATGTTCGCTCATCTTTTAAATTGAAGAAAATGGTGAGCACTACAAAGCCTTTGTAATTAATCCATATGGATTTGTGTGGTCCCATGAGAATTCAAAGTAGGAGTGGCAAGAAATATGTTTTGGTTATTGTTGATGATTATTCTAGATTCACTTGGGTTATTTTTCTTGCTAGTAAAGATGAAACTTTTAACGAGTTTGTTGCTTTTGCTAAGAAAATACAGAAAATCAGTGATCACTCCATAGTCCATCTCAGATCAGATCACGGAACTGAATTTGAGAACTCAAGATTCGATGAGTTTTGCAGGGAAAATGGCATTAATCATAACTTCTCAGCTCCAAGGACTCCCCAACAGAATGGAGTTGTAGAAAGGAAGAATCGAACCCTTGAGGAAATGGCTAGAACGATGCTGATTGCAAGTGGATTGCCAAGAAACTTCTGGGCTGAAGCCGTGAATACATCATGTTACATCCTTAACAGAGTAACAATCATAATTATCATCAACAAGACTCCCTATGAACTATTCAGGGGAAGAAAGCCAAACATATCTCATCTTAGAGCCTTTGGTTGTAAGTGCTTTGTACATAACAATGGTAAGAAAAACCTAGGGAAATTTGATGAAAGAAGTGAAGAGGCCATATTTCTAGGATGTGCCTCTGATAGCAAAGCTTATAGAGTTTACAATAAAATATCAATGTGTGTTGAGGAAAGCATTCATATAATCTTTGATGAAGTTAACCAGTTTGTGAGTGTACAGGAACAAGAAGATGATAATGATTTTGAAATTGGATTGATAAGAGACAGGGATGAAGAAGAGACCCAAAAGCAAACCAAAGAAAAGCAGCCTGCTCCAGAAGAGGATCATCAAGAAAATGGAGAGGTTCCTCAACCAGATGAACAGGTGAATGAGGAACAAGCAGAAGAAGCAGAAGGAACAAAAACAGAAGCTCCTCAAATTGGAGTTCCAGCAAGGGAATTCCAACCCAGGCCATTCAGGTATCGAGGTTCCCATCCAACTGATCTAATTATCAGTGATATAGGAAAAGAAACTCAAACAAGACCACAGATGAGGAACTACTGCGCATTTCATGCATTTATGTCCATTCTAGAACCAAGAAATCATCAAGAAGCCTTGGGAGATGCTGATTGGATAGTGGCCATGCAAGAGAAACTCAATGAGTTCAAAAGGAACAAGGTCTGGCACCTTGAGCCAAAGCCTAAGGGAAAGAAGGTAATTGGGCTCAAATGGGTGTTCAGGAACAAGCTTGATGAACATGGCACCATAGTAAGGAACAAGGCTAGATTGGTTGTGAAGGGCTACAACCAACAGGAAGGTATTGATTTCGATGAAACCTTTCCTCTTGTAGCTAGATTAGAAGCTATTAGAATCCTAGTGGCTTTTGCTTCTTTTATGGGTTTCAAACTCTATCAAATGGATGTGAAATTTGCTTTTCTAAATGGTTTCTTAAATGAGGAGGTGTTTGTTGAACAACCTCCAGGTTTCGAAAATCCTAAGTTTCCAAATCATGTTTTTAAGCTTGATAAAGCTCTCTACGGGCTTAAACAAGCTCCAAGATCCTGGTATGAAAGGCTTTCAAAGTTCCTACTGAAAAATGATTTCAAAAGAGGAAAAGTAGACAAAACTCTTTTTCTTAAATCTCGAGGAACTGATTTGTTAGTTGTGCACATTTATGTAGATGATATTATATTTGGTGCTACTAACAATGGTTTGTGCAAGTACTTTGCTAAGCTAATGGGTGGTGAATTTGAGATGAGCATGATGGGTGAATTGAATTTCTTCCTTGGACTTCAAATAAAGCAAACACCTGAAGGAATAATGATTCACCAACAGAAGTATGTCAAGGAACTTCTGAAGAAGTACAACATGGAAAATGCCAAGACAAATCATACACCTATGGGAACAACAACATGACTTGATGAGGATCCACAAGGAACAAGTGTGGATCAAACCACTTACAGAGGTATGATTGGTATATTGTTATATCTAACAGCCAGTAGGCCTGACATTTTCTTTAGTGTTGGATTATGTGCTAGATTTCAGTCTAATCCTAAAGAATCACATCTAACGGCTGTTAAGAGAATTTTGAGATACCTCAATGGAACAGATGACTTGTGTTTGTTCTATCCTAGAAGTGATGACTTTATGCTTAGAGGATTCACAGATGCTGACTATGCAGGTGACCTAGTCAATAGGAAAAGCACCTCAGGTATGGTTCAGTTCCTTGGCTCTTGTCTAGTTTCTTGGGGTTCCAAGAAACAAAATACTGTTGCATTATCTACTGCAGAGGTTGAGTATGTAGCAGCAGCTGCTTGTTGCTCTCAAGTCCTCTGGATAAAACAACAGTTACGTGACTTTAGTATTAAAATTAATTGCATTACAATCTACTGTGATAACACTAGTGCAATTTGCATACCAAAAGATCCAGTCCATCATTCAAGAGTTAAGCATATTCATATAAGGCATCATTTCCTTAAGGATAATGTTGAAAAGGGTTTGATTAAATTAGATTTCTGCCAAACTAACAATCAAATTGCAGATATATTAACAAAACCCTTGAATAGAGAAAGGCATGAGAAGATGAGAATGGAACTTGGGATGATTAAGTTATACTGAGAAAAATGCATCAAGTTCCCTCAGGTATGAAGCTCAAACTGACATGCTTAATCTGTTGTATACTGTGCACAAGTGTTATATGTTTAATTACATAGTTAAGACAGGTTGTAAGCAGGTGTAATATTTACTAAGGGAATGTAAATTTGAAAGACATAGAATATGAAAAGTCCAAAATTGGTTGCATGAGCCTTGTTGATTTGTTCCGTGTATCAAGTTGTATTTGCAAGTGTTCTTTACTGATAATATTCAAAAGATTAAATTGTTGTGTTTATCTATTTTTCAAAATTCCAAATTCTTTTTATCTAAACACAAAAATCGGATGAATGCATCTAAATTCATCATTATCTTTTGTTCAAAAAGTAGCCCACTTACACTACTCTCTTGAAACACGGTTTGCGTTTCCCTAAGCAATAAATATGAGTGTCAAATCAACTAAATTCACCTCACCTCCCAAGCGACACCTCACTTCACCAATTTACCTCCACCATAAAAGATGTCAGCCTCACACAAATTTACACCACACAAAAATTACCTTCTCTCTCATCACTCCGATCAAAACTACTCTCCAATGTCTACCTCTCCAAAAACCCAAATTGAAGCCGACCTTAACACAAACCCAATTCCAGAAATTACCATGGAAATCCCACCAAAAATTAACCCCATTGATGATCAAGAGCCTCCAAAAGTGGATTCAACCACCGAATCCCAATCTTCTCGAAAAAGGAAGTCTGATGACATGCAAGAAGAAGAAGAAAGTGCTCTGGAACTAGGGGTCAACTACCGAGACAAGCCTGCAGCCATGAAACGGCAAGAGAAGATCAGTGATCACTTTGTGAAAGGTTTGGCTATTAATCTTCCTTGGTGCAAGTCTGTTAAATAGTATGAACTGCTTGATTTGATTGAAGCTCAAAATTGGGTGAATTTTTTGAGTGAATGCTTTAATCGGAGTATGTATGTTGATGCTTTGAGGGATTTTTGCAAAAGTTTCAAATACTCTAAAGGTGTTATTCGCTGTTGTGTGTATGAAAAAGAAATTGAGTTTGATGCGATGTATTTGGCTGAGTTGTTTGATGTTCCTAATACTGGATATGACTTGTATTTTAAGAGTAATGTGATAAGGAACCCTCTTCCTGATGCAAATATTGATGAGATAGTGGAGTTTCTAGGTGGAGACCCGGAGGAAACCTACATAAATCACAATGACCTAACCCCTCTTGACAAAATTCTTCTAAAATTTGTTTTCAATGATATTATCCCTCGCACCCAAAAGAGAGACAGTGCCAACAAGCTTGACTCTGTACTCATCTATTGCCTAGCCAAAAAGATCCAAATAAACTTTCCCTCTATCATGGTTCAACACCTCTCTCATTGTGTTCCAAAAGGTTGGAAGGTAGGATATGGTAACCTTTGAAAGCTTTGGTATTTCCTTTGTTGATAAAGAACCCTTGCCCCTCAAAAACACCAAGTACATGCAGCCCATTTTCCTTGAAAACCATAAGATGAAGGTTGTAGATGGATGTTTTGAGGTTGTGCTGGAGGAAAAAGATAAAAGGCCAAAGGAAGTAGGTGCCATAGCTGAGGGGGAAGAAGAGAGAGCTGCTGGGATAATAGAGGGAGTGGTGCAGGACATTCAGGAGGAGGAAGAGGAAAAGGTGGTTGAGGAAGTGATTGAGACAGGGGGAAGGAAGAAAAGGAAGAGCTTGAGGCTGCTGAAGAAAAAGGAGCCCTCTGTACCCATTTGCATTGATATGACTGGGGTGCAAGAGGAATTACAGAAAGTCTCAAGCTCTCCTAGTCTGGGCAAGTATGCATCTACATGAACAGGTTTCACAACTTTCAGTTCCCCATCAAAGGCTCCCAGCGAGGAGGTCAAGGAGATGAAGGATATGCTCCTAAAGGTGCTGAAGGAACAAGAGGATTCAAAGAAAAACATGGCTGAACTGAAGAAGAGCATGCTCATTCTGAGCACTGATGTCAAGAAGCTGGTCTCAAGCTCTTAACAAGGGAGACATTCCATTGTGAAGGACATAGTGTCTCAAATCAGCAAGAAGCTGGAGGATCTTGCTGTTGATGATGACCAGAGCATTGCATCTTAACCTGTCTTTCCTTGCAGCCTATTTATGTTGATGAAACTTATGTTTATTTGCTTTTGGGAACAATTTTTTTTTTGGGTCTGTAATATTTTGGGCACTTTTTAATTTCTTTTGGCAAACTTGCGAATTTGGTACATTTGGCCGATGTTTTTAATCGGTTTTGGATGATGAATGTCTATGTTTCTTTTGCCTATATGCTTTGTGAATATTGTCTCTCTATGCATGCTTCTTGTCTTAACACTAAGCCACTAGTTGGTGTTGTGTTATGGTATACTATACGTGTGTGTGTTAGTTTTTGATAATGCCAAAAGGGGGAAAAGGATGCAAACTATCAAGGAAACTTAATCATTCTATGGTCTCTGTTCGAAATCTTCACAAGCTGCCAAATCTCTACAAGCAGGTATATTGTATATACAAGTTTTTCAAGTTTTTCAGTTTTTCCTTAAGTTATTTATTTATGCATTGTTTATTTCCTTAAACATTAGTTTCCATTCTGCATTATATTTTGTTTTTGCATTTCCTTTCTTTAGGAATAAAATGGATTATCTCTGTTTCCTTGTAAGTAAGTTTGGTTTGTTTGTCATCATAAAAAAGGGGGAATATTGTTGGACTTAATGATTTTGATGATGACACAACCTCACTTACTTACAAACTAATAAGTGCTTGATTGTTTAAGTGTGTACTCAGTTATAAAGACCAGGAGAATTAAGTGTCTTGTAAAAATACCATGAGGAACAAGAAAGCCAGAAGCAGAGCTAGCCATATAGAAGAGTTCCCTCACAGGAACTGGCGCTTCAGAAATGAAGACTGGAGAAGAGAAGGTTCCCTCAGGGAACAGAAGCTTCAGAGAAGAAGCCTCATCAGAGAAGAGAAGTTCCTCCCAAGGAACATAAGCCTCGGAGTAGAAGCTTCATTAGAGAACATGAAGACTAAATATATTTTTATATTTTAGGATTTATGTAAGTATAATATATTAATTTTCACTCGAAAAATCTGTGTGGAATTGGTCTAAAAGATAAAATATGTGCATGCTAGTTTTTAGGAAAGTGGTTAAGTTTTTAAAGCTTATCTTTTTTAACCAAAAAGATTTTATTTTATTTCTGATTTTCGAAAATATCTTTAGAAAATAAAATCTCCCACGTTTTTCTAAAAACTTGCGGCCTACTCCTCCATGATGTTCTTTAAGTCATGGTCTTGCACATTGAGGAGTTCATGTTTCCTTAATTTTAGGAACATGATCTTCTTAGTGGGTTGGAGTAGTGGCGTTGTGGATTTGCTGCACAAAGAAGTTTTTCCTAAAAGAATTTTGGTCTATAAATAGCTGTTGATTTCCGTTGGAAAAACTCACCCTTGCTCACATAAGTTTTCAAGCTTCAAATCGAGTCAAGTGTCAATTCCACACAAGTTCATTAGAGTGTTCTTAATGTTCTTATATTAGAGTTTGTTTTTCTTTCGATTTGTAATTGGGAATGGGGAAGTTCGAGTGAACGTTTGTGTATGAGAAAGAGAAGAGAGAAAGATAAGAGAAAGAGAAGAGAAAGAGAGGAGAGAACAGAGAAGGGAGAAGAGAGAAAGAGAAGAGAAGAGTAACAAGTTGGGTGACTTGTTCCTCAGGGTCTCAAGTTCGTAGAGGAACTTGAGTTTGAGTCTTTAGCTTGTAATAGGATCATTTGCCCTATTATAGTGAAGATTCTTTTCCTAAAATTCCAAGTGGTCATGGTTTTTCTCCTTGTTAGGGCCAAGGAGGTTTCCACGTAAAATCTCTCTTGCATTCTTTAGTTCCTTTAGTTAATCTCTCAGTTCCTTTAGCTAACTTAATTTTAATTCCGCAAAAAGTTTTGCTAAATTCTCATACTACAATTCAACCCCTACTTCTTGTAGTATTCATTAAAACAACAGAATCCTTTGATTGCATTTCAAACCTTTCATATCTAGACATAAATAAATCAATCTTAGAACGTTTTACCTCATTAGTACCTTCATGAATTACCTCTAGTAGATCCCAAATCTGTTCAGCAGACTTGCATCCCATGATACGATTATGTTCATGAGGTCCAAGTCCACAGGGCAAATACTTTATAGCTAAAGCATTCAATTCAAGTTTCTGATAATCTTCCTTATCATAATGAGAAATAAGTTTAGGAACTACCTCGTTCTTATCATTGGTTGGAGTTATTTCAAAATCACCAGTTTCAATAACACGCCAAACCTGGTAATTTTCAGCCTTGATAAAGATCTCCATCCTGTTCTTCCAGTAGGTGTAAAACTTACCATTGAACATGGGTGGACGTTGGGTGGAATACCCTTCTTCAAGTTTCTCCTTGTAATTCATCTCTCCAGGAACTTACTCAGCAAAGTTATTATCTGCTTACACGTGAGAACCTTGCTCTGATACTAATTGTTAGTTGAGAGGATTAATACAAGAGGGGGGGGGTGAATTGTATTGAATTCCTAATGACTACTTTTTGCGGAATAATAAACAATGCATATAGGAACTTGCTAGAACACACAGATTTTACAAGGAAACCTTCCAGGGCCCAAGTGGAAGTAAAACCTCGACCCTGCCTTAGGGATTTCAAACACACAAACTCCACTATAATAAGGAAAACACCAAGTTACAACCTATTAGACACGGACCTTTATTTTCACAAGATCCTCACTGGACTTGCTACTTGATAGGACCCTATCCTACCCAATCTAGTACCACACTTAGATTCACTCGTACCACCTAAGTACTACACGTACTGCCAAAGTACAAACTAATTGCACCACCTAAGTACAGAACTCTCAGCCTCACCTCGAAGCTTACAAAACTGTATGTAAAGCAAACAATAAACTCACCCAAATAACCCAAACCAATACAAGTGAACGACACCTAGAATGATAGGTAAGCAATGCACAAAATCCGAAACTAATACGACAAGTTAGAAGCTTGGTAAACTTACTCAATTATAGCACTGTGATTTCTCCACGCATAAACTCACAAAAACCTAAAACCATTTTGCTCTCTACTATTTATACAAGTATCACTAGTTTAGAAAGTAGGTTTTCTAAAATATAAAAATGTTAACTTAACTTATCTTTAAACACGGTTTTACGTTAATCAAGTGGAATAAAATCTTTTCCGGAAAATAAGATTAAAAATGTTAAAAAGATTTATCATTTTAACAAACTGATTTAAAGAAAACAATCTTTTTAGAAAATCTTTTCCTAAAATCTATCTTTTATAATTTTGCATATTATTTTATTTACCAAGGCAACTTGTCACGCTTCTAATAAATCTCGCGCAATAACCTACTTATCATATTAACAATAATCTAGAAGATAAAAACCTTAACTAAATATAATTGTTGCGCCGCGCTTTTAATTAGGTAGATTACTTGGGCTCCAAGCTTATTAAGTTCCACCAAAGAACTTAAGCTTGCTGTCTTCGAGTTCTTGTTAGGGAACGTTCCTGTTAGGGAACTCAGTTCTTGTTAGAGAACTCTTCTTCTGATTTGTTTAACTTCTTCAATAAAGATCTTTTCATATCTTCTTAGATCCAGCTACTTCTTCCATCACCACGATCAACTTCACCAAAACTAATCAAACACTTGAAAACCTTTATTAGTTGAGTTTGCTTTAGTTTAAGTTCCTCATCATCAAAACCTTTATGCTTCAACAATTGAGCTTGTAACAATTTTGACCCATAAATTGGGAACCTTAGGAGGTATTTTCTTAGCACGAGGCAACGAACACATTTGAAGAGGCTTAACGTCCAAAATCTTGACCTCTAATTCCTCAGAAGTAATTTGTTTCTTCTTCTTGGCAGCTCGTTCCAACATCTCGTCTAAAAGCATAGTAGTCCTCTTGGTGTTACCAGTTTGAGTTTCTAAAAAAGGAAGACACATGTCAAAGAATTAAAGTATCACAGGCAAAACAAAAGCAAAGGAAAGCTAACACCACAGAAAAAAAAAGCTTGGGTAGAAAAGAAGCATCGAGTCCTAGCTGAAGGGGAGACTATCTACTCTAAGATTGAATATAGGTCCTCTAAAGGATGCCTACTAGCTAAGGTTATGGATGACGAGGAGGAAGCAGACAAATATTGGAAAAGGGCTAGGAAAGAAAAGAAAGATTAGGAGCATTGCTTAACTTCAAATTATTAGACTTAGTTTATATTTTTCATTTAAAGTTAATTTATTTCAGCCTTATTAAAATTCCATCAATAATGTAATTTTATTTTATTAATGAAATTTCATCTTTTAATTTAATTATTTACTTTAAATTTATTTTATTAAAGCAATGAAAGCCGAAAAAAAAATTAATTTTCCAGAAGTTCTGCGAGTACGGAAGTCGAAAATTTTCCGAAAAACACCGAAATTCGCCCAGAATTTATCTGCAAATTGACGCCGCTTATTTGCAATTGGCGTCTGCCAGGGAAGTCTGGCGCCAGGCGCCAATTTCATCGGCTGGCGCTGATGGTTGTTGGCTGACGCCAGATTCTTCTCTGCGACGCCGATATTTCGCCGATCTTCTGTCGAATTTTCAATTAATTCTGGGACGCGAGGAGGTCGAAAAATAAGGTGGCCGCACCCGTAAAGGGTTGCCTACATATACTTTCTCAAGGATTCAGGCCAAACGTAGCTCTCTTGAGTATCCTACTCAAGTAATTATGGGTAGTATTTCTTAAGTTGGTCAAGATTTGTCATGTTCGAGAATTAATTGCCATCCATATCAGTTAGTTTTGCTGCACCTCCTGACAGGATTGTTTTGACAATGTAGGGTCCAGACCAATTAGGTTTAAATTTTCCCCTTGGATCTAAAATATTTTTCCTTAGTGCTTTTAATACCAAGTCTCCTACTTTGATGTTTCTTGTCTTGACCTTCTTATTAAAATGCCTAGCCATGCGAGTTTGATAGCACTGAGTGTGATGCAGAGCTTCTAGTCGTTTCTCATCGAGTAAAATTAATTCTTCGTATCTTGCCCTAGTCCATTCAACTTCATCGAGTTTACTCTCTAACGCAATGCGTAGAGATAGTATTTATAGTTCGACAGGTTGTACGACATCCATTCCATATACCAAGGAAAATGGCGTATTTCCTGTTGATGTGCGGTAACCCCACAATGCGAAGTGAAGTTTGTCAGGCCAATCCTTATTATTTTCCGTCATTTTCTCGATGATAGTCCGTAGGTTTTTATTAGCTGCCTCGACTGCTCCATTTGCTTGAGGCCCATAAGGGGAAGAATGATGATGTTGAATGCCGTATTTTTGTAGCAATTCTTCACATTCGGCTTGAAAGTGAGTTCCATTGTCACTTATCATTTCATGTGGGACTCCGTATCGACAAATAATATTTCTTTCGATAAAGAGTGCTACATGTTTTGCAGTGAGTTTAGCGTATGATTGCGCTTCGACCCACTTTGTGAAGTAATCAATTCACATGTAGAGAATGGCCATGGCGATGTGTAGGTGTAGAGCAAGGATGGAGGAACATGTTGTAAATTAGCATAAATTTGGCACTTAGGGCATCTTTTTACATACTGATGGCAATCCCTATTCATTGTAGTCCAATAATATCCTTCTCGCATTATTTTTTGGACTAGCATTTTGCCGTTTATATGAGTGCCACAGATTCCTTCGTGGACTATTCTCATTGCTCTTTGTGCATCCTTCTTTCCTACACATAAGAGTGCTCGACCCTTAGGTACCCTTTTATGTAGCTCGTTGTCTATGAGTACATATTGGGAAGCCAAAAGCCTTAATGCTCGTTTTTCTCTTTTGTCAGCATGGGGAGGCCAGGGTATTCTCCTTTGGTGACATAATTGAGTATATCCGTATACCATGGTTCTTCTTCTTCTTCTTCTTCTTCTTCTTCTTCTTCTCCGTCTTGGACTACCTCGTCGTCTTCTATAGCCTGGATGTATGCCGGTTTGTGCCTTTTTCTATGGTTAGAGGCATTTGCTCGATTTCCGTGGGAATCCTAACCATTGAGGCTAGTCTTGCTAAGGCATCAGCAAATTGATTTTCTTCCCTAGGCAGATATGTGTATTCTACCTTCTCTAACTGATCAGTAAGAGTTTCCAGATAGGTTTGGTAAGGGGCTAGACTTTCACTCCTTACTTTCCACCTTTTAGATATTTGGTTGATGATCAAAGAAGAGTCTCTGAATATCCTTAACTTTTTTACTTCCAATGTCAAAGCTGTTTCAAGGCCTACCAAGCATGATTCATATTCAGCAGCATTGTTGGTAATGTCGAAATCAAGCTTTATGGAGATTGGAACATGCTCTTCTTTAGGTGATACTAGTAACACTCCAACGCCACATCCCTTTTGGTTTGAGGCTCCGTCGAAGTATAAGGTCCAAGTATTGTCTTCAGTAACCATTAAGTCTTCATCTGGAAATTCATTATCTTGTATTGGCGTTGAGTCTTCTATTGGGAAGTCTTCTAGAAAGTCTGACACCACGGATCCTTTGATAGCTTTTTGTGGCATGAACCTTACATCAAACTGGGCTTGATTGACTATCCATCTCGATATGCGTCCATTGAGTGTAGATTTCTCAAATAGATACTTGAGTGGATCTAATCGGTAGACTACGAAGATGGTATGCACTATCATGTAATGTCTTTACTTGGTTGTGGCCCACACCAAGGCGAGGCACAACTTCTCGAGCGGTGTATAGCGTGCTTCGTATTCAAGAATCTTCTTGCTTAGGTAGTAGATTGCATTCTCTTTGCCTTCTACTTCTTGTGCTAGCATAGCTCCCATTGTCTCTTTGGTAACCGTCAAATATAACCTAAGAGGTATTCCGGGAAGTGCTGGTGCTAATACGGGAGGATTTGCGAGATATGCTTTGATGTTTTCAAAGGCTTTTTGACACTCGTCATCCCATATAACTGGTACATTATTCTTAAGCTTTTTGAAGATTGGTTCACATATTGTCGTCAATTTTGATATGAACCTACTTATGTATTGCAACCGGCCAATAAATCCTCGAGTCTGTTTCTCCGTCTTGGGCGGTGGCATCGACATGATTGCTTTGATCTTGGTTGGGTCTACCTCTATTCCTCTAGAGCTTATGAAATAACCCAAAAGCTTGCCTGAGGTGACTCCAAAAGCGCACTTAGATGGATTCAACCTCATATTATATTTCCTTAGCCTTTAGAAAAATTTCCTTAAGGCTACTTGATGGCCTGGACGGTCTTTGATTTTACAATCATGTCGTCGACATATACATCGACTTCTTTAAGCATCATGTCATGGAGTAAGGCAGTCGCTACACGTTGGTAAGTAGCACCCGCGTTTTTCAACCCGAATGGCATTACCGTGTAGCAGTAAGTGCCCCATAGTGTTATAAAAGTTGTTTTCTCCATGTCTTCTTCTGCCATGAGAATCTGGTTGTAACCTGCGTACCCATCCATGAACAAGAGGAGCGCGTGATTTTTCGTGTTATCTACCAGAATATCGATGTGTGGCAAAGGGAAGTCGTCCTCTGGACTTGCCTTATTTAGATCTCGATAGTCGACACACATTCTTACCCTTCTGTCTTTCTTCGGAACTCGGACGACGTTGGCGACCCATTCGGGGTATTTGGATACCTTGATGAAACCTGCAGTTATTTTTTTTTTGAACTTCTTCTTTTATTTTAAGAGCTACGTCGGGTTTCATTCGACGTAACTTTTATTTTACGGGTTTTATTCCTAGAATTAGTGGTATAGTGTGTTGAGCTATTTCTCTATTAATGCCTGGCATATCTTCGTATGACCAAGAAAATACATCAATAAATTCTTTAAGTAAGTTAATTAAATCGGTTCTTTCTTGTTTATTCAGTGTTAATCCGATTTTGACTTCTCTTTTATGGGCTGAATCATTTGAGATATCAACCGTTTCAGTTTCTTCAATTACCGGTGTTTTCTTTTCGAGTGTTTCCATTGCTTTAATAATTTCTTTGTCTTTTTCATTGTTAGTTAAGCAATGCTCGTCATCTTGGGTTAGAGAAGAACACGAGACATAAGGAGAAGGAGAAATATTGTTATACTCTGAGATCATTACATCAAAGAGTGATATGTCCTCAGGGACTTGATTACTAACTATTATAGGAGAAGAAATAGGAGGGGGAGGTGCTACTACTAAAGACTTATAAGACTATAGGAGGAAAGACTCAGACTCAGACTCAGACTCAGACGACTCTTCAAACATCGGCTCTTGCCCTGTCGTGATGGATATCTTCCTTCCACTTGGTGTAGTCACTTTGATAGTCTTGCGCCACCCTTGTAGTGATCCTTCAGCTGGAGTGATTAGCTTCGAGGGATCGAAGCTTTCGCTTTGTAGGACTATTTGAATAAGCAAGGAGTTATCTTCCCTGTAAGTTGGCTCATTCTTTTCTTGCCCAAACAGTAATCCCATGACGTTAAAGTTAAAGCATGGGGGTGCTTTCTCCTTGTGGATAGGAGTTGGGATTTCATCAGTGAAGTAGCAATCCAAGAAAATCTCGAATCCCGGTTGTCTTATGCCGTTTACAACAAATGGCTCGGGAAATTCATGGCATGGATAGTCCTCTCCTTCTTTTATAAACTGACCATTAAGCGTAAGAGGGTACTGATCCATTGGGATTGATTTCTTTTGAATGCGAGCGTACCTACGTGCCTTTGACTTTTCCTGGGATCGCTTGAGATCTTTCCGAGACGATTCGAAACCAAGTCCAAAAGTGTCTAACTTTGGGAGGCCAGGTGACTCCAGCGATTTCGCCATTCCTTTATTCTTTCCTAGGGTCATCCCAGGAAAATGTCCTTGTTTTTTCAGCATGGCGTTTACAATCATGTTGGAATGGGGGTCGTGGCAAAGAGGGGTCCTTTCATCCTCCTTGATTAAGGAGACTTCTTCGTTAAAGCCCCATAGATCTTCATCATCCTCGTCGTGCTCCACATTAATGATTGGATTCTCTATAGATTTGATCCTCATAGGCGAAGCATCGATGGTGATACGAATTCCGCCAACTATAGCTTTTACTTGTTGGTGGAGAGATGAGAGGACGGCCTTTAGGTCATGAAGCCAAGGGCGTCCCAACAGAAAATTGAACGAAGCTTTAATGTCTACTACCTTGAAAGTAGTAGCATGTTTTATTGCTCCCGCCGTTACATTCAGGGTAATTTTGCCAAGAGTTTGACGACGAGTGTTGTCATAGGCCCTTATTCCTTGTGTAGACGGAGTTAAATATTCGTCCCTAATGCCTAGCATCCTCACAGTTCTAAGTGGACAGACGTTGATGGACGATCCATTGTCTACAAGAGTCATAGGAACGTTCATCCTCTTGCAAACTACTGTGAGGTTTAATGCCTTGTAGTGTTTGTCACCTTCTGGGGGTAAATCCTTGTCAGAAAAGGTGATCAAATTAATTGGACTAGGAAGATCACTTGAGAGGAAGTTGGCTAATCCCTCAGGGATAGTGTCGGAATCTATCCCAATTTTATCCAAGGCATTCATTACAGCCAAACTATGTTCTCGAGATGTTGCCAAAAGTTTCCATACGATCATCTCAACTTTTGTCTTCTTAAAATGTTTAACAATATCATTGTCTTCAATGATAGGTATGGGAACTTGTTGTGTGGTTGGCATAGGTTGTGTTGAAACGGGAGGTTGCGTTCTCCCAGATCTTGTGAGGACGTCTATCGATGAGTCTTCTTCAGCCCAAACGTCATCCGTGGCGTACGACACAGAAGGTGGAGATCCTATTATGTCTTTTAAGTAGACATCTTCTTCATCACTGTCCCAAACACCATTAATGGTTGCATCGTCTTCTTGTTGCACTTGGACTAGTTTCTTTTCATCAATCATTTTCTGAACCAAATCTTTGAATTTGAAACAGTTTTCGATAGTATGACCCCCTGATTGATGATACTGACAATAATATCTATCCATCCTTTACAATAATTCGAATGGTCTCGGATCGAGAGGTTTGATCTCGCCACTCTCGGAGAGCATTTCGAACATTTGTGCATATGGGATCCCAATTGGAGTGTAGATTCTATTACTCTTCTTGGGTTTTTCAGTGACTTGTAAAGGAAAACGCTTCGCCTCGTAAGTCGTTCTCTTGGGTGTAAATTCTCTCTTGGGTTCATCTTTCAGAAGTGGAACCTCGTCATATTTCTTTTGGGGTTCCTTTATAGCTTTGAGGGCTTCACGTAGTAAATGCGATACCTCCATCATAGACAGTGTGAGCAATTGTATATCTTCCTTACTTGCCGGTTCTGGAAGGTTATCTTTGACATCAAAGAAGGTTTCCTCCTCCTTTTCTGTGGGATAGATTTCTTTGACAGGTCTAATGAGAGACAAGGGGTCAACCTCTTTTTCCGCATCAGAGATGGCCAAGGCATGAGCGAGAGGTGCATTATCAATGCTTGGCTTTTTACTGGCAGGGGGCAACGACAGCTTGTTGTTGTCAATCAAGTCTTGGATAGCTTCCTTAAGCTTCCAACAGTTTTCGGTGAGATGGCCTCTACCTTGGTTGTACTTACAGTGTGCATTGGGGTTCCAATTAGCCGACCTCTTTTTGACTGGTGGGTCCCCAAATGGTCCAATAAGAGTTATAAGACCTTTTGCATTTAATCGATCAAATGCGGTGTCAAAACTCATGCCAATAGGAGTAAAGTTTCTCCTAAATGGTTTTTTTGTCTTTGATTATTCATAGCAAGGACTTATCCTAAATTAAAAGTGCTAAAATTGTTTGAGTGGGTGGTTTTGGAAGAAGAAGGATTGTCGTTCTTCTTTCCTTTCCAGCCACTGTTAGAGTTATTGTTGGCAGCTTTTAACTTAGCCAGGTCGTCTTCAATGTTGATTCTAATGTCATAGACGGCCTTGAAGGTATGGAGATTATTTTGATACTTGAGATGCTTGGAATATTTTTCTTGAAGGTTCTTGATGAACAACCTTACAGACTCTTTTTCACTTGGCACCTCAATCATCTTAGCTGAGGTTTCCCTCCATTTGTTAAAGAAAGAGGTGAAGCCTTCGTTCTCTTTCTGTTTGAGGATCTCAAGTTCCCTATGGTCAGTCTCAACCTGAATGTTGCACTTGTACCTATCAACGAAAGTGTTTGCTTTGGACTCCCAGGTAGAGGTCTTTTCTTTCTCGAGAGAAAAGAACCATTGTTGGCAAACGGTCTCGAGAGATAGTGAGAGCAGAGAGGGGAAAACTTTCTTATCGATACCCTTAATACTCATTATTGTTTTGAATGCTCTTAAATGAAAATAAGGGTTATCAGTTGCTCTGAATTTTGGGATGTCGTTGGCATTGAACTTCTGCGGAAGAAGATCTTTGTCCACCGAGACCCCTTGTGATGTAAGCCCTTGAAACTTGTAGTCGCTAGATAGCTTGCTTAGACTCTCTTGCATGAGGTCCATCTGTTGTTGCTTCACGGGATCATCGATCTTGAGTGCTAGGAGCTTCAATGTCTCAGTCACGGTAACCAGTTGGTTCCTAAGCTCGTTGACTTCTTCTTGTGTTGCCATTATATTCTTAGCTTTCCTCTTACGAGCTATGGGTTTGTCGAAAAGTTGGACTTGTACGAAAAGGTTGTCTTTGATTAACCGTCCTTCCTTTCTTGACCACGCGCTGTAATTTAAACCATTTTGCGTTTTAATTACTTGACTCGAATCAACTTGACTTTAAGGTTTATTTTTAAAGAGGAAAAAAAAATGGGTGCATATTTTTGGCAAAAATAATGTACATATTTTTAGGGAACTAAGTATAGTTTTTTTTAAAATTAGAGGATTAATATCTGACTTACCCTCCTAAAAAAATGACGGAAAAAACGCGCACACAAGACCCTTTTAGACATGATCAAAGTATGTGTATCAGTGTGTGCATTGAGTGTAAGTGACATGCTTGGACTCTTGTGTAAGACCATGGGACATAGTGTCTAAACTCGATTAACGACTCAACCAAGTACTATTGATAGCAAAACTTAACCGAATTAATTAGTAAACTGATTAATTATATACTAGGTGACGACTCGACCAATAATCCGAACTGTCGGCCAAACGACAGAACTAGCGTCACACTGTGTAGCTTGGCGCCAGACGACAGATCTGTCGCCAGGCGCCACACTCCACAGTGTGGCGCTACAGCTCATACTTTGGCGCCAATAATGGAGCTTCGGCCTGGGATTGTTTTCGGTGTTATTAGTCAACTGGGGTATGCCTAAAGTCGTACTAGGTCAATTCCGATTAAAATATTAGACTTTATTGACTCAAATTAATTAATTAATTAATTAGGCAAAGTTCTTTAAGTCATTAATTTATTTAATCTCAACACAAGTCAAACAAACAGTTAAGAGAAACATAAAATATATGCACAACAAATAATGCGCAATTAATGAAGTAGGCACAATATGATGCAATGAGTTTGCGACCTAACCATGGCTCTAGTTCTCTAAAGTTCGGGATATGGTTTAGTCAAAGAGGGTCCATGGTTAATTGTCTGGATGCACCACGCGGAAGCCTAACCGTGAAGGGTTGGCGCGAGTGGATGGGACACCGCGAGCTTTAGAAAAAACTCGCTTCCATGGTTTGGTGAATTCAACATCTCGGATGTACCCTTTGTTGCACAGAGCGTTCAATCAGGTAGATGGAGCATGAATTCCCAGAGGGTTATGTCGATATGTAGAACACATATGGGTTTCAGAAAAATGAGAAAAAATTCAATCAGGAAGTAGGATCGAGCAAACAATACGAAAAACCGGACAAAATTAGAACACATATTTCTGGCTCGGTATTGGGGGAAGTTGGCGCCAACAATCAGAGACTGGCGCCAGTTTTTCACTGTAGCGCCTGGCACCAATGCTGGCGTCTAGCGGTAAGGCTAAAAGTCTGGCGCCAAGCTCTGGCCTCTGGCTTTACTTCCCACATGCCTCAGCAGCTTTTTGTGCTCGATAAAATTTTCCAGTTTCGCGCGGTGTTATTTCGGTCCTAGTTGTGAAAGATATTTCTCAAATTTCCTACATGTAAAATCCTATGTTTTTAACTCATTACAGATGGTCTTTCCAACGAGATCTTTTTTATGCATATGACAATAATGATAATCAAAATTACGCACATGAAATACTTAGAACGTTTCGAGTCTCATCCACTCATTCTAAATCATTGCCGAAACAAATTCAGGAATTAAAATAGAAATCCTCCCCAGTGGAGTTGCCAAAAACTGTAGGGAATAAATTTCAAGCGTTAAACCCCTAGCTCGAACCCCACTGTGATCATACACTAAAGTACGGTGGCGTCCAAAATGGAAGAAGATAGAGCAAAAGAGTCGCCAACAAGTTTTTTAGGAACTTGTAAACCGTTCACAGGTGAAGGTTACACCCCTTAACGATCCAAGAGATTGTCAACTCCATAAGGTTTAGAACCAAATAAGGGTTCGGGGATGAAGGTACAAATTCAACCTAAAAGAGATTAAACCTGCCCTAATAATAGGCCTCTACTTTATTCTGATCGTATTCATGTGCGCTTTTTGACTAACATAAATCAATAGGATTAACCCTAAACCTGTTTATCTATGTTGGTTGAATTTTAATGCGAAAACAAAATTATTATTGGTGATCACTTGAAATTATAATCAAATTAACCCTAACAAGATTATTAATTATCTTATTAAGCGTGATTACAAGTACAATTTCCCTTTAAACATGCATAAAAGGCGTGATCAAGAAATAAATAAATATCAAGCAACATAATAATAATCAATAATAATAATCATGACAATAAAATTATAATCATCATATTAATAATAACCAAAATAATTATCAATAATCATCATCAAAATAATAAGAATCATGATCATGTTCATGTTAATATTAAAGCATAATAAAAATAGGAAGATCCTAGGCATGATACTAACAAGATTAATAACAAACCCTAGCATGTCACTAAGTAATAAAAATCAAATCTTTAACCCTAACATGATACTAACAATCATAAATATTAGGAAGAACATAGGAAGCATCGTAACAATCATATTTAATATTAAACTTACCTTAGACATGATACTAGGAATATCATAATAACATCATAAACATGATTTCTACATCATAAAAACCATTAAAAGTACTTACTTTGATGCCTCGTACCTCTTTCTAATAACAAAATACACACTTTAGTAAATTCAAGGAAAATAATAAAACAAAACAATTAAATTAAATAATTGAAATAGAGATTTGGGACCAAACCCTCAGAAATTAAACCTTTCATGTCTAGGGCGAAGGCAACTTCGAATATGGCTAGGTGTTTCTAGATCTAATGAATGCGGAATTTTGTATGTAAAAGCTGGGTTTAGAAGAGAGAGAGAGAGAGAGATGAATAATCAAGGAAATCTTGATGAGAGTTAGTGAATGATTAAAAAGAATTAGAGAGAATTGAAAACTGGTTGTAGTGAATAAAAACGGAGTTTTTAATACGTTATTTATAGAGAAAATCAGCCAAAAAGATAAATTAACAGAACAGAGTCCTGGCGCAACTGAAACAGAGCTGGCGCCAACGCTGGCTAACTGGCGCCAGGCCTAGCTCCTGGCGCCAATGCCTGGAGTCAGGCGCCAGGCCTGTTTTTGATGCGTTTTCGAAAATCTGATAAGTTTGCCGTACTGGAGGATAAAATCATATATTTTCCTCAAAAATGCTTTTTGATTTTAATTAAAACTCTTAAAAGTCAACAAAAGTCAATTTATCAATGCTAATTGAATTAGGAATGTAAAGAACCTTCTAAAAGAATTTAGAAGACTAAAACCATTCCTAATTGCATTAGGAATGATAAATCATATTAGGCCCTCCCCTAGATCATTAGGCCGCATATAAGGCTCAAACCGGGCCCAGTTTTGTAAATTGGCCATAACTTCCTCAATATTCATCGAAATTGGGCTTATAATATATCGTTAGAAAGCTCTTGTCAAGCCCCATCCAACTACACTACTATTGGACCCATATTATGGACCAATCAAACTGGATTGACTGTTTTCTTAAAATAAGTTTTCAAAACAGAAAGAATTTGAAATGGAAAACAATTCATGAAATGTAAATAAGATTGAATTCCTGCGTTTTAATCAAACTTATTTAAAATGTCTTATTCATACATTTAAAGTTGTCCCCAATTTGGTGAGAATAATTCGATTTCAAGATCCGAAAAAACAAAGAGTGGTTAAGCATGCTTTGACTTGTCTTAACACTCAATCTCCTAAGGTAAGCAACACTTTGCTAATGGCTCCAAGCCACTCTTGGTTGAATAAATCGTAGCATCTAATGCTCTCTTAACAATTTATTCACTTTGCCACGACATGTTAGGACTCCATCACTCAAATCATTGAGTACAACCAAAACCAACTTGCATACCCAGTATGCCTTACACTCCTAGGAGAGGTAGTGATGCCTTGCTTTGGCGTAGCCCACCACAACCCTCGTTCGGCTGGTAAGTGTTATTTTGGAATGACAAGTTTTTACTCAATATTTAAGGACCTAGGGTTCCTATGTTGGTTGATTTAAGTGAACTTAATTAATCATCAAAACATTCAAAATCCTAAACATACATCTAACATATAATTCATATACATAGACATATATATATATATATATATATATATATATATATATATATATATATATATATATATATATATATATATATATATATATCAAAGAACATAAATATAGATGCATTTGGCAACTAGCATGACCCCTTGAGATCTTCAAATCTTCAAAAGGTCTTCATTTGCAACTTCATGGCTACGTCTTCCAAGAACCTCCATCTTCAAGACTTGACCATAATTAAATACAACTACTAGTATCTACGATTAGGACTAATCTAAATATTAAGGTACAAAAATACTCAACGGTACACAGACCGTATTTAGATTTACAAAAATACCTCATGGATCGCAGTCTGTATTTTCTATCCTAATCGAGCCCCACTAGTTGTCATTTCATAAAACCTGTGAGAGAATATACATTACATTCATCCATTCACTATCTGTGAATGGCCCATGCATTTTACAACGATAAACAAGTAACAATGCATAAACACGCGTGAACTAGTATCTAATCTAGGTGGTTAATCCAATTAACACGCCTAAACAAAACTAGTCAAAGTTGTTTTAACTGGTTATGTAAATAAGCGCAATTAACATTTGAAGCTCCCACTAAATTCCGCATCCAACTTAATTAATCCAATTAATTAAGCCGTTAATTCCTAAAATTTGTCAAAATAAATTTTGCCAATGCCGCTCAAAACCGAGGCCTAGCCTCCAAAATTTATTAAAATAATTAAAACAAATTAGATTAATAAAATAATTAAAACGATAATTTTTTAAGAAAAAATGCGTAGTCCAAAGTGTCTAAGTGCCTAGCACTAAGACATGGAGTGCTCACATTTCGCACAACCTTTTGATGCTCAATGAACGTGGAAGTGGGCCCGATGTCGCTAAGCGTTACACCGTCCACATCAGCGAACTTTCACACATCAATAACGTGGCCCTTGATGGCCATGTTGAACGAATTCATTGCACTACATTGCTTTGCAAGCAACGTCTACGCATACCCCTAATTAGACGACACATGCACCAAGTCCCAAGCGATGCACCATGTGCTCATGACCCACACTCGCGCCACAACAGCCCCATGCACCACGCAACACAACACACACGTACGCACGCACATGGCAGCGTGCTGCTGCTGTGCTGCTGCTTGCAGCCATGCGCACCAGCCACGGCTTGGCTGCACGCACAGGGCATGGCAGCCCCTTGGCAGCCACATGCGGGCTGCTATGCAGCCCGGCTAGCCAAGGGTGCTTATGCCTTGTTTTGCATGCCATTAGCCTCGGGATTTTGATCCCAATTTTGCATGATATAATTATTAATTCTAAATTAATTTTAGAACTAATTCATTAGAGCTAAAATAAAAAATTTAAACAAGTATAACTTACATAAAAATTTTAAAGTGCATGTAACCAAAATAATTCCCAAGAACCATTGTTTAATTAAATTGGTTTAACTTGGTGCAACAAAAATAATAGGGCAATTACTCACTATTAATTTAATTAATTTAAATTAACCTTGAGTTTTTGACAAAATAAGAGGGAGTTGGAAAAATGAACATAATTTCAATAAAGATTCCAACTTTAATACTTGTGAATCCTTGAAAAATTATAACTTCCAATATGAAGATAAACAATTTTTCTATCACAAAGTTTCAAACTTTATGATTCCAATCAACTAAAAAATGATTAAATCAACAAAGTTTAACAAAAATTCATGGAATTTAGTAGTATAAAGTTTTAATCAGTTAACATAATTAAAGATTGAATCTTTAATACCTGTAAGCCTCAAAGAACAACAATTTCACACTTAATGCAATTAGTTTGCAATTATGTGAAAAAATAAAACCAAGCATTCAAGCACAAATTACTACAAAGAGGCTTAAAATTGCATATAAAATATTTTCAAGGTTAGAAAGACTTAAAGAGGCTTAAAATTGCATATAAAATATAAAATTTAACCCTTGCACCATCTAAATTTATCACAAATATCACACTTGTAATACAATATTTGAGGATTTTTTGCCGAATCAAAGCTCCTAGTTGCAATTTCCCTTCAACAAGAGCACACTTTGTTTGGCACTCTCACATATAAAGATTCGTAACAAAAAGATGACGAATTAGAGTGTGTGAACATCTTTACAAATTAACTAAGAGCATCAACACTCGTGGTATAATTTTATACCACGGTGTAAATATTCATCAAAAAAAATTTTTTTACTACATTTGTGGTATAAAATTATACCATTTGATGGTATATAACATCACATGGTAAGCGTTTGCTTTGTTCCCCGTGTAACATGAACCAACCAGGTCACGCCATGTGTCCTGGTTATCATGTATCTTTTTTTTTCAATTGCACTTTAAGAAAAAATTATAAAGTAAATAATTATGAAAAAATTACCATTGTTCATAATTTTTCAAGACCTACACATAGACACCCATATTGATATAGTTTTATATTTTTTTTTGAATTCGCTTTTTACCACATAAATGGCTTATTTTATTTAATTATCTTTACAAACATTAATTAGCTATTTCCAATAATAAAATAAAATATAATTATAATTCAATTAATTGTAAAATTAATACATATAGGAGAGAGAAAGTGTGGTGGTAAACATTTTTTATACCATGGGTGGGGTGATTTTTGGAGAAAGTATATTGTATTGTGGCATACATGATGTCGAGGAGTGAGAAAGTGGTAGAGAGAGAGGGATGGTATAAACTTTTTTACCATAATGGATAATGGTCTAAGGTGTGGCTGTACTTTACACCCCTATAGGAAGTTGCTTTCATACACAAACTAGCCTTTATAAATGGCAACGGCTAGTTTTTTTTTTTTTTTTGTTTTTTAAGTTGTCGTTATTAGATTTGGGTATATGGTGAATTAAATTTTATTAGTGTGGTATATGGTGAATTAAAGTTTATCAGAGTGGTATATGGTGAATTAGTAAACTAAAACAAATAGCAGGCTAACGTTTGTTAAGAAAATAGACATTTTGTGATAATTTGTTTTTAGTGAGTGGTATTTGGTGAATTCGAAAAAAGTTGGTGGTATTTGGTAAATTTTGTTAAAACTTAGTGGTATTTGGTGGAAAAATCCGATTGAATTTAGGTACCTCTTATTAACCCTTATCGCAATTGTTTAAAACTTATATGAACTTGTTTTCCCTGAACTTATCTTATTTGAACTTATCTTATCTGAATTTATTTTTCCTGAACTTATATGAACATACCTGAACTTATTTTTCCTTTTTTTTTTATGTGTAAATAAGGTGACCAGAACATGCCTTAGACTTATGTCCCTTTTGCTGCACTTTATTTTTGCCAAACTGAAATGATTTTTACTAAACTAAAATTATTTTTGCAACATAAATTATTTTTATTGAACTGAAATTAATTTTACTGAACTGAAACTATTTTTGCTGAACATTTTTACTAATGCTATGTTATATTTCCTCTTTAGAGTTACTGATTTTTTACTAAATTGAAATTATTTTTACTGAACTTATTTTTAGTAAATTGAAACTATTTTTACTTCATATTATTTTTTTTAAGGCTAAGTTAATTAGTATGAGTATAATTTTGCATTTATTTGAACCATGCATCCACAGTTTTTTTGTATCCCTTAATGAATTGTTAGTTACACTTTAAATCTATATTGGTGGATCAAATATTCAATGGCCATATTTTGATCTTACACATCAAAGTAAAATTATTTTTGTACCATAATTTGCGGGGTAACAAAGTTGAAAATTGCAATTTGAACCATTTAATCAGCAAAGAATATGAATTAAATTAACAATTTTCAATTACATATTATTTTGTAGGAAAGGAAATATGTTCTAGTTAGATCGGTTAATTGGGTGGGGTCTCTCAAGGCCACGGGTCATTTTGGGTCACGGATTGAGAAATGTTCAATTCTTTCCTTTAGTTGTAGTATTTGCACTAGAGATTGATATAGTTGACATTGGACCCTTCAATAGCTAGTATCATTTTTTTTTTAATTTTTTTTAATTCTTTTCTTATTTTTTGAAATCCATAGTGAATCAAAAGTAACATTTTTCGTATTGATAGATTAGCTGGCATAACTCTTAATTATTTTTTTAAATTTTTTTTTCATTACATAGTTATTCATTGACAAAAAAAAAAAAAAAAAAAAATAAAAAATAAAAAAACTATTTTAGCTTGTCCACATTGATTGAAAAAAAAAGTCTTCTCTATAAAAAGAGAATGAAGTGTTTTCAACAAATATATATATATATATATATATATATATATATATATATATATTTATAGAAATAAATTAAAAGGGGTCACTTAATTAAACTTCTCCCACATTGATGGAAAAACAACAAAATTAAAATTTCTCCCTCCGTCCCTAAATTACACTCTTGGTTTCTATTTTGGGTATTCCAAAATTACATTCCTCCTTTCCATTTTTTTCCAAGTATCCTAAATCAACTCTTTTTTTATTGTATACTAGAATGTGCCCGTGCTAATGCACGAGTTAAGGATAGGATTAAAAAAAATACAAAGTATATAGATGCAAATGGTATTTAATAAAACCAAATATAATAACAACAAAAACCAAAAAAAATGAAAAAAGAAAAAACAAATTGATTACAAATTACAAAATAAAAAAAAAACCAAGTGTTGAATTCATATAAAAAAAAAAGATTAAACTCTTGAAATATTATGCTAAATGAATCTAAGTCTTCAATTAAATTGTCCATGCATCTCTCGTTTCAGATAATAGAATTCTTCCTCCCATCTTACTTGTAAAACAGATGCAACTATGATATCATCATTTCCTATCTTAGGAACATGTAGTATGAAAGTGAATGTATTCATCAATCGTTCACTCAGATACTCCTCTAGAAAGTAGTCTCCAAATTCCTGTTCATAAATAACAAATGTAGCCATTATGCCTGTGAGTAATTCCTTAATATATATGATTAAAGGATATACATACATTATTTGTCATCGCTTGAATACTTGATATTGGACAACCGATAATCATCTCAGCATATTGGCCAAAGAGTTTAACAAACATTGTATTTGTAGCGTCACCAATTTTACATTGATTCTATATATGTTATTATTGATATGATATAATTAGGTATAGTGATATGTAAAGCAGGTTATAATTTTAATTTTTAAATAAAATAAAAAAAATAAAATACCTTAGCCTACTAAAAGAAGGGTCACACTCCACGCACATATCAGCTCTCCTTAAGTGTCGAGCACATGATTCATACCAAATAGGCATAGAAGAATCAATAGATAACTTTGCTAGTACTCGAAATTATTTTACCTGGAAACACACATCAAATATTAAATACCTCAAGTAAAAGAAAATTAAATCAATAATTGTTGATGTACATACATTATGAGCCGCTGAAAACTGATTGAACTTGATCCTTTTTGCATTAAACACTTTTTCCATTTCAGAGATACTATTGGCTAATATCTGACTCTAGCTAATATGTTTTTGGACATATCCATCATTCGCATACCTATATGAGTTATATAAGTACATAAGTATGCAATATAAACTTACATTGTATATTATGATGTTTTGAGGCTTACCAGCGATGTAGATCATCAGTTTCATCAATATCAGGATCAATAAAAAGTCTGGTACATCCAACAGTAAAGACATGCACCTATTGAAAGGTTAGTAAAAGTATTCAAAGCAATGATAATAATGAAAATGACACCATAGTTTTTCCATGAT
Source organism: Chenopodium quinoa (assembly GCF_001683475.1). Taxonomy (NCBI): domain Eukaryota; kingdom Viridiplantae; phylum Streptophyta; class Magnoliopsida; order Caryophyllales; family Amaranthaceae; genus Chenopodium; species Chenopodium quinoa. Next base: position 87,029 of record NW_018744988.1, on the reverse strand, counting down.
TATCTAATTTTAAAAAACTTATTTTACCATAATAGGAGCCAACTGATACCATGGATGCACCCAAGACATGATCCTAATTAAGCTCATTGAATAAGAAACGACCTTGATCATGAGCAAACCCTTCCCATAAAGTTAGCCTCATTTTTTCCATGTTGTAATCAAAATATACCATTAGATTTTTTTTTTTTTTTAAAAAAAACAACTTAACATTGCATAAGTTGTTATAATTACATAAACATAGTGTAACTTTTGTAATATGCTCTTCCTTTGTGTTGTAGAGTAACACATCTCTTTTCAATTATTGTCTCCCACCCGAGACTCTATACGATTCAGACACATATATAACCAATCCAATAACATCTGTGTACATTCATCATCAAGAAAAAAAGATCGGATATGACCTTCAGAACTCAAAAAATAATTTTAAAAATGAAATAAATATTAGTACTATTTATTTTAATTACTAAAAGACACATACCGATGAGAGGACTATTGCGCATGTGAAGGTACTGTGGAATGTGGCAAAATTCAATAAACCTGAAATTGTACATTGGGATATCATCACAATCATCAAGAATTTCTGTTATCATGGTCTTGTTGCCAAATTTCAACCTCATTTGGTTATTAGAATATTTGTAAGATGTATCTAAAGGCATAAGATCTAGCTGAGCAATTGAATAAACCTTTCCTTGTTTCAAGATCTCTTTATATTTATCAATGTCAGCATTAAATAGTGTGATTTGACCTTCGTCCCCCTAGAAATTGAAATTTTCATACATACATAAGTGTCAAATAAATGAATATATATTGAAAAAAAAAGTAAGCACTAAGTAAAAATATAGTTCAAACCTCTTAGTCAATGAATACCATACTCCACGAACGATGGACGTAATTTGTACCTCTAGCTCTACTTTGTTCATTGACCATCCATAATAAACGCACTCTCATATTCACATTCAATGTCGTAAGGGTAATACAACGACATGGTGTGTATCTTGTGTTCATTTCCTGCATTTTAACATCATTGAAGTGGGCATAAAAAATAATTTACATAATATATTGTTATTGATCCAACCTCGCACATGTATAAAGGCTACATAAATAGTTTAGATAATGAAATAAATCTTTAATAAAGTAAAATAGAAGGATTAACATGACAAAGAAAATCTAATACATAAAAAAAAAAACTAGTATAGCTCTGAAATTACACTAAAACAAACATTGTTAAGAGTTACTAAATAATATTATAACAAAACTGCATACATAGCTAATTTACACTGTTTAATACTTCCTTATACACAATATTTTTAGTCAAAATATGTGAAACATCCTTCTTATTTTATACTAAGATTTTTAGCCCGGAAGGAGATGTAACTCGTGACATTGCAACATATAATTGGCCATGACTAAACACGGGCCTAGGGTGAAAAATGTCAACTTTGCTCAACGTCTGTCCTAGGCTCTTATTTATTGTCATGGCAAAGGCTAATTTTAATGGAAATTGCCTTCTTTTAAGAGGGAGATCTATCTTCTTGTTGGAAGGTGTTAAATCAATTCGCGGAATTAGAACTGATTCTGTAGCTCTTGGACCTGTGATCACTTGTGCCTCAATCGCTCTGTAACCCAATTTCTTGATTATAAGGCGTGTTCCATTGCACAACCCTATGGATTGGTTCATATTTCGCATCAATATTACCGGGGCACCAACTTTCAACTCTAAGTAATGATTAGAAAGACCCGACAAATTTAATGAGTTTAATAATTCCATAGGCTCCATGTTATCAAGGATCCCACCATCTCCTGTATGACCCAAAGTATCCAAACTATAGTAGCTATGCACATTTCCTAGTAGCATTGATAAAATTTTTGAATTTAACTCATCTACATCATTGTTTGTTGGTGCTAGAATTCCGCGATCCTTGAGGTACTCCTAATCCGTGTAATTTGAAGGCAAGTTGGGGTAGACAAAGTTAATGAGATTTTGCAAACCATGTTCATCATTGGTTGTAAAAAAATCACGTGGTATTTCAATCCAATTTGGTTCACCTTTCTCTATAATGGGCACTCCTGCTATAACTCCTTCTCCAACTTTAATAATGGGCACTTCGACATAAACGCATGTTTATCCTTAGTTACATAACTTGGTAGTCTCTCCAAAAGGACGCTTGATGCAAGGTAGCTGCAACAATAGATTCTCGTCCTTCATCTGGCACCACGGGAAGTATCTGTCTGAAGTCTCCACCAAGAACAACCAATTTACCTCCAAAAACTCTATTGTCACTACAAATATCCTTGAAATGTCGATATACCGCCTCAAATGCTAATCGACAGGTCATTAGAGCCTCATCCCATATAATTAATGATGCTTCACGGATCAAATCAGCACGGGTTGAGTCTTTTTTGAAGTTACAAACGGAATGTTGATCAGGATCAAAAGGAATCTTGAAAGTCGAATGTGCTGTTTTACCCCCAGGAAATAATAAAGCAGCAATTCCGGATGAAGACACAGAGAGCATAATCTTTCTTTCAGATCTGAATTTTGCAATCAGAGTGTTCCACAGGTATGTCTTTCTTGTCCCACCGCTGCCGTAGATAAAAAATAAGCCACCTACATCTCGAGAATGAGCATCGAGTATTGCAGCATATACTCTATATTGATTATGAATGGCAACGGATCGGATTTGGGTCGGATAGAGCTCCACCTGCATCCACCCGAATTAACCATCCGCTCCACCCGATCCACCTGTCACCCGCAAAGCCCATCACCCGCATCCGATCCATCCGTCATCCGCGGATGAAACGGGTGGATCGGATGCTTAGCGGATGATAATTATAATCCTACTCTAACTATAAAATCTAATACGTTATTATAAAAATAAAAATAAAAATAAAACTTTTAGCCAATTTTAAACTTAAAAAGTAAACCATTAATTAAATTCTTATTCCAAACCATAGAAATAATAATAATAATAATAAAATAATAATCATGAACTTAATTTTTTTTAACGTAATCATGAACTTATTTCGGTACTACATATTTGGGAATTAAGGGAGGTTTAATATTTTTTAAAATAAAATTAAAGAATTTTTAGAAATATTTATTTTTTTTAGAAATATACAGTACATACATAGTGTAGTATACTAGTATATAAGAAAATTGGGAATTTTTTTATATATATACAAATGGACTACGGATCGGGTGATAAACGGATGACGGATCGGGTGATGGATAAAACGGAGCCCCGCCCGAATCCGACTCGATCCGTCACCCACCCTTCATCCATTTAATGCGGATTTTCGTCCATTTATTTATTTTGGGTGGATCGGATTTGCGGATATCCATTTAGAATTGCCATCCCTAATATTGATCCGTGTTTAACCCTCTAACTAAGGTATCAAATCTGTTGGCTTCATCATGTGTGTCATATTAAAGTTCATCTCTTATCAACTGATTTAAGGCATTGCGTGCTAACTCCGAAGAAGGTTGTGGCATGTCAGGGAAATCTGTCAATGACCTTCCAAGTTTATTCAATATATGCTCAATCTCTTGTAATCCTTGATTCTGCATCTCTTCGGGAGTTAACCGTAAGTTAGGGTTTCTAGTTTGACGTTGCATCATTCTCTCGAGGTTATCGGTAAGTTCACCCCAATGTTGTTCCCACAACTATTTCGGATCACTTACTTCTGATAACATCAATATGGAGCAAAACATGTTTCTCAACTGTGAACCCGATGCCCAGTTAGAGGCTTCTGACAGAGTTTCATGCCACTCATTATCGTCGTCAAGCAACCCTAAGGCATGACATGCAGATCTTCAAAATATTCCGCTCCACAAACCTTAGTTAAAAGCATCCGTAAGTAATATCGTTCCCCTGAATTTGGATGAACAAAAGGAAATCTACCAATGCAAGGTCTTTCTTGCCGTTATGCCCACCTTTTTGTAGAACGATTCCATGTGAATCCCATAGGAAAATTTTGGTAAGTGTATTGATTTGCTTCTGGAAAATCCTTGTTAGCTTGAAACCACATAGTTAACATGGTTTCCTGCAATCTCGGTCGTTCAAGGACTGTGTGCAGATCATCATTATCATTGAAAACTACAAATTGTTCACTAGGTAGATGAAACTGAAGTAGTTCCGTTGAAGGATATTGATGTTGAAAATAAAACTCAAATATTCTCCATCATGCTCCAATGGTCGATACATATCGACAGTCTAAGTACTGTTTTATCTCATCCACTCTGTTTCCTTGTCGTACCTCTTGACCACATCGTGTGGTTGAATTGTTTTCAATGATAATTGTTGCTCGATCTTGACCTTTAGTAACATACTTGTATAGATACTTTACCACACTTATCGCAGCAACACACTCAACATTTATGTGTGCATTGTACTTAACACATAGATCTCTGTTATATGGTACCACCCAACGGTTATCTACCTCCCTTCCATTAACAATGATGGGCTCTCTATATTGTCTACGTCTAAACTGCACAAAGCCATAATCATCAAAGGTGGTTTCAGTACAAAATTTCTTCGGGAAATTCTTTAAACACTTTCCATCGACTAAACATGGCCCACATGGTCCATGGAGCATGTTCTTGGTAATTGTTTTAAATGCCAAAGGATCTATAACCTTGTCAGGGATTTCCGCAGAGATAATTACATCGATATCCTCTGGACACTAAGGCTTATCTTCTGGAGCCAATGTTATGAGAATATGCGCATGTGGAAGTCCGCACTTTTGAAATTCAATGACATAAAATCTGACACATGAAATATGTCCCATGTTAATTAATTAAATATGTCAAAAACTATCGTACGATTACATAATTAATCAACACAACTCACCAACAATGAATTTTCCAAACTTCTTGTTATCCTTCAAATCGCGAAGCATTTGTTTCAATTTGATCTTGAAAACACGTGCTACAATGTCTGGTCTATCTTCAGTGCGACGACTTCCACGTGTAGATATCTCATTTACAATCTCAGGCCAGTTTGGATTGCAAGTGAAAGTTATAAATAAATCAGGTGGACCCAGAACGCGAACAATTGCCATAGCATCTTGATAATGATGGGCCATATTACAGAGGCTTCGTGTGAAGGATGACATCTCCAGCCCTGATTGCATCTTGGAGTCCACTGTATAAATCAGAGCGAAGCCTGCCTTGATTTCTCCTTATCCATGATAATCGATATTGTTCCATTGCAGTGTATGCATCACCATCAAATTGTTGCAATAAGTGCCCGGAATCTATCAAGGTGTCACCCTCTTCTTCCCTATCATGTATCTTAAATGCGTAGAATTGTCGCATTGTCACAGTACTTTGACTGGTACTTTTACTCGACGCCTTAGGTATCCCAACTCTCCATCCATCGGTACCATATGGAAACAGTCTTGGGTATTGTAAAGGCATATAACTTGGATGAGTTTCATCAATCCTTTGTAACCCACCATCTATTTTTTGCAATATGATATCTCGATTACCTATGTCTTCAGTTCCATCACCTACCATCAATGCGGCCACTTCACTTGTGGTTGGTTGGATATATTGTCTGCCTTCTCTTGCGCAAATAAGCTTAATTCTCAAATCTTGATGCTCACCTTGATCGAACAACATATTTCCAGCATTTCTGAATACTGTGACATAAGGATTTATATCATCAAGCAACATTTCTAGTCCTTGTAAAATTCTTGGATCTATGGAAGAAGCTTCCGCGCCCCCCATGTGATGTAGTCGATTGGATGTTTCATTGTCAATATCATAGATGTACAACTGTTCAAACTATGATCTTATTCCCGGCTCAAGGAGTAAAGGTCCAATTTGATGGTAATTACTACCACTTATACGATAGACATAGGGGCCTCTACCATCATTAACAGTATTATCAATCCGACCGCCCATAGAGGTGAAAGCTAACATAGAGTTGAAAGCTCTAATATTGTTTCGGAATTACTGATGTGGAAAAACTGACATTAAAAATGGCGGTGTCAAAGGTAAAAGCAGCAATATAACTTGCCCACTTTGACAGCAGTGATTGAACCTTGGGTGTGTTTTAATGCTACTCTTTACCCTTTCTTCTATCAACATAAGGTCCTTGCAATTAGGACACACAACCGTTCTAGGTCCAAACTCCCAACGTCTATCAAACCCATCGGTACGACGACATTGATGAGTCACTTCTGCATGCAAATGATAATTTTAGTGAATATCAATTAACAATGTCAACATCATTTGTGTGTGTGGTTAAGTAGCTTGGAAAAGTGGTTACCTCTCCTTCCGACAATTTTCTCATCAGGTATAGCATCATTGTCTATCCCCTCATTAGGTGAGCTTTCTGGAATGAAAGTTTTTAAAAATTTAATAGAATCCTTAATGCAAGGTATTAGTATTACTACTATAAAGTAAATATTAATGGTTCTTGTAAGTACCATTTATATTGACCTCATTAGAAATTGCTCCACTTCACGTGTCACATCGTGATATTGATGTGTAGATCGACGTAATTGCATCCAATCATTAGGTGAGCTTTCTGGAATGAAAGTTTTTAAAAATTTAATAGAATCCTTTATGCAAGGTATTAGTATTATAAAGTAAATATTAATAGTTCTTATAATTAAGTACCATTCATATTGATCTCATTAGGAAATTGCTCCACTTCATGTGTCACATCGTGATATTGATGTGTTGATCGACGTAATTGCATTAATAGTCGCAAGGATCGTGCTTCTTTCTCCAATAAGTAACGACGTTGATTGAAAATAGGATCTTCATGGTTTGCAGTGCGTTTGAATAGTAACCTTTGCCTAATAACTAATCTAGCATGTTTGTGTTGGAAATTCTCTCTGAATTGATAATTACTTGAATGTATGTCCATTCTAATCTATTAGTTATACAATAATCAAGAGATAAATATATAAAAATTGATATTATAGTTTGAACAACATCAATTAATAGAAGTAAGTTGTAACAATTTACATTGTTATAATCCTGGTAGTGGCAAATTAATATATGTATGTAATGTAGTGTAGTGGCAAATTAATAGCATGTCCTTCTATGAGCAGATAAAATCCTGAAATTACCTAAATATACATGCTCATTCACATTAATTACCAAAATTAAAGAAAAATAAATTGTTCATACCCGTAGGGTTTAGAAATTTAAGATAAAGGTCAAACGCAGTCAACGGAGTGTTTTATATACTGTAAAAAATGGAACAATAATTTAAATTAATGAACGATCTCCAACACCAACTCCAGTTCTACGTACATTAAAAAAATAATGAGTCATGTCTAACTCTAATTAATTTCATTTCCAATTCATTTAAAAAAATGCTCAAACCTATTATTGAATTCTACCTAACAGGCATGAAATAGTAGTAGAATCGTGGTCAAGGGATCAACATTGTTATTGCTAATCCTCAATTAAGAATAAATGTTAATATACACTTTTATAAAAAGGTTGTTCATATAATTGTCTGTATTGTTTGATTTTTTAGAGTATGTTTGTAGTAAAGTTCGGAGTAATATTTATTTTGTATTTTTTTTTGTACAAAAAAATTAAGGTGGCAAAAAAGAGGAAATGATTTTTTTAAAAAAAATATGCAATATATATTCTGTGTGTGTGTATTTTTTTTGTGTTTTTTACAAAAATATTTCAGTGGCAAAAATATGAAGAAACTTTTTTTTTTAAAGAGAAATTTTTGTTGTCTTTTTTAAAAAAATTTTATTATAAGATTAGTAAAAGAGATAAAATTAGAACTTAGTAAGATATAATTGAGAGTATTTAAATGATTGATTAAGATTAATTTGAAATACATTCATAAAATTTATACAGTGAACAAATACAATAAAATAATCATCCGTAACCGATAATCATTTCGATTACATAATCTGTTTTAATACAACTTCTAATCCTTAGCAAGTTCTCAAAGAAGTAGTTATTATACCAACAATTATCCCTTTTTTTTTTTGAAAGAAACAATTATTCTTATTTATTACCCATTTCTATAATAAGCAAAGCTTACTTAACAGATGTTATCATACGAAAAAGGAAGATGAGACAAAGATAATTCGACAAAAGAACTAATCATAGTCATATTAGTCACCATCAACACAGGTAATCTCATAACAACTTTTGTTCCTAAATGCTCAGTTGCATCCTGAAACTTCCATTCGATAACAAAAATATTTAAGTTAAACAAAAAAAAAATTAATTACTTACTCTAAAAATGGTTTTTCAAAAAATAGAGTGGCAATTATTTTTTGTTTGAAAAATATAACGTATAATGTAGATTAAAAAAGTTAATAATTGATGACATCACACATAGAAATGGAGGAAAATTTTATAATGTTTTTTTATGTGTTTAGAGAGGCACAAGGGTGGGGGTGAAATTTTATAATGTGAGAATGACACATAAGCTAAGACAGTTTAGGGGTTGTTGATGTCAACAATATTTTTTTTTTTTTGGTAAATAAAGGATTTTATTACCAAAGAGAAAAGTTACAACTTACAAAACCTAAGTTGTAACTAGCACCAAACACCACAGACCTGAAGAAAACAGGCCAAATCACACTCAAAAATAGTTCCATTAACTACCCTAGCCACCTTCTAGGAAGGGTTCAAGGGAGAAACAGGAACAAACTGGACTCAAGCTTCCAGCCACCTTCTAGGAAGGGTTCTGGAAACCAGACAACAAAAGAACAAGGCAAGGAAATAGGAACAACAACCTGCAACCTGTATACAAACAACAGACAGCCTGCAACAACAACAAAAACAAAAGCCTCCACCTAGACTCAGCTATAGAAAAACATCAAGACTAGACAAAGAGGCAAAACAATAAAAACCAGTTTATATCAAGAGAAATTTTCTCTCTTCATCACTACATCTACAGGCAACATTGAAAATTATATCCTTAAAACAAGTATCAACAGTTTTGCAACTGCCTGTAGACAACATTGAATTCCTCTGCAACCAAATGTAATGAACATCTTCAGTAAAGCACATAAGATACACCTTCCTTCTTTTAGTAGCTTTCCTGCAAAACTGAAAAACCCATTGTTGCTCCTGCTCAAACTGCTGGAAAAATTTCTGGCCCCGCGGAAGCCTTAGAATTTGCTGCCTAATACTGCTAGAAAAAAGAGCAGTCAAAGAAAAGATGTGAGACACTTTCATTCTGAGCTTGGCAAAGAAAGAAAACAGGATCACAATTAATATGCCAACTAAGCAATCTGTCTTTAGTAACCATCCTGTTCATCAAAGCTAACCAAGTAATGAAAAGACTCTTGGAAGAGGCAAGGTTATTACAGATAATTCTTCTCCAGGGCACTTTAGGAGCTTGGGGTCTAATCTAAGCATACAACTTGGCAATGCTCATCTTCCCTTTATGCATAACAGCATCCTAGCCACCAATGCTATCAATAAGCTCTCTACACTCCAAAATCTTTTTAAGAACCCAGGAACAATTATTAGGAATAGGAGCAGTCCAGAGGTTTTTGTTCTTGAAATAGTAAATATGAACCCATTTGACCCACATATTATCAGATTTGTGAGCCAAATCCCAAAGAACTTTGCAAATGGCTGCCTTATTCCAATCACCAAGCATGTGATGTTCCAGCCACCACAAACCTTAGGAAGAGCCATTTGCTGCCAAGATACAGGGGCTTTCTTTGAATAGACATTCTTACTAGTCCAAAGAAACACCCTAAATTTAGACTCAATCTCCCTAAGGATCTTTTTAGGCAAAATAAAAATCTGAGACCAATAAGATTGAATGCCAAACAAAACACTTTTAATAAGCTAAAGCCTTCCATGATAAGAGAGATTCCTAGCAGTCCAGGACTCAAATTTGGCAGTAATTCTTTCAGCCAAAGGCCTGCATTGAACTATAGTCAATTTCTTAGAAGAAAGAGGGACACCAAGACATCTAAAAGGAAGAGAACCCATAGCCACTCCAAAGATATTATGCAAGAGAATTCTATTAGCCTCAGGAATACCCCCAAAGTAGACCTCACTTTTTTTAGATTAGCAGCCAAACTAGAAGCACTAGAAAATTTCTGAAAGGCTTGAAAAAGAAGTTGAACAGAGATGGGATCAGCTCTAGCAAAGAGAAGCAAATCATCAGCAAACATCATGTGAGTGATCTTGAGTTTTTCATATCTTGGATGAAAGTTAAAATCAGGATTCACAGTCATTTCCACCAAGCACCTAGATAGATATTCCATACAAATAGCAAAAAGGAAGGGAGACATAAGGTCACCTTGCTTATCTAAGCCCTTTCTTAGCAGGGAAAGGCTTAGTTGGAAAGCCATTCACCATAACATAGTAGGAGACAGAAGTAACACATTTCATAACCCACCCTATCACCTTGTTAGGGAAACCAAGCTCTGCAAGAACAGTTTGAAAAAAACTCCACTCAATAGAATCATAGGCCTTCCTTAAGTCAATCTTCAACATACATCTAGGAGAAACATGAGAATACCCCTTAATAAGCTCATTTACGAGGATGTTATCACCAATATGCTTGCCAGGAATGAACCCAGCCTGGGCATCATCAATCACAAAACCAACAACCTGAGAAAGTCTATTAGTGATAACCTTGGAAATCAACTTATAAACCATAGTACAATAACCAATTGGCCTATACTTTTTAACATAAGAAGGGTGCTGCACTTTTGTAACAAGAGTAATAGTGGTACAATTCCACTGATTAGAAATCTGGCAATGATTAAAGAGTTCAAAGATAGCATCATAAACGTCCTGTTTAATAATAGACCAAGCTTCCTTAAAAAAGACATCATTAGACCCATCAATTCCTTTATCATTGCCAATCATAGCAAAGGCATGATCAATTTCAGCAGTGCTAATGGGAGCAGAAAGAATGTCAATAGCCTTAATAGTAAGCTGCTTACCAGATCTCATAGTACTAAGGTCAACAGAAGGAAGGGAAGCAGCCTTTAACCCCAACAAATCCTTATAAAACCCAGGAATCTTACTCTGAACAATGCAAGATCAGGATCCTTCAGCAAGACACCATTTTTAGTATAGAAAGAATTAATCCTGTTTCTGTTTTGCCTTTGTTTCATTACAAAGAAGAAATATTGAGTGTTAAAATCACCAAGCTTGATCCAATCCACCTTTGATTTCTGCTTGTAAATGCTTTCTTGAATATTACTCCAATGCTTAACATTCTGAATAGCATCAACTTCCTGAGAGTGCAAATCTGCATTACCAAAATCAACAACAAGTTTATCTTGAATCTGAGATAATAAAGAGTGAGCTTCATCCACCTTCTCAGCAATATTAGCAAAGTGCTTAATGTTTAAACCCTTAAGCCCCTGCTTAACAGACTTCAAATTCAGCCAAACACTCATCATAGCAGAAGAGACAGCATCCTGATTCCAGCAAGCCCTAACAGTTGACCCAAAATCAGCATGAGAAGCAAGGAAATTCAAGAATATGAAAGGCCTACCTTTCTCTGATTGCTACTTATATAACTCAATAAGAATAGGGCAACGATCAGATAAATAAGGAGGCAAATAAATAGCCTCAACATGATTGTAACACCGTAACCAGTCATGATTGACAAGCCCTCTATCAATCCTAGTAGCAATTCTAGTATCACCATGCCCTTTATTGTTCCAAGAGTAAAAGAACCTTTACTCTTGATCTCATCCAAATTAAGATTCATAACAAGATCCTTAAAATGTTTAACCTCATAATCAATAACAGGGTTTCCATTGAACCTTTCACCATCATTTAGAATAGAATTGAAGTCTCCAATAATCAACCAAGGAGAACCAGTAATCACAAGATTAGATAGTTCATTCCAAAGAGGCATCCTATCATGAATAGAGTGAAACCCACAGAAAAAAGTGTAGAAAATGTGATGCTGACAGTTAATAGAATCAATAGAAATGTGAATACACTGCTCATGAGAAGAAATAACAGTCAGATTCACCTTGTCCTGCATCCAACCAATCCAAATTCTACCCTAAGGAGAAGTAGAATAATTGCAAAACCAAGACCAAGCTATACTAAATTTCTTCTGAAGCTTGACACATTTCTTAATTTTAACTTTGGTTTCAAGGATACTAAGGACATCAATAGAGTGCTCAGCAAGTAGCTTCTTAACAGAAGCTACTTTGCTAGGGTCATTATGACCCCTTATTATTTGGGGTAAAATACCCCCTATAAGTGGACCAATGCCACCTCGACACGTGTCCGCAAGCTCAGCGCTCAATGAGCCAATTAGAGCATGACACGTGTCACTCAATGATAGAAGGGTGAAAATGGGCTTTAAGCCCACAACCCTAGAAACCGTAAAACAGTGGGAAGCCAATCTACTCAGGTTAAATAACCTAAGAGGCACATATCCCAATACTCTATAAATACTGATCATTACATCAGTTTTAAGGGATCCAATTCTCTCTCCAAGGGCAATGCCCCCCACATTTACTCTCCCTTCTCTCTACTTTCTCTCTCTAAAATACATTATTTCGGTCACTGACTTGATCGTCGGAGGCGGACCTCCGGCCCCCCTGGGGTCCGTTATTTTTCAGGTGATCGGGCCGTTCGAGTGTTGCATTGCAGATCTGTCTCCCGAGGGACGTACACACCCTCCATTCGGGTACGTACAAAAAACCCCAAACAATTGCCGCCGTCTTTTGGGAGACACATCTGTAATGGCACAACGGTAGTGGATCACCGACTCAAGAGGGGAGCCTCCTTTGGGAGGCAGCAGGCATCATGAGGCCGGATGTCATGTACATCAGGCGTCTTGAGGTTGAATGTTGAGAGTCAGGCGGTGTAGACACCCATTTGTGTCTCCCCAAAATCAAACCTAGTGATGATTACCTTTTGCGTCGAATCATAATCTAATGAAGCGAAAGTGTGAAAAGTCTAGTGTTGCAGAAAGTTTTATTTTCTTTTCTCTTCTCTCTGTTTTTGAAAACTCAGCCAATCCATTTTGGTTGGTCCATGATATGGGTCCAATAGTAGTGTAGTTGGATGGGGCTTGCAAAGACCTTTCCAACGATATATTATAGGCCCAATTCTGATGAATATTGAGGAAGTTATGGCCAATTTACTAAATTGGGCCCGGTTTGAGCTTTATATGCGGCCCAATGATCTAGGGGAGGGCCTAATATGATTTATCATTCCTAATGCAATTAGGAATGGCTTTAGTCTTCTAGAATCTTTGTATACCTTGTGCTTAATTCGACATGGAATTTTTTTTTTTTAATGCAATGCAATGCAACGATCATATATAAGGAAATAAATGCCCATTTTATTAAAAAAAGAAAAAGGAAAAAATCCTATAAAATTAATCTAAAAGAAAAGAAAAGGTGCCTACGCTAGACTTATTTGGGAAAGGAAAAAATGAAGAAGAAATAGAAAAAGAGGTCACGAAATCTTGTCGTTGAAGCTCGCCTCTTGTCTTGTGTTGTTTCATCATTACCCTCATTTTTTGTTTGACAATCACATGACTAAAACTCGATTCAACACACATGGATGGAAGAAGTGAAGAAAAATTGGAATAGAATGTGAAGAAAAGTGATGTAGATGGAGGGATATGAAGGATTAGGAGTAGAATGTACCCCAACTCAAATGACGGAAAGACCGACTCATGCATGGACCTACGACATGGTCATGGTGATGTGTACTCAAAGTGTGTGCTAAGACTAGTGAGTGTAGGTGACACGTTAAGACTCGTTTTATGACCATGTGGCTAGACTATGTGACTAGACTCAAGCAAAGACTAAGTTAAGACTTCACGTATATGCATTAAACTTGACAGAATCTGGTATTTTAATCATAACCTTTTATCTGTGACTCTGATTTAGATGAAACCAACGTCACATTAAAGATAAAACTTGGGGCTACAGATCCATAGGTTGTACAACTCGTAGTTCTTTCTAGAACTCCAGCTATGACCAAAATAAGTTGACTCTTGTGCAGTATACGGGAATAAAAATCCGGGTTGAATTAAAGGAACTATGACTCGATTTTATGTTTATTTATTAGCTCAAATTAATTAATTAATTAATTCAAAAAATTCCTTTAGTCATTAATCACTTTATTTAGTCTTAACACAAGTCAAACAAACGGTTAGAATAAATCACATAGAGTATGTACGACAAATAATGCACAATTAGCAAGTAGGCACAATATGATGCAATGTGTTCGCAACCTAACCATGGCTCTAGTTATCTAAAGTTCGGGATATGTTTTAGTCAATAGAGGGTCCACGGTTAATTTTCCAGATGCACCGCGCGGAAGCCTAACCGTGAAGGGTTGGCGCGAGTGGATGGGACACCGCGAGTTTTAGAAAAAACTCGCTTCCATGGTTTGGTGAATTCAACATCTCGGATGTACCCTTTGTTGCACGGAGCGTTCAATCGGGTAGATGGAGCATGAATTCCCAGAGGGTTATGTACATATGTAGAACACATATGGGCTTCAGAAATGTGAGAAAAAAAATAAATCAGGAAGTAGGATCGAGCAAACAATAAGAAAAACCGGTCGAAATTAGAACGCATATTTCTGGCTCGATATTGGGAGAAGTTGGCGCCAGCAATCAGAGACTGGCGCCAGCTTTTACCTGTAGCGCCTGGCGCCAAGGCTGGCGTCTGGCGCTACGATTAAAATACTGGCGCCAATGCTCTGGCCCCTGACGCTACTTCCCACATGCCTCAACAGCTTTCTGTGCTCGATAAAATCTTCTAGTTTCGCGTTGTGTTATTTCAGTCCTAGTTGTGAAAGATATTTCTCAAATTTCCTACGTGTAAAATTCTATGTTTTTAACTCATTACGGATGGTCTTTGTAATGAGATCTTTTTTATGCATATGACAATAATGTTAATCAAAATTACGCACATGAAATACTTAGAACTTTTCGAGTCTCATCCACTAATTCTAAATCATTTCCGAAACAAATTCAGGAATTAAAATAGAAATCCTCCTCAGTGGAGTCGCCAAAAACTGTGGGGAATTAATTCCAAGCTTTAAATCCCACTAGCTTGAACCCCACTGTGATCATACACTAAAGTACGGTGGCGTCCAAAAGGGAAGAAGATAGAGCAAAAGAGTCGCCAACAAGTTTTTGGAACTTGTAAACCGTTCATAGGATGAAGGTTACACCCCTTAACGATCAAAGAGATCGTCAACTCCATAAGGTCATGAACCAAATAAGGGTTCGGGGATGATGGTACAAATCCAACCTAAAAGAGATTGAACCTGCCCTAATAATAGGCCTCTACTTTATTCTGATCGTATTCATGTGCGCTTTCTGATTAACATGCAATCAATAGGATTAACCCTAAACCTGTTTATCTATGTTGGTTGAATATATAATGCACAAATAAACTATTATTGGCGATCACTGGAATTATAATCACAATTAACCCTAACAAGATTATTAATATCTTATTAAGCGTGATTACAAGTACCAATTCCCTTTAACATGCATAAAAGTGTGATCAAGCAATATAATAAATAATCAACCAACATAATAAATTAATTATGATCATGAATAATAATTATAAATAAAATAATCATCATCAAAATAATAATAATAATATTCATAATCATGTTAAAACATAATAAAAATAGCAAGATCCTAGGCATGATACTAACAAGATTAATAACAAACCCTAGCATGTCACTAAGCAATAAAAATCAAATATTTAACCCTAACATGATACTAATAATCATAAATATTAAGAAGAACATAGGAAACATCGCAGGAATTATATTTAAAATTAAAATTACCCTAGACATGATACTAGGAATATCATTCCTAATTCAATTAGCATTGATAAATTGACTTTTGTTGACTTTTCAGAGTTTAAATCAAAATCAAATAGCATTTTTGAGGAAATTATACGATTTTATCCTCCAGTACGACAAACTTATCAGATTTTCAAAAACGCGTTAAATTTAAGCTTGGCGTCTGACCCCGGGCCTTGGCGCCTGGAACCAGGCCTTGCGCCTGGCGCTAGTGTTGGTGTCTGGCGCTAGCTAGCCAGGGTTGGCGCTAGCTCTGTTTTTTATGCGTCAGACTCTGTTTTGTTTAATTTATCTTTTTGGCTGATTTTATTTATAAATATTGTCGTAAAAAACTCCATTTTGATTCACCTACAATCAGTTTTCATTCGCAATCATTAATTCTCTAGTTCTCTCTTAATCATTCACCAACTCTCATCAAGATTTTCTTGATTATTCTCTCTCTCTCTCTTTTTCTAAACTATCCTTTTCTCAAATACAAAATTTCGCATTCACAAGATCTAGAAACACCTATCCATATTCGAAGTTGCCTTCGCCCTAGACGTGAAAGGTTTAATTTCTGAGGGTTTGGTCCCAAATCTCTCTTTCAATTATTTAATTTAATTGTTTGTTTATTATTTTCCTTAAAGTTACTAACGTGTGTATTTTGTAATTAGAAAGAGGTACGAGGCATCAAAGTAAGTACCTTTAATTGATTTATTGATGTTATGATGTAGAAATCATGTTTACATTGTTCTTATGATATTCCTAGTATCATGTCTAGGGTAATTTTAATATTAAATATGATTCCTGCGATGCTTCCTATGTTCTTCCTAATATTTATGATTATTAGTATCATGTTAGGGTTAAATATTTGATTTTTATTGCTTAGTAACATGCTAGGGTTTGTTATTAATCTTGTTAGTATCATGCCTAGGATCTTGCTATTTTTATTATGCTTTAACATGATTATGAATATTATTATTATTATTTTGATGATGATTATTTTATTTATAATTATTATTCATGATCATAATTAATTTATTATGTTGCTTGATTATTTATTATATTGCTTGATCACACCTTTTATGCATGTTAAAGGGAATTGGTACTTGTAATCACGCTTAATAAGATATTAATAATCTTGTCAGGGTTAATTGTGATTATAATTCCAGTGATCGCCAATAATAGTTTATTTGTGCATTATATTCAACCAACATAGATAAACAGGTTTAGGGTTAATCCTATTGATTGCATGTTAATCAGAAAGCGCACATGAATACGATCAGAATAAAGTAGAGGCCTATTATAAGGGCAGGTTCAATCTCTTTTAGGTTGGATTTGTACCATCATCCCCGAACCCTTATTTGGTTCATGACCTTATGGATTTGACGATCTCTTGGATCGTTAAGGGGAGTAACCTTCATCCTATGAACGGTTTACAAGTTCCTAAAACTTGTTGGCGACTCTTTTGCTCTATCTTCTTCCCTTTTGGACGCCACCATACTTTAGTGTATGATCACAGTGGGGTTCAAGCTAGTGGGATTTAAAGCTTGAAATTAATTCCCAACAGTTTTTTTCGACTCCACTGGGGAGGATTTCTATTTTAATTCCTGAATTTGTTTCGGAAATGATTTAGAATTAGTGGATGAGACTCGAAAAGTTCTAAGTATTTCATGTGCGTAATTTTGATTAACATTATTGTCATATGCATAAAAGATCTCATTACAAAGACCATCCGTAATGAGTTAAAAACATAGAATTTTACACGTAGGAAATTTGAGAAATATCTTTCACAACTAGGACTGAAATAACACAACGCGAAACTAGAAGATTTTATCGAGCACAGAAAGCTGTTGAGGCATGTGGGAAGTAGCATCAGGGGCCAGAGCATTGGCGCCAGTATTTTAATCGTAGCGCCAGACGCCAGCCTTGGCGCCAGGCGCTACAGGTAAAAGCTGGCGCCAGTCTCTGATTGCTGGCGCCAACTTCTCCCAATATCGAGCCAGAAATATGCGTTCTAATTTCGACCGGTTTTTCTTATTGTTTGCTCGATCCTACTTCCTGATTGATTTTTTTTCTCACATTTCTGAAACCCATATGTGTTCTACATATGGACATAACCCTCTGGGAATTCATGCTCCATCTACCCGATTGAACGCTCCGTGCAACAAAGGGTACATCCGAGATGTTGAATTCACCAAACCATGGAAGCGAGTTTTTTCTAAAACTCGCGGTGTCCCATCCACTCGCGCCAACCCTTCACGGTTAGGCTTCCGCGCGGTGCATTTGGACAATTAACCATGGACCCTCTATTGACTAAAACATATCCCGAACTTTAGATAACTAGAGCCATGGTAAGGTTGCGAACTCATTGCATCATATTGTGCCTACTTGCTAATTGTGCATTATTTGTCGTACATACTCTATGTGATTTTTTCTAACCGTTTGTTTGACTTGTGTTAAGACTAAATAAAGTGATTAATGACTAAAGGACTTTTTTGAATTAATTAATTAATTAATTTGAGCTAATAAATAAACATAAAATCGAGTCATAGTTCCTTTAATTCAACCTGGATTTTTATTCCCGTATACTGCACAAGCGTCAACTTGTTTTGGTCATAGCTGGAGTTCTAGAAAGAACTAAGATTTGTACAACCTATGGATCTGTAGCCCCGAGTTTTATCTTTAATGTGACGTTGGTTTCATCTAAATCAGAGTCACAGATAAAAGGTTATGATTAAAATACCACATTCTGTCAAGTTTAATGCATATACGTGAAGTCTTAACTTAGTCTTTGCTTGAGTCTAGTCACATAGTCTAGCCACATGGTCATAAAACGAGTCTTAACGTGTCACCTACACTCACTAGTCTTAGCACACACTTTGAGTACACATCACCATGACCATGTCGTAGGTCCATGCATGAGTCGGTCTTTCCGTCATTTGAGTTGGGGTACATTCTACTCCTAATCCTTCATATCCCTCCATCTACATCACTTTTCTTCACATTCTATTCAAATTTTTCTTCACTTCTTCCATCCATGTGTGTTGAATCGAGTTTTAGTCATGTTATTGTCAAACAAAAAATGAGGGTAATGATGAAACAACACAAGACAAGAGGCGAGCTTCAACGACAAGATTTCGTGACCTCTTTTTCTATTTCTTCTTCATTTTTTCCTTTCCCCAATAAGTCTAGCATAGGCACCTTTTCTTTTCTTTTAGATTAATTTTATAGGATTTTTTCCTTTTTCTTTTTTTAATAAAATGGGCATTTATTTCCTTATATATGATCGTTTCATTACATTGCATTGCATTGCATTAAAAAAAAAAATTCCATGTCGAATTAAGCACAAGGTATACCAATGATTTAAGGAACCCCTTGTAGCCACATCATATCTCCTTTCACCTTTCAAATATGCAATCCTTTTTTCATAAACCACTTTGAACCTCGTCTAACGATAGACCCCTCATTTTTTCAACCTACATCTACCTAACCTTGGGATGGGATGGTGTGTCACTTATGCAATTCTAAAAAGCTTGAGTGATTTCAAAAGGTCAAATTAAAATAGAAAAAATAAGCAAAAGCAAAAAATTAAATAAAAGTGTACAAAAGGGCAAGTGTTCCGATGTCTTTGATATGAAAATATCTTCGATAAGAACACGTCTCAGATTGCGTCTCTTATCGAGTGCTCAGTACCGTGCCTGAGAAACATGAATGTCAAGTGAGTGATAGACCGCATGATCGGGATTTCCCACACTTATAAAAATAAAATAGATGCTAAAGTAAAAGATAAAAGAGAGCTAAAAAAAAGTAGAAACTCAAGCATAAAAATATAAAGATTCAAAAGCGAGGTTACACACCTTGGGGGCTTATCTAGGGTCTTGAGCCTTTATCCCCTTCTTTTTCACCTTTAGCCTAACCACGTTACAACCCTTAAAAGACCTTTTTGAGGTATACACACTTGTGCGAGGTTCGGCTAGAGCTACGTTCGGCCTAATTCCTAACGGATACGTAGGCAACCTCACATCGAGGTGCGGCCGTAATAAACATGCATTCATATTCACATTCACACACTTGCACCATGATCATATCAAGGGATCTCCTGTGCTTATCCCTATTCATGTAGAGCTAGACTTGGGGGCTTGATCCCTATATCATTAGCTTACCTAGCCTAAGAGTCACCGTCATTTGACTCTTTTAACAAATAATATCTTTCCACACACTTAGCCCTTGCGGCCTAACTTTAGTGTCACTTTCACACACCGCACAGATACATGACCAAATATACTTCCCTTAGGAACCCTTTGTCATGAAATCTTAACATAACGATGAAGCATGCCTTGTCACATCACTCATCAATCATAATTGTCATTGCATCACGAAGTATGAAGTGCTTAGCCTCCGTGCCTAAGTTACCCAAATACTTTCATCATTGAGTCAACCATTAAGATAGCCTAGGATGGATTAATCCTTGCACCTTGAGAGATAGTATCAAACTACATTTGACTAAGCTCATCCAACATGCATCTTCAAAAATTCGATTCTTTTTCGCGTCTTTCTTTTTTGGGATAAAGTCGGTACCCTCCACAAAAATGACGAAATTTTTTTGTTTTTTTGCATTTTTCTAGTCGTACAATCATAATACAATGCACACACGAGTCATGTACACATTGAATCATGTCGTGTCATATCACTTTGATTTGAGTCTAACACATGTGTCAAACTCTTTGAGTCGAGTCAATCACAGCGAGTCAAGTTTATACCTTGAGTCGTGTCAAGTCGATGAGTCAGGCAACATTAAACCTTAGGTCAACCCTAAGATAATTTTAAGCCTTAGGTCAACCCTAAGATGGCTAAAGAGATTGGCAAAGTTCTATAGTCAAAATAAATACAGGTGCAGCATAACAGGGAAGACCTTACTCCAATTCTTGGCGCCAGAGATATTTCAGCAACGACAGAGTCGAAGTCTCTCAGAAAGGTGATTTCGACTTCATACAGCGATTTCGGGTTCCTTGGTACGCCAGTTAGCCCCTATAAGCAATTTAACATGATTAAGTAGTCGGTTTGATTACAACAGCAAATAAGTGATCGACCTGATGAAAGATCGTCTCACTTAGCTTAAAGCGCCTAAGCATTGGCTCAAAAGCAGAAAAGGCACCGATGTATAGGTTCAAAGCAACGAAAGCGCCGACGTACAGGCATAGCGGAAGAAAAGTTCGAGCGAGCTTTAAAGATCGACAAGTGTTGGTCTTCGGTAAATTTCTTCGGAATATTATCGCAACAACTGAGGATGACTTCAAGTAAAGTTATTTTCGACGACATTCCCTAAGATTGTGGAGGTTGTCACCCAAGATTTGAAAAGATAGCACGAGATGGGCGGTCTTCGACGGCATTCGATAAGATTGTGGAGGTTGTCACCCAAGATTTGAGAAGATAGCACGAGATGGGCGGTCTTCGACGGCGTTCGCTAAGATTGTGGAGGTTGTCACCAAGATTTGAGAAGATAGCACGAGATGGGCGGTCTTCGACGACTTTTGCTATGATTGGAAAGGTTGCCACTATGATTCAAGAAAAGGCTCAAGATGTAGCAACATAGATTGCGGAAGATCGTCAAAACAAACAGCAAGGTGGCGTTCCCTAGATTGTGGAGAGTTGTCACAAACAACTAAGGATTGTTTCAAGAGAAGCAATCTTCGATAGTATTCCCTTGGACGTGGAATATTATCAATGCGGATGAGGATTGTTTCAAGAGAAATAATCTTCGATGGTATTCCCTTGGACGTGGAATATTATCATAGCAGAGGAGGATCGTTTCAGGCGAAGCAATCTTCCAAAATTGGAAGCAGTTACGGGCGTAGCAGTTTTCAAGCGGGATGGCACTCTCTAGCTTGCAGGAGGTCATCAAAACAATCGGTTACTTTCAGAGACGTGTGCTCGGCGGTGCAAGATACGCGTTTCTTAACTCTTTTATCTGTTTAACTAACGCTAGTTTGCAGGTATCGGCGTTACAAGAGTGATTTAGGATCGTAGAACGTTTTGAATCATTCTCCGTCCCTATCGATACTTTGACTTTTGTTTTCGAAACTCGCGTTTCTCCAAACTCAGTCAAAGTGGGGGCTTCTGTAGACACCCATTTGTGTCTCCCCAAAATCAAACCCAGTGGTGAGTACCTTTTGCGTCGAATCATAATCGAATGAAGCGAAAGTGTGGAAATACTAGTGTTGCGGAAAGTTTTATTTTCTTTTCTCTTCTCTCTGTTTTTGAAAACTTATTTTTAAGAAAACAGCCAATCCAGTTTGGTTGGTCCATGATATGGGTCCAATAGTAGTGTAGTTGGATGGGGCTTGCAAAGACCTTTCCAACGATATATTATAGGCCCAATTCCGATGAATATTAAGGAAGTTATGACCAATTTACTAAACTGGGCCCGGTTTGAGCTTTATATGCGGCCCAATGATCTAGGGGAGGGCCTAATATGATTTATCATTCCTAATGCAATTAGGAAAGGTTTTAGTCTTCTAGAATCTTCTAGAAGGTTCTTTTCATTCCTAATTCAATTAGCATTGATAAATTGACTTTTGTTGACTTTTCAGAGTTTTAATCAAAATCAAATAGCATTTTCGTGGAAATTATACGATTTTATCATCCAGTACGGCAAACTTATCTGATTTTCAAAAACGCGTTAAATTTAAGCTTGGCGTCTGACCCCAGGCCTGGCGCCTGGCGCCTGGCGCTAGCCATTGGCGCCTGGCGCTAGTGTTGGTGTCTTGCGCCAGCTAGCCAGGGTTGGCGCTAGCTCTGTTTTTTATGCTTCAGACTCTGTTTTGTTTAATTTATCTTTTTGGCTGATTTTATTTATAAATATCGCCGTAAAAAACTCCGTTTTGATTCACCTACAATCAGTTTTCATTCGCAATCATTAATTCTCTAGTTCTCTCTTAATCATTCACCAACTCTCATCAAGATTTTCTTGATTATTCTCTCTCTCTCTCTCTCTTTGTCTAAACTAGCCTTTTCTCAAATACAAAATTCCTTATTCACAAGATCTAGAAACATCTAGCCATATTCGAAGTTGCCTTCGCCCTAGACGTGAAAGGTTTAATTTCTGAGGGTTTGGTCCCAAATCTCTCTTTCAATTACTTAATTTAATTGTTTGTTTATTATTTTCCTTGAAGTTACTAACGTGTGTATTTTGTAATTAGAAAGAGGTACGAGGCATCAAAGTAAGTACCTTTAATTGATTTATTGATGTTATGATGTAGAAATCATGTTTACATTGTTCTTATGATATTCCTAGTATCATGTCTAGGGTAATTTTAATATTAAATATGATTCCTGCGATTCTTCCTATGTTCTTCCTAATATTTATGATTGTTAGTATCATGTTAGGGTTAAATATTTGATTTTTATTGCTTAGTGACATGCTAGGGTTTGTTATTAATCTTGTTAGTATCATGCCTAGGATCTTGCTATTTTTATTATGCTTTAACATGATTATGAATATTATTATTATTATTTTGATGATGATTATTTTATTTATAATTATTATTCATGATCATAATTAATTTATTATGTTGCTTGATTATTTATTATATTGCTTGATCACACTTTTATGCATGTTAAAGGGAATTGGTACTTGTAATCACGCTTAATAAGATATTAATAATCTTGTTAGGGTTAATTGTGATTATAATTCCAGTGATCGCCAATAATAGTTTATTTGTGCATTATATTCAACCAACATAGATAAACAGGTTTAGGGTTAATCCTATTGATTGCATGTTAATCAGAAAGCGCACATGAATACGATCAGAATAAAGTAGAGGCCTATTATTAGGGCAGGTTCAATCTCTTTTAGGTTGGATTTGTACCATCATCCCCGAACCCTTATTTGGTTCATGACCTTATGGAGTTGACGATCTCTTTGATCGTTAAGGGGTGTAACCTTCATTCTATGAACGGTTTACAAGTTCCTAAAACTTGTTGGCGACTCTTTTGCTCTATTTTCTTCCCTTTTGGACGCCACCGTACTTTAGTGTATGATCACAGTGGGGTTCAAGCTAGTGGGATTTAAAGCTTGGAATTAATTCCCCACAGGCGGCCAAAAAGGCCTGTCAGACTAAGTCATGCCTATTTGAAGGTTAAAGGGCAATGTCGTTTAATCTAAATTTTATTAGGAGAGACGGCTAAATTGGCCAACTCTACTACTTTAATCCGACTCATTTAATGAGCCGGCCGCATGCTCAGGCCACCCAGCCGGATCATAAAGCCGGCCTTCATGCTATCTTTGATTGATAGTTTGATACTATCAACATCACACCAATTGTATTATTATATACATAATATTATACAATTGGTTTTCAAGAGTAAACTCTTGTAATTAGTGGGGTATATGCATGTGGCAAGTGTACTCATGCATTTCCACACTCCCAAATTTTTGACAGCCATCATGTTTAATTTATTAAACTCCATATTCTACTCTTGCATTGACTCAAGAGAATAATATAGGCGCTCATGAGAATAATTGATAGTATCAATATGCTTTTCGATAAGCTTGTATGCATGAGTGACACGGCCCTCAAACTTGGCTTACATACACTATAGAACTCGTGTGTGTTAACAAGCGTGAGGTGGCAGTTAAAGGCCGAATCTCAATGAAACCAAAGCAAGAGAACCACCAAGCGGCCAAGCTTCTTTCTTGTGTTAGCACACACAAGCGGCCAGGCTTGTTTTTTGAGGTAGCATATACAAGCGGCAAAAGGGGTGTGGCAAAAATGTCATCTTACTATTCTCAATTGAAGCACACAGTCGGCATGTCCATGCATGTTGACATACAAACGGAAAATCAAGCCAAACAAGAAAGCAGAGTCAAACGGCCCAAGCTAACTCCAATACAAGCGGCGAATATGCCGACTCGTATCATAGCAGCCGGTTACCATTATCAATGGTGTCAGCCGGGTTGCGCTTGATAGTAAGAGCTAGTAAGAGCTCAATTAAAAGTTAGTTCAAGCGGCAACCATATGCAGGCGGCATGGGGCAGCTTTGCTCCAACGGTGGCAACCGGTCAGAGCCATGAACGGTTCCTCGATAAAACGGCTGCCATGGCTGCATTGCGCTTCAATTTATCCCAGCTGTAAGGGCAGCCTTACTCACCTACTAAGCTAGCCTGCACAGCTGCTGTGTGCCTCTATTAAGCCCGGCTGTGGGCTGCTTGGTTCATTCTCAAGCACAGCCATAGGGGCTGCTTCGTTCTTCATTAAGGCCGAAGGTATCTTTGGCTCAATGAGCTTGATGAAGGGCTGCCTTGTTCATTGATACCTCCGGCTGGTCTGATCAACATCATCATTATGAATCATAATAATCATTATTATGATTATGATTGATTTATGCAAAAGAATATATATATATATATATATATAAATCCGCCTAACTGATGTTCTACTATTTTGTATGAACATACAACTTTGGTGGAAAAAGGAAAAGCTCCATTATTTATTGCCTTAACAAGTCAGACTCGGCAATATTGTCAAATTGACCATGAGGGAGCAAGAGGCTTCAAGTTGGCACCTGATCAATGCGGCAGCCGGCATTTGATGGCCTTTTGTTCAAATAACATAAATGGCCGTTTGTGTAATCTGATAAGAGCAAGTTTATTTGTTTCTTGAAGCTTAGTCACTCGGCTTCCTATGATATGGCCCCTATATAAAATAAAGACTAGAGAATGATGTCGCATATTCACCCAAACGACTGAATACCAAGCTCCTCATAGTGGGAAATGATGATGTTGAAAGCAACAATGGAGACGGATCTTGTGCCGGCTGCCATCATTTTGTACTTAAATGCACAGCCATAGTCAGCTCAACACAGTTGCAATGCAGGCGGCATGGAGCATCATTGCTCGAAAATTAAGCCGGCTGCGGGGCTACTTGGTTCATACTCAAGCCCAGCCGTAGGGGTGCTTTGTTCTTCGTTAAGTCCGGATGCGTGGCTGCTATATTCATCAAATTAAGCGGTTGTGACATTGGATTGTAACCAACCTATTCCGGCGGCAGCATTGGCTCATTGAGCTCGCACTTACTCCAAGCCGTCGGGGACGTAATCAATCAATTTATAATTTTTGCACTCCATACCGCCTGGGTAGTAGACAACTAAATCCGGCTGTAGGAGTTGCTTTGTTCAACCTCAAAAACGGCTGTCATGTGAGCTTGCAATGGCAGATAAATTGCAATCATTATTATGATTACAAAAAAAAAAAAAATAATACCAAGCAACTTACATAGCAGCCGTATGTACTCCACTATTATTATAGTGAGTTTGTCTTTTGTTACTCTCATAAGTGACACTGATATACATTCGGCAAAAAGCTTGCGTGAATTCTTAAACAAGAAATTTATATAGGCAGCAACGCTCAAGAGTATGATGATGAGCTTGAATATGTCCAGCCGGCTGCCATCATATTTTACATAAAAGCACTCAAGCGGCACTACTTATTCTTGCATTAATAAGTCAGGTACTCATTGTCGATTATCCGTCGAAAAGTTGGAATGTCTAACTAGTCAGGCGGCATGGTTGCTTTGTTCAAACCTCAACTCTGGCTGTAGTTGCAGCTCTCTTCGCCAATTTACCCCGGTTGCCAAGGCTCAATTGCTCGTCAAATATACCCAGCCGTGGGATGCTTTGTTCATTCTCAAGACCAGCCGAAGGGGCTGCTTGGTTCTTCATTAAGAGCGGCAGTGTATTTTATTCTTTGAGCTCGATGGCAGGAGCTGCGTTGTTCATCAACACATCCCCCTGTTTTTGGTTAAAAATCATCAAGCATTGTCTCTTTAATTTACTTCGGCTGTAGTGGCAGCTTTGCTCGTCAAAAAAGCCGGCTGTAAATTCCGGCTGAAGTGGTTGTTTCCTGCCTCAACAAAGCCGGCTGTGTGGCTTCTTTATGCCTCAACCAAGCCCGTCTGCGTGGCTGCTTTGTTCATCCTCAAAACCAACTGATGGGGCTGTCTACGGTCATATTTTCACCCAAAAATTTAAGGGTGAGCAAGTTAGTGAGTTGTTCCTTAATACCGATTGTATCATCATTGAAGAACTTCAATAATGGGAGCTGCCTTAGACGTTATTCAATACCGTATCAGCCTTGAGCCTCATTTCCTTGCAAAATTGGAAATCATTATTATGATTTTATTACTAAAAAAAAAAAGAAATGGTGAAAAAACCCGCCTAACTTCTCTATCATTTGTATGTACATATACATTTTGGTGGAAAAAGCATGCAGCACTTAGTATATAATATACATAAGTAGCATACTAAAAGATTATTAGCCACATTCGGCACTTTGACAGCAAGGCAAAGCTCCTTTTGAGAGCATTAGGTGGCAATCCACTATTAAACTTCTCATTTATTATTCTCATGTACGAGAATAATATACAATTCACTCAAAAAGCATGTTTGAAGTTCTCTTCAGACGGGCAGCTGCTTCAAGGGGAGTATTTTGAGGCTGTTCATCAAATCTATTTCCTTGTATAAATTGCCGCATGTATAGCTAGCCTGAAGGAGAACATGGAAAACAAAAATGTCGGGTCCTTTCCTAACCGACTAGCATACGGAAAAGCTCCATATGAGGGCACGCACATGGCTCGAAAGCTTAATAAATCAATGAAGCCCGGATGAGGGGCTGCTGCCTGCCTTGATTAAGTCCGGTTGTGGGGTTGTTTCTTGCCTCGATTAAGCCGACTGCCATGGCTGCTTTGTTCAAGCTCAAAGCCGAATGCCATGGCTGTTTTGTTCCAAGTGCCGGCTGTATGTGTTGTAGGGGCTGCTTGGATCAAGCGCCTGACATTACATGTTACTCAAGTTTATATGCGGCTGTGGCTATCAATATGCAAGCTTGGTCAAGCGGCCGTGGCTATATGTATGACGTCTAAG
Source organism: Chenopodium quinoa (assembly GCF_001683475.1). NCBI lineage: Eukaryota > Viridiplantae > Streptophyta > Magnoliopsida > Caryophyllales > Amaranthaceae > Chenopodium > Chenopodium quinoa. The sequence goes on along the minus strand of NW_018744988.1, from coordinate 59,335 downwards.
TAGTGAGCAAGCAATCTCTAATTATTTACTTGAGTTTGAGAACTCGGCTACCAAGGATGTTCAAGCAGTAAACTTCAATTCCATATCTCATTGGTTGAGCTCACTCACTCGGTAATCATGGAGCCGCACGACCTATAATATAGCAAAGAAACTCAAATCATTGGCATGCAAAATAACCGCCTGTGTAATCAGTGATTAAAATCATTCTTCAAGCTCAGTTGCTTGACATCCCAAAGCCGGCCAACCTTTGAGAACTTGTGTTCAGCCATGTATAAGCTAGCACAGGCGGCAAATTAAGTTCAAGGCATGCGGCATGAAATGACAAATGCCGCATGGTACTACAATAAGGATCTTGCGATATCTCCGGCTCCGATTCTTAAGCTTTCAAAGCAATTCAAAGCCGCACCAAGCATTTGAATATTGGAGGTAACCATATAATATGATTTTATTCCCTCCAATAATATTAATGCATTAAGATAGTAATGATAGTCTTCATTATTATTATTATTATAATTGTTATTATTGATTCATTGATTGAATTTCAATATAATCTGACAGATCGTCCAAACTCCAATATTAAACTAAGTTTGAAACTTAGTAGCTAAACAAACGTCCAAGTGACGTGAGGTCAATGGCCGGATAATAAACTAAGTTTGAAACTTAGTAGCTAAACTAACGTCCAAGTGACGTGAGGCCAATGGCCGGATAATAAACTAAGTTTGAAACTTAGTAGCAAATTCAACGTCCGAGTGACATGCAGCCAATGGCCAGATAACTAAACTAGGCACAAAACCGCTTAGTGGCTATACAGCCGGTCTCAACCTAGACCAGAGGCCAATGGCCGGATGGTTGCTGTTTTTATAAAATTGTATGTCCCAACATGGACAATGGCGTTCGGCGACACCCCTCCGGGTGCAATCATCGCAGAGAGCAGCCTACCTGCTTGCTCTACGTACATATATGCAGACGGCAAAGATTGAACGACCAAATTGGTCAACTCATAGCTGTCTGACCAGAACAGTCTAAAGAACGACTAAGTTTTCGGAACACCGGATGTCCTAAGACATCAGTCGGTGACCGACCGAAGTTTTTACTTAGGCTTTTCATTCCAAAATTGCACAGACTCTCCCATTGGGGCAAAAAGAGTTGTGCAATGGCTATACAACCGTCTTGAAAAAGACATGAGGCTAATGGCCGGATGGTTATACAGTTTTGTAAATTCGTCTGCTCCAATGTGAAATATGGCGTCCGGCGACACCCCTCCGGGTGCAATCGTTGCAGAAAGTACTCTTATCGTTTGCTTAACGTACGCATGAAGGCGGCAAAAATTGACCTCATTGGTCAACTCATAGCCGCCTGTCCTGGTAATCTAAAGAACGACCAAGTCTTCGGGAACCGGATGCCCAAAAGACATCATCCGGTGACCGACCGAAGTTCTAACCTAGATTACCTTTCGAAATTATACAAGTCCTCCCAATGGGGTAGAAGGACATTGAAAGTATAATTAGATTACAAACACCTTAGGCGGCATTTACCTCTTGCCCTATGAAGAGTCAGGCGGCCATTTGCCTCCTGTCCTCAAGCGGCATTTGCCTCCTGCCCTATGAAGAGTCAGGCGACCATTTGCCTCTTGCCCCCAGGCGGCATTTTCCTCCTGTCCTATGAAGAGTCAGGTGGCCATTTGCCTCCTGCCCCTAGGCGGCCATTTGCCTCCTGCCCTATCAGGCGGCCATTCGCCTCCTGCCTTATGGGATGTCAAACGTCTCAAAAATATTCTAAGTCACCCAAAGGTTATGTGACCACCATAGTGGGGCTAAAAGAAATAAAAGTCGTCATCTGTCTAGTTCAGGCGACAATCATTATTATGATTGATTAACTTAGAAAATATCATACCTGTTTCGGGGTTTTCTGATGTCCTGCGGGAGAGTTACAATTCCGAGACTGGAACCGGACGCCTGTACCTGCAAAATAACGGAGACTCCTGTGAGCTCCGCCTCCAACGGTCAAGTTAGTACCTGATTAAGGAGTAATTAATGCGGAAATTAAAGTGATTAGGTCTCTCTAGGTGAGAGTGATTAACGTAGGTAATCTGCTTTGTTAGCGAGATCAGCCGGCTATTACTGTGTGTAATTATTGTGTTTGTTCCGTAATGTTTTTCGTAATCCCCCTTAATGAGGATTAAGGGAGGTATTTATAACCTTGGGAAACGTTCCCATCCTAGGTTTAGGTTAACCTAGGGCCGATTGGGCTTCCCTCGGAAGTTGGGCCTGGGTGGCCGGTTTCTCCATTAGGCATGGAGTATGCCACATGTCGTGACATAACAGGTCCAAGGTGGACGAATAAGCGCGTGCCACGTGGGAAGCCCTGACTGTTCCAACTGGGGGACACTTGGCAGGACCTGATTGGTCCACGTGGCGCATTCCGATTGGTGGGAGCAAAATCCCCTAATCATTTGCCCCTCACAGGTGGCACGTGATTGGTCACGTGTTACCTGTGACAGGTGTCGCACTGTAACAGGCGACGGCCTGCTACAGCTGTCAGTCGGCGAAAGGACGAGAGATTTTCCCGCCCAAATTTTGAATTCTGAAAGTGACCCTTCGCCTTCTCACTTCGCCTATATAAGGGAGAGTTGTCTTGAGTCATTTTCACACTTTGAGAACTATTTGAGAACATTCGGACCCCTGAACTTGCTCTGACATTTTGGACCTTTTCAGCCTACCGCCTGTTCTGACAAGCCAACTGCACAGGATTTTCAAAACTTCATCAACCGTCACTCGTTCAGGTAACTCAGTTCTCTTACTCTTAATTTTCTTTTTATTTTCTGAAATGGCACCACGGAAGCACACGACACGACCTAGGTTAGTGATTAGCCGGTCACCGGGGACGGCTGATTCTAGGACTAGGAGTGCCGCCTGCCCTTTTCCGGACCCATCTTTGCCCTTTATACAAAGTCCGACTGTATATGTGTTTATGCAGAGCAGGATGGCCAGAACGAAAAAGACAGCTAGGATCTCAAATTCAGACGGCTCCTCCCACAGGGTGCCGATTAGTGAAACATCTGACCAGGCGCCAGATGTGGAAGTGAAACAAGGCGGCCTGGATGCCGGCAATTCTGTGGGGGGAGTCATAGTGACCCCTTCCCATTTAACAGTTAACAAATCTGCTCCTTTTCAAAGAGAGGAGGCGAGCCCCTCCGGGAGAGGGGAGGAGTCGTCCTCTTCAGACTCATCGGAGGACGATTCCGAGTCAAGCTCTTCTGGCCATGCTTCTTTGGGTACAGAAGAGAAAAACAGCCGCCTGCAAGAGGCGAGACTTTCTCACGCAGTTGAGAAGGGGGACAATTGGGCGGAACCATCCGCCTCTTACCGAGAGCTAAATACCCCCTACTACTGCACGGTACCTCGGGGCCGAATCACAGCCATGCAAGAGAAGGTGGAGAGCTTTATTGCAAACCACACCATGGGCCCCGACTTTCTAGTGTTTGTGCCGGATCCAGAAGACACAGTCGTCTGGCCGGCTGGTTCCAGTTATGAAAGCTCCTGCTTTGGCTGCTACGAGGCGGCCATTAAGGCAGGGCTTCGTTTCCCATTACATCCGGCTGTTCAGCGGATTTTGGATGGGTATGAGTTGGGGTTATGGCAGTTAGCCCCAAACTCTTGGGTCAACGTACTCGGCTATGTGGCCGGGTGCGAACTGCACGGGGTGGAGCCGAGCTTCGAGGCTTTCGCCCATATGAACTATCTCAGCCGGACCCCTAAGACAGGCGGTACCGGCTGGTATCAATTGATAAGCCACAGGGGCTACCTCATGACAAGAGGTAAAGCAAACAAGTGGAAGGACTGGCGGAGCACCTTCCTCATCATTGAGAGTTCTGACATTGAGCAGAACAAGCGCTTCAATAGGTGGAACAGGAATCCGCCCCTTCTTGCAGGCGGCCGTAGCATGCCGCCTGTTCCCCCCAAGGCTAAGAAAGAGATCCTTGATAAAGGACTCTTTAAAGTAGAGTCGAGGGTCGACTCTACTTCAGGGGTACGAGAGCAAGTATCCCTGCACTGCGTCCCGAGCTTCAAGTGGCTCTATGATGAGTACTTTTTGGCCGCCTGCGGCCTCAGCAGTCGGTGCTCAAGAGGTAGTCGGCCTGTCGAATACTCTGTTGTTTCATACATTTGTTGTTTATCTTTTATTAACTTTGCTGTTTGTTTTTGCAGCTGACGCCATGAGCAAAATCACCGCCTCCAAGACTGCAGCGGCCATGTTGCGGGCCTCTATTATGCAACAAGCTTCAACCGACTCCCCCAAGAAGGGGGCACCCTTGGTGAGCTCCGAACCTTTCACCCTCTTTTTGGAGTGTTTATGCATATACTGACTTTTTTCTTCTTTTTTAGACGGGTGCTCCAAGAGCTTCATCTTCCCAACAGCCGGACCCCAAGGCCCGGAAGACGACTGTTGGGAGCTCTCCTGGTTCTACCAGGAAACAGGTGGCGGCTGAGAAACAGCCGGCCACTTCCTCTAAAACTCCAACTGGGCCGCCTAGAGGTATGAAGTTGTCCTTGTAAATTTTAGACTTGCTCCCTTTGTTACTAAGTCTAATCCGTTTGTTTATGCTTGATGCAGCCGGCCCCCAGGAGCCTGACTTGGTAGAGATGGCCAAGTCTATGATCAGGGCAGTTCCTCCAGCTGAAAGGGAGGCGGTCAGGGGTGTCGGCACCCTTGACCTTGACGGGATTGCAGGGGTCCTTGCTGAGGTATACTTAGCATATTTTTGAGTATTTGAATTTCTGGATGCCTGTTTTCTTTTTTGTTTGGAAACTGACGCCTGTTTTTTTTGTACTTAGGCCCTGCTCCGAGTTAACGGCCTTCGCAAGCCGCTTGATCGGAAGAACAAAGAGGTAAATGCTGCAAAAGCTATGGCCGCCTCTGACTGTGATAAGGCAATGTTTCAAATTGTCCAAAATGAATTACTGACCATTGATATTCTTTATTATCAGGCGCAGGCTACCGCCGCTGTTCGGGCTCAGTTAGAGGCGGCCCAGAAGAAGAATGACGAGCTGGAGGCGACCATCACAAATCTCAAGGCCGAGCTGAAACCTCTTCGCCTGAAAATGTACTCTTACGAAGCCATGGAGAAATCCTTGGCCAGCGTAAAGGAACGCCTGGTGACCCAGGAGAAGAGTCTTACCCAAGAGCTCTCGGAAAAGGCCGAGCAAGAGAAGAAAGAGCTGGTCCGGGAGATGATGGAAGACTCCGCTCAAATCCAGCGCATGACCTGGGGCCGCCTCTTCCCCAGTGCCGCCTCGCCCTGCTGAATTGTTCCCAAATCAAGGGTCGTTTTCTTCGCAGGGATGTTCATGGCGAAGTTGGAGGCAAATAAGTAAGCAAGCGTCCTGAAGCTATTTACACAACGAGTCGGCAGGTTGCCGAACCATTGCTGTGCGATTCCTTTGAGAGTCGCTGGGAAACACTTGCACCAAGTGGGATCATCCAACCCTTGAAGGTACATCAGGTTGGTGAATGCCATCAGATGGTCTTCTGGGTTAGTAGTGCCGTCATAGGCGCCTACTAGTACATTTTTCACTTTGGTCGGCTGAGCGGCTTCAGTAATTTCCTTGGAGAAGGCCGACGGCTGTTCACCAAGTCTAAGCAACCGTAGCTGCCAGTCCATAGGTTGGACGTTTTTTGCTGCAGGTCCACCAAATGGAGGTGGCTGCAAAAAATATTGTTGTTGCGGCACAAATGGTAAGTTTGGTACCGCCTGGGCACTATGAAAGCCGGACTGACGGGAGGTGCCGCCTGACTGACTCTCATGGTACGACTGAGTATGCCTCATCGAGGCATTTCGCAAACTGTCTTGAAAGTTTGAAGTAGAGGCCGACTCTGACAATCGGTCACTCTTCTTCTGCTCTAGCAGTAGCCGAGCATCTGTGAATGTTTGCTTCGACCCGTCCGCCTGAATATGACGAACAGGTTTCCTATTTCCTGTAGGATAACGGAATTTTGTGAAATCAAGGGAAGGTGGCTCCCGCTTCCTAGATTTAGGATGAGGAGTCGCCTCTCGCCCTTGAACTGGCTTCCTCTTCAGTGAAGTGGAGGGTTTCTTGGCCGACTGCTCCTTGACTGGAGCAGTCGACTTCTTGTTGATCAACTCTTGAATCTCTCCCTTGAAGTCCCTCATGAAGGTCATGAGTTCGTTCCTTGTGATGGGAGCAGACCCATCAGTCGGCTGTTGCCGAACAGGCGGTGCGCCTGCTGGCTCGCTTCCTGTTTGAAGATGCTCCCGTTCCCTCCTTTCGGTATGACGGGTACGTCGGGCCCTTAGGGTCCCGTCTGAAGCTGTATGAGCTTCAACTTCAAATTCACTTTCGGTATCATGGTCCGACTGAACTTGAGGGTCGTCTAGGGGACGCCTCTCTTCAGGAGTCGGTACAGACTTGGATGCCATCTCTGAAGTACTCTCCCCACAGACGGCGCCAAATGTTTCGGGGTTTTCTGATGTCCTGCGGGAGAGTTACAATTCCAAGACTGGAACCGGACGCCTGTACCTGCAAAATAACGGAGACTCCTGTGAGCTCCGCCTCCAACGGTCAAGTTAGTACCTGATTAAGGAGTAATTAATGCGGAAATTAAAGTGATTAGGTCTCTCTAGGTGAGAGTGATTAACGTAGGTAATCTGCTTTGTTAGCGAGATCAGCCGGCTATTACTGTGTGTAATCATTGTGTTTGTTCCGTAATGTTTTTCCTAATCCCCCTTAATGAGGATTAAGGGAGGTATTTATAACCTTGGGAAACGTGCCCATCCTAGGTTTAGGTTAACCTAGGGCCGATTGGGCTTCCCTCGGAAGTTGGGCCTGGGTGGCCGGTTTCTCCATTAGGCATGGAGTATGCCACATGTCGTGACATAACAGGTCCAAGGTGGACGAATAAGCGCGTGCCACGTGGGAAGCCCTGACTGTTCCAACTGGGGGACACTTGGCAGGACCTGATTGGTCCACGTGGCGCATTCCGATTGGTGGGAGCAAAATCCCCTAATCAATACCCTTTAAGGTTCAAAGTTTCCAAGTTAATCAAATCTCTCTTTTATTGAACTAGACATATGCCGCCCGTAGAGCTTTTGAACCAGCGGAAAATAAAGCTTTGATTTCGAAAGGAGTAATTCCTCTTGAAAGAGAAATTACCCCTTCCGAGGGGATAATGTTTGGGGTAAAAATACCCCCTATATGTGGACCAATGCCACCTCGACACGTGTCCGCAAGCTCAGCGCTCAATGAGCCAATTAGAGCATGACACGTGTCACTCAATGATAGAAGGGTGAAAATGGGCTTTAAGCCCACAACCCTAGAAACCGTAAAACAGTGGGAAGCCAATCTACTTAGGTTAAATAACCTAAGAGGCACATATCCCAATGCTCTATAAATACTGATCATTACATCAGTTTTAAGGGATCTAATTCTCTCTCCAAGGGCAATGCCCCCCACATTTACTCTCCCTTCTCTCTACTTTCTCTCTCTAAAATACATTATTTCGGTCACTGACTTGATCGTCGAGGGCGGACCTTCGGCCCCCCGGGGTCCGTTGTTTTGCAGGTGATTGGGCCGTTCGAGTGTTGCATTGCAGATCTGTCTACCGAGGGACGTACACACCCTCCATTCGGGTACGTACAAAAAACCCCAAAAACACTTATGTTCCAAGATAGGACAATCATGATCCTAGAGGGGGATTACCAATTTACCATCACCCCCGATAGGAAATAGACCAGTATTGTTAACCAAAGCAAAGAAAGAGTTAGTATTACCCATACTAACTGTAAGAGCACCACCATGACTCTTGTTCTTCCTACCAAAAACCCTCTAATCATTAGAATCATGTTGTTGAGCAGCAGGGGCAGGAGTAATAACCACAACACCATGAACAAAGATATTAGCTAGGCTTACCCTAAGCCTCTTTACTCCATGGATTATTAGCCTTAGTTTGATTCTCATTAGATTGTCCATTAGATTTATCAGAAATACCATTACAGGTACCATCCAAAGAATCAGGTCCTAAATCCAAAGAAACAGTAATCGATTGCAATGGAACAGTAACCTTAGGTACTGTTCTATTGAGATCCTGAGAAATAGATCCAAAATTGAGTTTAGAATCCTTCCTAGGTTGTTCAGTATGCTCTTCTGAATGATTATTATTCCCCACTGAAACTAATGGAACAGAAGATTGAGTTCAAACCGATGGAAAAGTAGATCGAGCTAAGATCTCATTGATTTTCTTCAAAGATGAATGATGCTTTTCAAAAGCCATCAAAGATAAATGATGCTTCTCAATAGACATCAAATCTGCTCTAGTAATCATCCCAGCAGTAGGATGAACTAGGTGAGCCGGAGGAGTGACCAGCTCTTGAAGATAATCTTCTGGAACTACAGATGCAGATCCGGCAAAATCCTGATTTTCCAATTGATTCTGATCATTATTCGAAGTAATCAAAGAAGCTAAAGTATTTTGATTAAGTTGAGGAACATTATTTTGTAGTATGGGGGTGGATTATTGTTTCTTCTTTCTGCCCATTATAGACAGATCTAGCTGAAGAAATCAGCAAAGCTCAAACCACCATGAGAAGAGAGAGAAGAGAGAAAAGTCAACACAAAGTCAACGCCCCTGAATTTGTTTTAACAATATTTTGTTTTAGATTAGTTAATAGATTTTCCTTTTGTAGATATTGCATAACAGTTTATTAAAGAATTATTTTTACTATTAAAAAAAATAACATGATTACGTTATGTTTTACCTATTAAGAGTTATTTAGAATATTTTCTTATTTGATGAATAATGTCAAGATTTCAAATACGAAGATCATTATGAAACGGTGGGAGGATTAAAAATTATTAGAAGTAAAATGAACTCGAGTATCATGTTAAAAAAGAAAAACCAACTCGCATAACCTTATGTTTTCTAGTCCTTCTTGTGTGCAATTGAGCACACCATGTGGTCAATTGTAAAAGAATAAAATATAGTAACTCCTATAATACTAACTAGGTAACCTCTATAGCGATGATTGAGTAACCCCTATACCACGTCCAATGATACGAAGTAACCCCCATCAGTCTATTATCAAGTCACATAATTCGTATAAGCTTAAAAATAGAATTTGGGAATGTTTCCTTATCATACCTTATTTTTATGAACTTATTATGTGTATTTTTAAAACTGAGCTTATCTAAACTTAAGTTTATCTATAAATGAGTGGAAATAAATGAGCAAAACCTTAAAATACTCATTATAATTGTTCAACTACAAATTACTCCCTATTATTTTATGTTAATAATTAGTTTATGATCCTTTAAACTAATTTAATTGGACAAGTAAATAAATAGTTTAATACCATTTTTAAAAAAATAAAAAATAAACCAATAGATCTAAACAAAGAAATAATCTATTTTCATCTTTATGTGGAGGCCAGGTATCTTATTTGAAAAATATAAACGAAGCAAGCAATTTTGTTACGTTGGTCAAAGGGAGAATCTTAGAAAAAAAGCAAAACAAGATTCAAAGTTGATAGAATCAAGAAATGTCAATGAATAGTTGGATGTCTATGCAATATCCTTGATTAAGCCAACACATCTCTTCATTTTGTAACGTAAATGGTCCCTTGATTTCCAATTCTTCACTTATTTACTTTTCAATTCTTCTTGTTTCTTCTCACTTCATTTTTCTTATTCTTGTTGAGGATTCTGACTATCTTCTCTTCTCCATTATAATTCCTGATATCATAATCATAATAACAAATAAAGATATAATTAAAAAGTTATCAACCGAATTAAGTGTTAATAATAAGAATAATAAAAATAACGGTTTTTTTCACCAAATGCCCTTGACCTTTTCAAAAATTTACCAAATACCCTCAAGTTTTTCAAAATTCACCAAATGCCACTGACGTTTGTTAATATTCACATCGTGACCTCAAAATACCGTTGACGTTAAAGTTCCGTTAGCAATAAAATTTAATTCACCTAATACCCTAAATTTGGTAAATAATTACACAAAATACCCTTATTTTTGAAGGTACAACGTCTAGTTTAAAAATTTAAGGAAACTAGCCGTTAGTTTTGATTTGATTCTCACCCATTTTTGCATAAATACTCTATGCATAGCATCTCTCTTATTTTCTTAACCACAAATTTTTAACACCATGACTTACCAATCAAAATCATCCTCCTCAATGTATGAGTACTTTTGTGTAAGAGTTGCTAACAAATCTTGATGTTATACGAGAAAATTTGCAATAAGAAGTTCTAAGTCCGTTAGCCCGCGGACAAGCTCGGACTGTTTACTAGGGTGGGTATAGACTAATTCTCAAGCCTCATAGAAGGGGCATGAGTTTGCTATAATAAGTCCGTTGGACAAAACTATGTATCGAGTATTAATGCAAAAAAAGAGTGAGAATCAAAACTAACAACTAACTAGACATTGTAATTCCAAAAATAAGGGTATTTTGTGTAATTATTTAACAAAGTTAGGACATTTGGTGAATTAAATTTTATTGCTAACGGAACTTTAACGCCAGGGATATTTTGGGGTCACGGTGTGAATATTAACAAACGTCAATGGTATTTGGTGAATTTTGAAAAACTTGAGGATATTTGGTGAATTTTTGGAAAGGTTAAGGACATTTGGTGAAAAAACCGTAAAAATAAATTGACGTTCGTCGCCATGGCCATAAATTTTACAATAAAACCTTCAAATAAAAATAATAAGAATTGTTTCGGGGTTTTCTGATGTCCTGCGGGAGAGTTACAATTCCGAGACTGGAACCGGACGCCTGTACCTGCAAAACAACGGAGACTCCTGGTGGTGGGAGCTCCGCCTCCAACGGTCAAGTTAGTACCTGATTAAGGAGTAATTAATGCGGAAATTAAAGTGATTGGGTCTCTCTAGGTGAGAGTGTTTAATTGCTTCATCCCCTTTAATGAGGATTAATTAAGTATTTATAGTCTTTGAGAAACGTGCCAATCCTAGGTTTAGGTTAACCTTGGGCTGATTGGGCTTCCCTCAGGAGTTGGGCCTAGGTGACCGGTTATCCCAGGTGTCATGGGAAGGACACGTGTCGTGTCGTAATTGGTCCATGGTGGACGGATCATTGCTTGACATGTGGCAGGCTCCTATTGGCCCATGTGACGGACACATGGCGGAACCTGATTGGTCCACTTGTCAGATGGTGATTGGTGGGGAAAAATCCCCTAATCATTTGCCCCTCACAGGTGGCACGTGACTGGTCACGTGTCACCTGTGACAGGTATCGCCCTGTAACAGGCGACGACCTGCTACAGGTGTCACTCGGCGAGAGGCCGAGAGATTCTCCCGCCAAAATTTTGAATTCTTGAAGTGACCCTTCGCCTTCTCACTTCGCTTATATAAAGGAGTGTTGACTTCGGTCATTTTCACACTTGAAAACTTTGTGAGAGAACATTCGGACCCCTGAACTTGCTCTGACATTTTGGACCCTCTCTGCCTACCGCCTGCTCTAACAAGCCGACTGCAAAGGATTTTCAGAACTTCATCAATCGTCACTCGTTCAGGTAACCGTCGGTTCTCTTACTCTTAATTTTCTCTTTACTTTAATTCTTTTTTGAAATGGCACCACGGAAGCACACGACACAACCTAGGTTAGTGATCAGCCGGTCACCGGGGACGGCTGAATCTAGGACTAGGAGTGCCGCCTGCCCTTTTCTGGACCCATCTTTGCCCTTTATACAAAGTCCGACTGTATCTGTGTCTACGCAGAACATGATGGCCAGAACAAAAAAGACTGCCAGGATCTCAAACTCAGACGGCTCCTCCCACAGGGTGCCGATTAGTGAAACATCTGACCAGGCGCCAGATGTGGAAGTGAAACAAAGCGGCTTGAAAGCCGACAGTTCTGAGGGAGGAGTCAAAGTGACCCCTTCCCATTTTACCGTTGACAATTCTACATTCTCTCCTGCTCCTTTTAAAGGAGAGGAGGTGGGCCCCTCCGGGAGAGGGGAGGAGTCGTCCTCTTCGGACTCGTCAGAGGACGATTCCGAGTCTAGCTCTTCTGGCCATGCTTCTCTGGACACAGAAGAGAAAAACAGTCGCCTGCAAGAGGCGAGGCTTTCTCACGCAGTTGAGAAGGGGGACGATTGGGCGGAGCCATCCGCCTCTCACCGAGAGCAAAATACCCCCTACTACTGCACGGTACCTCGGGGCCGGATCACAGCCATGCAAGAGAAAGTGGAGAGCTTTATCGCAAACCACACAATGGGCCCCGGCTTTTTAGTGTTTGTGCCGGATCCAGAAGACAAAGTCGTCTGGCCGGCTGGTACCAGTTATGATAGCGCCTGCTTTGGCTGCTACAAGGCGGCCATCAAGGCTGGGCTGCGCTTCCCACTACATCGGCTGTTCAGCGGATCTTGGATGGGTATGAGTTGGGGTTATGGCAGTTAGCCCCGAACTCCTGGGTCAACGTACTCGGCTATGTGGCCGGGTGCGAATTGCACGAGGTGGAGCCGAGCTTCGAGGCTTTCGCCCACATGAACTACCTCAGCCGGACCCCTAACACAGGCGGTACCGGCTGGTATCAATTGACGAGCCACAGGGGCTACCTTATGACGAGAGGTAAAGCAAACAAATGGAAGGACTGGCGGAGCACCTTCCTCATCATTGAGAGTTCAGACACAGAGCTGAACAAGCGCTTCAACAGGTGGAACAGGAATCCGCCCCTTCTTGCAGGCGGCCGCAGCATGCCGCCTGTTCCCCCCAAGGCTAAGAAAGAGATCCTAGATAAAGGAATCTTCAAAGTAGAGGCGAAGGTGAACTCTACTTCAGGGGTACGAGAGCAAGTACCCCTGCACTGCGTCCCAAGCTTCAAATGGCTCTACGACGAGTACTTTTTGGCCGCCTGTGGCCTCAACAGTCGGTGCTCAAGAGGTAGCCGGCCTGTCGAATACTCTGTTGTTCCATTCATTTCTTGTTATGACTTTTATTAACTTTGCTATTTGGTTTTGCAGCGGACGCCATGAGAAAAATTACCGCCTCCAAGACTGCGGCGGCCATGTTGCGGGCCTCCATCATGCAACAGTCTTCAACCGACTCCCCCAACAAGGGGGCACCCTTGGTGGGCTTCGAACCTTTCACCCTCTTTTTGGAGTTGTGTTTATGCATATACTGACTATTTTCTTCTTTTTTAGACGGGCGCTCCAAGAGCTTCTTCTTCCCAACAGCCGAACCCCAAGGCCCGGAGGACGACTGTTGCGAGCTCTCCTGGTTCTGCCAGGAAACATGCGGCGGCTGAGAAACAGCCGGCCACTTCTTCTAAAACTCCAGCTGGGCCACCTAGAAGTATGAAATTGTCCTTGTAAATTTTAGGCTTGCTCCCTTCTTTACTAGGTCTAATCCGTTTGTTTATGCTTGATGCAGCCGGACCTCAGGAGCCTGACATGGTCGAGGTGGCCAAGTCTATGATCAAGGTCGTTCCTCCAGCTGAAAGGGAGGCGGTTAGGGGTGTCGGCACCCTTGACCTAGACGAGATTGCAGGGGTCCTTGCTGAGGTATACTTAGCATATTTTTGAGTATTTGAATTCCAGGACGCCTGTTTTCTTTTTGTTTGGAAACTGACGCCTGTTCCCCTTTGTACTTAGGCCCTGCTCCGAGTGAACGGCCTTCGCAAGCCGCTTGACCGGAAGAACAAAGAGGTAAAGGCTGCAAAAGCTATGGCCGCCTCTGACTGTGATAAGGCAATGTTTCAAATTGCCCAAAATGAAGTTCTGACCATTGATATTCTTTATTATCAGGCGCAGGCTACCGCCGCTATCCGGGCTCAGTTAGAGGCGGCCCAGAAGAGGAATAGCGAGCTGGAGGCGACCATCAACAACCTCAAGGCCGAGCTGAGACCTCTTCGCCAAAAGATGTCCTCATACGAAACCTTGGAGAAATCCTTGGCGAGCGTAAAGGTACGCCTGGTGACCCAGGAGAAGAGTCTTACTCAGGAGCTCTCGGAAAAGGCCGAGCAAGAAAAGAAAGAGCTGGTCCGGGAGATGATGGAAGACTCTGCTCAAATCCAGCGCATGACTTGGGGCCGGCTCTTCCTTAATGCCGACTTTGCCTCATGGGAAAAAACGTATCGCCAGTGTTCTGATAGATATAATCAGGAGATCCTGGCGGCTGCTGAGGAAGAGGCGTTGGAGGAGGTGTTGGAGGAGGAGGAGCAGCCGGTAGTGGCGCTTGTGCCGCTTGGGGGTAATGCACCAAAGAAGGATGCAGCTGAAGCCGAGTCCAGCAAGAAGAGTGCTGACCAGGCGGCAGCTGCTAATATTGAAGATCTGCCCCCTTCTTAAGCTTTATGTCTTCTTTCCACGGCCTGCGTGCCGTTTGTTTGTATTTACCCGGCCAGGGGGCCGGGGCTCTGAATATTTTGCCGGTCTTTAATGACCGGCTTCTTTTTAATGAATTTTTTTGTTTTGCTTCAAATTTGTTTAAGTATTGAATATTCTGATATCCAATTGTACACTATACCACTGTTTTACATGGCCGATAGTTGCAGACAGGTACGGATAGTTAGTCACGCCGCCTATGCCCCTGGACGACTGGTTGTCTGTTTCCAGGCTAGACGATCAGTCGGCCATTTATCCAATCGGTATTCGAACCATTTTAAAGACTGGATCCCCTTTAGGCAGGCGGTCCTGTCATTTGTAAAATTAACCAAGTAGGAAAGTGGTTTGACCAAGTAAACATGATTGTTACCTAGTCGCCAAGTAACTGAGTAGTAGAGGTATCAAGCGGTTGGTACCGGTTGTTCCCCTTTATTCGCCAATGTTTGTTGGCTTTTAACTCATAGGTTGTTAACCTAGCAGGAGTAGTGGTTGAGAGCCCCTGTTTGCTAAAAACAGGCGGACGACTCATACCTTTTAGGCTCCATACTAAGTTTGAGAGTGACTATGAGTTAACTTTGGAGTTACTCAGTCGTCGTCACTCCTGCTTGAGTAGTAAAGGTACCAGCCGGCGGAGGCCGGCTGAACCTTTTGATTCGCCAATGTTTGTTGGCTATTAACTCAAGAGGTACCCCCTGCATTTATCCCAAGTAATACAGGCGGTCATCTGACTCAGATGTCAACTGCTACCACTAGTTTGGTTAGTGATAGAGTTATCCTTGTCTCAAAAACGGCTACGTGGTTGCCCTTGGGGACAGTCTTATAGGTGCCGTGTAATTAGTTTATAAAGCAATGTTCCACCCAAAAGGGAGCTGCTCTCTGCGACGAATTTCATCCGGAGGGATGCCGCCGGACGCCTGCTATGATGTTGGGACAGGTCGTATTAGTTTTGAAGATTGGATCAGTTGGCTTGGCGCCTGGTCTGATCATTCGGCCTGTGGCCTTGGTTAGTTCTTGGTGAACGTAGGTGCTAAGTAAAAGGAGGGTAGCCGCCTGTTTAGGCACAGGGTCGGCCAGGCCCTGATCATTTTTAGTTAAGTATAAGGGGGGTGGCTGTGTGTTTGGAACCAGTCGGCCTTCTTCTATGGAGAGTAACTGACTATATGTCCAAACGGCGTGCCCCTACGGTGATAAGTAAAATATTCAATGGAGAGTAGCCAAATGTAAAGGTACATGCGGCATGCCCCTCTGAAGATAGAGTAAAATACTCAATGGAGAGTAGCCGACTGTAAAGGTACAGCCGGCATGCCCCTCTGAAGATAAGAGCAAAATACTCAATGGAGAGTAGCCGACTGTAAAGGTACAGACGGCATGCCCCTCTGAAGATAGAGTAAAATACTCAATGGAGAGTAGCCGACTGTAAAGGTACAGACGACATGCCCCTCTGAAGATAGAGTAAAATACTCAATGGAGAGTATCCGACTGTAAAGGTACAGACGGCATGCCCCTATGAAGATAGAGTAAAATACTCAATGGAGAGTAGCCGACTGTAAAGGTATAGACGGCATGCCCCTCTGAAGATAGAGTAACATACTCAATGGAGAGTAGCCGACTGTAAATGTATAGGCGGCCTGCCCCTCTTAAGTAAGAATAAAAATTAAACATGGAGAGTAGCCGACTGTTTGTTAGTAGGCGTACCCCTCTTAGTACAAAATTGAATATTAAGTATGCAAACTTTTATTAAGTAGCCCTTGACTATTTACATCATTCAAAAGAAATATTTCTTAAGATTATCTACATTCCAAGTTCGAGGAAACGATTGTCCGTCTGGTGTTCCCAGACGGTAGGTACCATCCCTGACCTCTTCACAGATTCGGTAGGGTCCTTCCCAGTTGGGAGTTAGTTTTCCAGATTCATTAGCCCTACCAACTGCTTCCATTTTTCTAAGTACAAAGTCCCCCACTTTGAGTGGACGTCTGTGTACTTTTTTGTTGTATGATCTAGTCATTCTCAGGCGGTAAATTTCATGGCGCAAGACAGCATTGCCCTTCCTTTCAGGAAGTGAGTCTAATGCAAGGCGCATGGCTTCCCAGTTTGCCTCTTCGTCATATAGCATTACTCGAAGAGTCGGCTCGTAGTGTTCTATTGGAAGAACAGCTTCCGCACCATAAGGTAGGAGGAATGGAGTTATCAAAAACCATAGACATGGGAACCATAGACATGGGAACCCCGAACCGAGTGATGACATTTTTCCAAATGAATGAAATTACATCCTTCGTCTTGATTCCCTTTACACCTCCGCCTCTACCCATTTAGTGAAGTAGTCGACGACAACAAGTATGTACCTCCTTCCGCCTGTAGCAGGCGTATATGGACCCAGAATATCCATGCCCCACTTAGCAAACGGTAGTGGGCTATGAATGGTAGTGAGGTCAGTAGCCGGACGGTGAATTAGTTTGCCAAACCTTTGGCACTTGTCACATTTTTTCACCATCACCATCGCATCTGCTTCTAAAGTAGGCCAAAAGTAGCCCTGCCGCCTTGCCCGTTGAGCAAGCGTCCTACCGCCTATATGGGAAGCACAGTAACCAGAGTGAAGATCGTCTAGTATCTCTCGTCCCTTTTCTGGAGTAACACACTTTAAGAAGGGTTGAAGGTACCCCCTTTTGTGAAGTTCTCCCTTTATTATTTCAAAACTGGTTGCTCGTTTTTTCAGTACTGCCGCCTGTTGATGATCATCCGGCAGGGTACCGTTTGTCAGATATGCCCTGATTGGATCCATCCAGGTTGAGCTTCTGTCTAGGATTCCAATAGGGTCTTCCTCGATGCTCCTCTTCTCCATTACTTCCCAAAAAACAGTTCGAGGAGTATCACAGGAGGCGGATGATGCTAATTTTGACAGTGCATCCGCCTGGTTGTTTTTTGATCTCGGCACTTGGGTCAGATGGAAATCCTCAAGGGAGCCGACTGCTTGTCGGACCGCCTGTAAATACTTGATCATGGCCGGATGGGTTGCTTCGTATTCGTCATTGTACTGACTCACTATCAATTGTGAATCGGAACAGGCGTCTATTTTTCTTGCCCCTGCCGCCTTGCACATGCGGATTCCGGCTAGTAAAGCTTCATATTCTGCCTCATTGTTTGAGGCCTGAAAACTGAAGCGTAAAGCATACTCGTACCTGTCGCCCTCTGGCGACTGACATATGACGCCTGCTCCACAACCATTTGTAGTAGAGCTTCCGTCCACATATACCTTCCAGACTTGGTCTGTAACTTGAGAGTCAGGAGGACGAGTCATCTCAACAATAAAGTCAGCAAAGGCTTGCCCCTTCACTGCTTTTCTAGGCTCGAAAGTAACTTCGAGGCTCTGTATTTCTATGGCCCATTTGATCATTCGGCCTGACGACTCCATGATGGTCAGTGGCCGCTTGATAGGTTGGTCTGTATACACGACGACTGCATGTGCCAAAAAGTAGGGCTTCAATTTTTTAACAGCCATGAAGAGTGCAAGACCAAATTTCTCCACTAAGGGATACCTCAACTCGGCATTTTTCAGTACATGACTGACAAAGTAGACCGGGAGCTGACAGCCGTCTCTTTCAGCAAGGAGAACAGCGCTTAACGCATGATCAGAGACGGCAGGTACATGTAGAGTACTTCTTTGGGCAAAGGGCTGACCAGCCTCGGCAAGGAATGCAAGTGAACTTTCAATTTCTGGAAGGCCGCCTCAGCATCCGGCCCCCATTCAAACCTTGCCTTTTTCTTAATTGCCTGAAAAAAGTATAGGCATTTGTCGCCTGATCGGCTTAGAAATCTTCCTAAAGCCGCCAGACAACCTGTTAACTTCTGAACCTCTCGGATGGTACGAGGCGACTGCATGTCAATGACCGCCTGCACCTTCTCAGGGTTCGCCTCTATTCCTCTCTGATTGATAAAAAAATCCGAGAAATTTCCCAGACTAAACTCCAAAGACACATTTCTTGGGATTGAGCATGACATGGTGCCGCCTGAGTGTGGCGAAAGTTTCTCGGAGGTCCGACAGATGATCTTTCTGAAGTTTTGACTTGACAATCATATCATCAATATATGCCTCGACATTTCTCCCAATTTGATCAAAGAACACAGTGTTTATCATTCGCTGGAAAGTGGCCGGGGCATTCTTAAGACCAAACGGCATGACCGTGTAACAGTATAACCCCTGATCAGTGACGAAGGATGTCCTCTCTTGATCTTTCTTCCATAAAGGAATTTGATGGAAACCAGAGTAGGCGTCCATAAAGCTCATCAAAGCATGGCCGGCTGTTGAGTCGACCAGGTTATCAATTTTAGGCAGAGGGTAACTGTCTTTGGGGCACGCCTTGTTTAAGTCTGTGTAGTCTACACACATTCGCCAGGTGTCATTCGGCTTTTTAACAAGCACCACATTTGCAACCCAGTCTGGGAAGTAACATTGCCGAATTAACCCTGCATCAAGTAATTTTTTAACTTCGGCGGCTGCTGCCTGACTTCTTTCTTCGCCATGGTTCCGCTTCTTCTGCCGTACCGGCTTCTTTTTCGGATCCACGGCCAGTTTATGTACCGCCAGATCAGGACTAATGCCTGGCATTTCATGGACTTCGAATGCAAAGATGTCCTTGTAATCTTTCAATAGTTTGTGAAAGTCGGCACCCAGGACTCTCAGAGCAGTCGTCCCAACTTTGACTGTTCGCTCAGGACGTGAATCGTCTAAGACCAAGTCCGTATGCTCACCAGCCGGCTGAGGGCGGAATTCATCCGACCACTCCTTTGCCAATGATTGCTATTTTCTGTCTTTTCGTGCGGCCCCTGTCTGGGATGCCTTTCTCTTCTTGTCGCCTGCTTCTTGAACAGGCGCACTCTCCTTGACATTGTCAAGGTCTAATTTTCCACCACTCGACCCAGTGGCCATAACAGTGGGCTTGACATCCGAGAGATAGCACTCTCGGGCCATCCTCTGATCTCCCCTTAGGGACCCGACTGTTCCATTATCCCTCTCAAACTTGAGCAACATAAGAGATGGGATTATAACAGCCTTGGAATTATTCAGGGTTGGTCGTCCCAGAATCATGTTGTAGGTCGAGAGTTCTTTTACTACCAGGAACCGGACTACCATGTGTCGTCCTTCCCCTTTTTCGCCCAGGCGGATGGGTAAATCCACTCGTCCCACTGGGTGGACGACTCCTCCTCCAAACCCTACTAAAGGGTGGGATGCCGGATGTATGCAATCGGTCTGATATTTTAGTTTCGACAGACATTTGCTACTGATGAGATCTGAGGAGCTTCCGGTATCTATGAGGATTCGGCCAACTCTCTGGTTGGCCACTTTACATTCAATAACGATAGGGTCGTCATGCGGCCCTCTTACCCCTCCTAGATCTTCTTCAGTGATGACAATCTCAGGAAATGAATATTTGGAGGGTCGTTCTTGGTGAACGAAATTTACATCTAACCGCCTGATATTGTCTTTGTTGCCCCTAATAGTGGGGCCGCCTCCTGAGAAGCCGCCTGCAATGGTGTAGACGACTGCATCATCTGTATCGGAGCTGTCAGCCTTTTGATTCTTTTTGGCCGACTGCTTTTTTGAGGAAGTGTTCCCCGTAGATTTCTTGACATAAGTGTCAATATCACCTTGCTCAGTCAGGCGGTCCAGATACCGCATGAGACTGATGCATTCATTGGTGTGATGACCAACATCTTCATGATAAGCACAGAATTTATCTTGGTTCCGGTTGTTTGCAGAACCCTTCATGGGGACCGGCTTCTCAATTGAGATCCGTCCCTTGATTTCCTTTAGGATAAACTGGCTATCCTTGTTAAACGCATACTTTGGGGAGTATGGTTTGAATTCTTTTTTCTTTTTCTGGGCCGGCTGTTTAGAGGAATCAGCCGCCCAGACCTCTTTTCTCTTCTCGTCTTTGTTTGACGACTGTTTATGTCGTCCTTCTCTTTTGTCGGACCTTTTCCCGTCTCACTGTTTTATCGTACTACAAAGATCAGTCGCCTGTATATAGGCTTCCGCTTCAATCAAGGCCTCTTGAAGAGTCGCCACCCTCTTTCGGACCAAATCAAATTTGAAGGTCGACCAGTCTTTGAGACCTCTGAAAAAGTCAGTATAGGCTACTTCATCCGGTAACCCTTGAATATGTATTCTCATCAGGTTAAACCGCCTGATATAAGAACGAAGCCCCTCCTTCTCGCCCTGCTGAATTGTTCCTAAATCAAGGGTCGTCTTCTTCGCAGGGATATTCATGGCGAAGTTGGAGGTGAATAAGTAAGCAAGCGTCCTGAAGTTATTTACACAACCAGTCGGCAGGTTGCCGAACCATTGTTGTGCGATTCCTTTGAGAGTCGCTGGGAAACACTTGCACCAAGTGGGATCATCCAACCCTTGAAGGTACATCAGGTTGGTGAATGCCATCAGATGGTCTTCTGGGTTAGTAGTGCCGTCATAGGCGCCTACTAATACATTTTTCACTTTGGCCGGCTGAGCGGCTTCAGTAATTTCCTTGGAGAAGGCCGACGGCTGTTCACCAAGTCTAAGCAACCGTAGCTGCCAGTCCATAGGTTGGACATTTTTTGCTGCATGTCCACCAAACGGAGGTGGCTGTAAGAAATACTGTTGTTGCGGTACAAACGGTAAGTTTGGTACCGCCTGGTCGCTATGATAGCCGGACTGACGGGAGGTGCCGCCTGACTGACTCTCATGATACGACTGAGTATGCCTCATCGAGGTATTTCGCAGACTGTCTTGGAAGTTTGAAGTAGAGGCCGACTCTGACAATCGGTCACTCTTCTTCTGCTCTAGCAGTAGCCGAGCGTCTGTGTATGTTTTCCTCGACCCGTCCGCCTGAATATGACGAACAGGTTTCCTAATTCCTGGAGTAGGAAAACGGTATTTTGTGAAATCAAGGGCAGTCGGCTCCCGCTTCCTAGATTTAGGATGAGGAGTCGCCTCTCGCCCTTGAACTGGCTTCCTCTTCTATGAAGTGGAGGGTTTCTTAGCCGACTGCTCCTTGTCCAGAGCAGGCGGCTTCTTGTTGATCAACTCTTGAATTTCTCCCTTGAAGTCCCTCATGAAGGTCATGAGTTCACTCCTTGTGATGGGAGCAGACCCATCAGTCGGCTGTTGCCGAACAGGCGGTGCGCCTGCTGGCTCGCTTCCTGTATGAAGATGTTCCCGTTCCCTCCTTTCGGTATGACGGGTACGCCGGGTCCTTAGGGTCCCGTCTGAAGCTGTGTGAGCTTCAACTTCAAATTCATTCTCAGTATCGTGGTCCGACTGAATTTGAGGGTCGTCTAGGGGACGCCTCTCTTCAGGAGTCGGTACAGACGTGGATGCCATCTCAGAAGTACTCTCCCCACAGACGGCGCCAGATGTTTCGGGGTTTTCTGATGTCCTGCGGGAGAGTTACAATTCCGAGACTGGAACCGGACGCCTGTACCTGCAAAACAACGGAGACTCCTAGTGGTGGGAGCTCCGCCTCCAACGGTCAAGTTAGTACCTGATTAAGGAGTAATTAATGCGGAAATTAAAGTGATTGGTTCTCTCTAGGTGAGAGTGTCTAATTGCTTCATCCCCTTTAATGAGGATTAATTAAGTATTTATAGTCTTTGAGAAGCGTGCCAATCCTAGGTTTAGGTTAACCTTGGGCTGATTGGGCTTCCCTCGGGAGTTGGGCCTAGGTGACCGGTTATCCCAGGTGTCATGGGAAGGACACGTGTCGTGTCGTAATTGGTCCATGGTGGACGGATCATTGCTTGACACGTGGCAGGCTCCTATTGGCCCATGTGACGGACACATGGCGGAACCTGATTGGTCCACTTGTCAGATGGTGATTGGTGGGGAAAAATCCCCTAATCAAGAATGATTATTCTTTGTTACCCATACCCAAACATCAGCAGTGAGTGAGACTTTATGACACTTTTATTTATTCAAACCATTAATCATACTACAATTAAGGGGATTCTAATTGCTGCCAATAGGGGTGTTTAAAAAAACCCGACCCGATTGTCCCGTCCCGAGATGATCCGGAAAATACCCGATGTGAAATTTGGGAAAAAAATTGTTTTTTCGGGTCGGGTACCCCGGGGGAAAGTGCCTGTTATCCGGATCGGGACATGGGCCGCGTTTTGTTTATTTCGGGTACCCGATTACCCGGTTAAAAAAAAAAAAACAGAAAATCTACCTCAAATGAGCCCAGTCAGTCGTTCAGCACTTCAGCCCACTCCACACTCCCACATAGCCCAGTTACTCAAATACTCAATTAGGGTTCTCTACTTCTTCTCTCTGAAATTCAAAAACGCCGCTTCTTCCTATTTCCTACATCCTGCCTTCCTTCTTCCTCCTTGAGTTTTTTTTGTTTTTTTTTTTTTTTTTTTTTTTTTTTTTTTTGATTCTCTCTCTCTTCGTGCCTTCCTACTTCTTAGCTTCTTCCTTGAGTTCCTTCTCTAATCAGTGGTCAAGCTTCACGAATTTCTTGTCCTTCACGAGTTCGAGCGAGTTCGAGCCCTTCACGAGTTCAAGCGACTCAAGCCTTCAATCTCATGTAATTTATGTTCTCACGCGAGTTTATTTAGGGTTATTTTGAATTTATGTAATCTAATTGATAGTATTATCGTGGTAATTGGACTAAATCCGTAGTGTATTGCGCTCTAATTTATTGATGTTCTCAACTTCTCATATCATTTCTTGTCTTCTCCTGTCAAGAATGGAGGTTGATATTGTTCGGATTTTTGCAGTAAGGGAAGAGAAAGGTTGGACTTTTAGTGTTGATTATTGATGGGAAATGTTTAACTATTCTGGAATCTTATATGTTTTGAATTTGGTTGTCAAAGTATAGTGTCAATTCATAATTGCATATTACATGAAACTTCATAACTTCTTCAATTTTACAGCTTACAGGCTTTAAATCCCTATTTTAAGCATTTTTTCTTCTTTAATCTTGTTGTTTTGTCTTTTTTAATTTCTGGGATTTTAAAGGTTTTGTTGTGAATTAAAAGAAATTCAGGTACCCGATGTCCCGACCCGAATAATTCGGGTACCCGGAACCCGGATACCCGAGATATTCGGGTCGGGACATGGGACAAATTACCAACTACCCGAAACTCCGGGTACCCGAAAATCCGGGTACCCGGATTTGAACACCCCTAGCTGCCAATACCCACAAGGCCACACCTCATCACTAATTAGCAACAACATCACCCACGGCAACACCATCAAAAACCCGCCCAACTACGTACCACCAAACCGTCACAATCACCACACTTCCCACCTCATCACTAATTAAAATCGCCCACATACGCACCACCAAACTGTCGCAATTCACACTCCCACACTTACCCAAGCGGTGAAAAAAAGTTAAAATTGAATCACTAAACGCTGAACAAAATCCAAACGTGACCATTAACTCAGTAGAAGATGAAATGGTTTAGAAACAGAAACAAAGAGATGATATCTCTCTTTTTTTGGGAATTGCAAACATTAAACGGTTAGTTGGAAAGTTCAATTATATTTGAAATTTAAATTTGAAATTTCCAGAAATCAAATTTATTTTTTGAATGAAAAATTTAAAGGGCCCACTAATCAAAGATACCTATCTAACCAATAAGAGAAGAGTGTGTAAGATATTTTTGTACACTGAGGGTAAATGTATTGTCTCCCTAATTAAAGAATTTTGTTATACATAGCCCTAAGGGGTAATGGGCTATGCATATGAATCAACAATTTCATATCTTGTTCCAATGGAATCTTATAGTATTATTTAATCCTGAATTAATCCCCAAAAAATGTAATTAGTACCTTTCTTACTTACACAATTAATTACCATGAAAATGCTTTTTTCCAAAATAAAAATAAAAACCAATATCATCATCTTCTAGTAAAATACCTTTATCTGAGCTATATGAATGAAAATTTTTGAACCAATGATGATTGGAAATGATAGAAATAGTAGTTTTGTTCGGATGAGAGTACACAAAATAGAAATTAAAAGCTTAAAAATAATGATAAACTAAGTTTAATTTCTAATAAACAGGATCAGGCGAACACGATGTATAGACAATTTTTTTTTAAAAAAGAAAATTATCTTAGCAGCACACTAATATATTATTGCAGTATTGTCCACTTGGAATTAAAACTTTTCATATGAGGGTAGGTTTAATAGATGGTTTGGTTGGAGTCCTTATGGTTTGGTTGCTATTTTTTCTTTTTTGGAAGAATGTAAGTCAAAGATCAATTTGCACGGTATTTATTTTGGATTTTAATACTATTATAATTTTCTTTTTTTTATAGAGTATATACTTCCTCCGTCTCCGAAAGAACGACCCTTTTGGGTTGATTTCGCGGGTATTAATAAAGTTAAATAAAAAGAAGTAAAAGAGTATTGGAAAGATAAATTTACATGGGGTTTACAAAAAAGTAGAGAGAAATAGTAATAAAAGTATATGGAAAAACAAAATTTTATACGGAGAAGCTAATTTTGCACAAATATTGTTGCAAATTAGTGGGTATTTTAATGCTAATGAATCATTCTTTTTGGGACTAAAATTAGACCAAATGAGTCGTGCTTTCAGGGACGGAGGGAGTACAATTTTCTACTTTGGTATGATGTTGGATTGTTAGTGCTTAAATAATTTAATAAAACAATAGCTCTTATCCCGGAAAAAAAAAGCAAAAATAGCTTTAATGTGTTTATAAATGCATTTTCATTGTAATTAATTTTGTAGTGAAGAAATGTATTAATTACTCCCTCCGTTCTCTTTGGAAAGTCCCGTATGGACAAATGTTAGTCCCAAAATGTTCCATTTGCATTTTTCAACAATTATTACTACTCTCTCCGTTTCATAATGTTAGTCTCATATACTATTCTGGGCGTTTCAAAAAGATGTACTCATATTGAATATATTTCATTTATAACTCGATTGTTTTTGGAATTAATTGATTATGGATTGATGATATAACTCTAAGTAAGGAAATTTTTACCTTGAATTATACAATTATGTCTTGTGTTTTCCCAATACAAAAATAAAAAAAAGTTAAATAAGGTAACCTAATTATGAATTATGTTGTACTTTAATGTTAGATTCCAAATTTATTTGTCTTCTTATTTTATGTGATTGATTCCATATGGGACTAACATTATGAAAAGGATGGAGTATTAAATATTTACCAAAATTCCCACCAATTTGGAACAATATTTGTGCAAATTTAACTTTTCCATGTAAATTTTATTTTCCCATTTAGTTTTATTACTTTATTTCTTTACTTTTTTTACATATCCAATGTCAATTTACTTTTTCAATGTACTTTAACTATTCTTTTATGTGTTTATTAATTCCCTTGAAAAATACCCATAAGATACTACCAAAAGGGGACGGAAGGAGTATATTTTTTGGGTGGATTAATTCTGGATTAATAATACTATAAGATTTCAGAACAAGAAAAATAGAATTAATGATATGAAATTGTTGATTCTTATATATAGCCCTTATTAGGGCCATGTATAATAAAATCCATAATTAAATTAAGGTTCTTGAAATAATTGAATTATTATTTTTTGTCAAAAACATATTTAATTTCAGTATAACATCTTACTCAAGATTATAGAAGGTTCTTTGATCATTAGCTCTAGACAAAGGGACTGAACGCGTTTAATTTATCCCGTCATCTGTTATACACTTGTTTACGTGTTGCAGTTTAATCTAACAATCAAAATCTTTTTAGCATAAGCGGACAAAAGCTCTCTTTTAATGGCGTGCAAATTTTTTTTGAACTGTCAAAAATTATGTTCTCTGATGTAGAGTTATAACAAAGCATTTTAGTCCTGGGTTACAGGAGTAATGCTGGTTCTCACCCCTGCACCCATAGGACATGGAGCTTCCAACGTGTCTCGTGATCCAAAACTTTACTTAGTAAAAAAGAAGATGAACAGTAGATTCTTGGGGTCACCACTTTTCTTAAAACGAGAGAAACACATTGAAGCTGTGAGAATATGTGCTAGTACCAAGGCAAGAACAAATCCTCGGACAATATATTATGCATTAATTTTGATTTCAATGAGAAGATGAAAATACAACAAAAATCAAGACATGGATTTGATCAACAAGCATCGGTGATAACCCTGTTTCCTTTGTAGAATAAATTTTAATTATATCTAATCCGTATCATAATACCAAGGATATATCAATACTAATACCTAGGAAGATACAGCTAATCTATTATCAATAGGATTCTGGATTCCTAGTTCCTATGTACTATTTATTTAATCACACTAATAAAAATTTAATTTCGGATCCTGTTACCTTAGATATGTAAAGTTCAAATTGGAAAAACAAGATCTGTTTGTCTGAACTCCATCAGTCAAACGAGCACCTTTGACAAATGCCTGAACACAGAATAATCATAGAATTTGAATAACCTTCTCCATCTCCACCAAAAAAATTAAAACATACTGTAACATGTTTTACATCTGAAATGACGACCTCGGAAGAAGCAGTACAATATTTTTCAGCACTCCGTTGATACTGTAACACAGATGATGGATGCAGAGAAGAATTATAGACAGCTGTTATTTTTGCAGCTGGTAGTTACAGTATTTCTTTTTTCGGATATTTCTGTTACTCGAGAAGTGGAAGCCAAAAACTCTTGTCCGAATTGTGGGAAAATTACGGTACCTTATCCTCTTAGCATTTCACAAAGTTGTGGTGACCAATTATATAAAGTACGGTGCACCACGGGAAAGCTATGGCTTGATACTCTCAATGGATCATCGTATCTTATCACATCCATTTCCCCAAAGACCCAACGACTAACCATACGTCCACAGGAGTACTACCAAAATAGGTGTGCAAGACTGGACTTAAAATCTGGGGGAATCTGGCTTAACCAGAGCCTGCCCTTTAGTATTAGTAACAGTAATACTGTCCTGATGATGAACTGCACGAATTCAACTGTGAAATTATCGTCAATGGATTGCACATCAGGAAGTCTGTGCAATGCTTACAAGAATACAAGGTGCAAAGGTTTACCTTGTTGCTCATACACAACTGGGGGTTCCAAAACAGCCTACAGACTTGACATTTCAGACACTGGTTTGACTGGTTGTACATCATATGAGAGCTTTGTTAGATTGGTTCCCACTTTACCTGTAAAAAAGTGGCCAGAATCTGGGGTCCAGATACAATGGGATGAACCTGTTGAACCTCTCTGCACATCGTCTTTAGATTGCCATGGATTGGAAAATTCAACGTGTTTGCCTAATCGTGTTGTTGCAGGATCAAAGAAGAGGTGTTTCTGCAATGAAGGACTTCGATGGAATTTGATTAATGGAACTTGTGAAGGTAAGTGTTAAATTTCTGCAAAAAAAAAAAAAAAAAAAAAAAAAAAGGTTACAATACAGTCTTTCATTTTTTTTCTCAGTTAAAAGAAGATTAGACCTGAACTTTGGAATGAAAAGGAGTAATTTTGCTGCATCATTTTTCATTCATATATTATTTTAGCTACATATTTATGAAAACAACTTATGTTCACTGCAATACATTCTGTAAATGGGATTTAATCCCCCAAGAATTGCTTATTTGATGGTGTTGGCTCTTCAAACAAAAACCATTGAATAAAGCATTACTCCGTAGTATTTTGCAAATTAATACGAAACATTACTGAACAACCAGTAATCTAGAATGATTTTGTCATAACATAAACAGGAAACAGTCATAATGATTTTCATAAGATAAAGAGGAAACATTCCTAATGAACAGTCATTGGCTAATAGTTTCAACAATAGTACCCTTTTTCCGGAGCACCTTCGAAACTTCTTCATGAACTGGTGATTTACTACTAGCTTCTCTGTTACGCTATCTCTATTGCTTAAATGATATGCATAACACCAGGTCACATTGCTATTTCAGTCAGGAAGTGTAAGAAAAGAGGTTGTCCTCATCACATAAACCGAAAGAAAATTTATCACGGTACATAATTATGCTCCTACAACCACCACCTCTCCTCTCCCTACTTCTCCAACTATAAATTCTGCAGTGAATTCATATTTAAGATTATGTGCGGAATGTTATTGCTTCAGGTTTGATATTTGCAGCATGTGGAATCGCTATCATCATAATATTTTTTGTACTAGTTCAGCAGCATAAGAAGCACATCAAAAGAGAAGCTCATCGTAGACTGGTCAGGCAACGTGAAGAAGTATTAAATGCCCACAACCATGGGAAAGCTGCTAAATTATTCTCTGGTAAAGAGATGAGGAGATCGACAAACAACTTTTCCAAGGAAAATCTTCTTGGTGTAGGTGGATTTGGGGAAGTCTATAAGGGTAATTTAGACGATGGAACACTAGCTGCTATTAAAAAAGCAAAGCCAGGAAAGACTCTAGGAATGGACCAAGTCCTAAATGAAGTCTGCATACTTTGCCAAGTAAATCATCGGAGTCTTGTCAGATTGCTTGGCTGCTGTCTTGATCTAGACATGCCAGTATTGGTGTATGAGTATGTTCCTAACGGAACACTCTTTGAGCACCTACATGGGCGCTACTCCAACGAATGGGGGACCCTAACTTGGCAAAGGAGACTCTTCATTGCTAAGCAAACAGCTGATGGTCTTGCATACCTCCATTTCTCTGCTGTGCCACCCATTTTCCACCGGGACATCAAATCAAGTAACATATTACTAGACGAAAAACTTGATGCCAAAGTTTCAGATTTCGGCCTCTCAAGGCTGGTCGACACTGAGGCAACCCATATATCTACATGTGCTCAAGGAACACTTGGTTACCTTGATCCAGAATACTATCAGAATTACCAATTAACTGATAGAAGTGATGTTTACAGCTTTGGGGTTGTTCTATTAGAGCTCCTTACTTCCAAGAAGGCTATAGATTTTAATAGGGAAGATGATGTGAACCTTGCTGTTTATGTAACTAATTTGGCAGACAAAGAGAAACTGTTTGATGCCGTTGATGCAGGACTTACAAAGCAGGCCAATAATCTAGAACTAGAAACTATGAAAGCATTCGGTCTTCTTGCTGTAGCATGTGTGGATGAACAACGGAAAAATCGACCTTCTACGAGAGAAGTTACAGAGGAACTTGAATACATCATTAGTATCATTTCCCAAGAGCCAAATAATGACTCCAAAACAGACGGAATTAAGATTGTTCCTTGAATGCATATTTGCTGCAGCACTGTGTGGATTATAGTGTTTCGAATAATATAATTGTCAAATTTGTATTTGAATTTTCTTTTCGTTTTACAATTTCAGTTAGAATTTTCTTAGAATATCATTCTTTCTCTTATCCAAAAGAACCAGAACTAGTCACGGAGTTGGATCAGCAACAGAAAGAAAATACTATGCAAAACACCTTAATCAATCAATCAAAAAGTCATAATCCCATAAGGTGCCTCTACTACATGAACAAAAAGTGATTATTATGTGTAGTTGTAGGCACCTAAAAATGTTTCCATAAAATCAAACCTGATGACAAATAACCTTTCACCGTCATTATTGGTCGGATTGAATATTTAATATCAGATGTGCTTAAAATCCACATTCAATCAAACACGACTTACAAATTAGCCAACAAATTAGTCCTAATTTTTAATCAAAGCATAATCCAACCATCATTTTAGCCCAAACCTTTTTAATTAATTAATTAAGCCCGATTAATAAATAATAAAACCTTAAATAGGTCTGGAACTTTGAAACGGCGCCTAAATACCACGTACTTAATTTTTAAACAAAAGGTATAATGAATTGGATGGATTTCAAGGAAACAACAAACAGGTTCGTCGTGTCACGGCAGAAATGCTGCGCAACGACAATCTCTACCGTCCCACGGTAAATTGCACCATGTCACGGCAAATCCTGTCGTGAAGCAACTGTAGAAACCTAAAGATGTCTCTCCAAATCTAAAATCGATGATGAACAACCTTTCAACGTCATTATTGTTCGAGTAAATTATTTAATCTCGGGAGTGCTTAAAACCCATATTCAATCAACATATCAGTCCTAATATTGATTCAAAAACAGTCCAACTTACATTTTTGGCAAACCATTTTGAATTCATTTCGTGTTATATATTTATTAAGCCCGATTAAAAAAATAATAAAAATCCTAAGCCTCAAATTATTCTGGAAGAGCTAAAACGGCGCCTAATCACATTCTTAGTTATTAAACAAAGAATAAAATGAATTTGGACGATTTTCAAGAAAAACGACTTTGTCGTGTGGCAGTAGATATGCAGCGCATCGGTAAAACCTGCCATGTCACGAATAACCGTGCTGTGTCGCGGTAGACATGCCTTGACATTGCGTTATTCTAAGGTTTCTCAATGGCGCATTTTATTTCTAGGATTTGATGCATCATTTTGTTAATTTCCTCTATAAATGTGAGGCTAAATTCCTTAGTTTTAAGGCACAAAAAGTCATTCTTTCTCTCTCTCTCTCTCTCTCTCTCTCTCTCTCTCTCTCTCTCTCTTATGCTCTAGCCTAAACACTAGCCTATTCTATTCTTTCACCATACATCCTTTTAGCACTCCCTGGAGTCCGTAATTTACCCGTAATTCTTCGCTTAAGCCAATGTGTGAACGGTAGAACTGCTGATGGGTGTCATAAATGGCACCATTTGATGATCATTTAGGTTGTTTTCACCTTCTTTTCATGGCTTTCATGCTTAATAAATGCTTAGTTTTATGCATTTGGTCTTGGTTTTACCTTCGTCTCTTATTTTATAGCTTTTATGTATTTTGTTGGTTTTTCTACACTTTTCTCCTTTATTTGCTCTATTTTCGTGGATGTAGATATTGTACAAGGTTCGGCTCTTGATATTGGTGAATTACTAAGGTGGGAGATGCTTTTGTAGCAAGCTCATGGCAATTGGAAAGCTCAAGATGCAAGGAAGTGAATTCTCCAAGTTTTAGCTCTTGCGCTCTCAAGCTGTGCTCTCATGAAGATGAAGTGTTGAACCCACAATCAAGTGCTTTTGGGACTTCCTCTCTTAGTGTTCATCATCATCATGTTGTGCGTTCATTCGAAGACCTTAGCGAACGCACAAAGCCACGAGAAGATCCGAAGAAACCCAGAAGAGCACGGTCGCGCACTGTTGCTGCGCGGGCGCTCCTCTGCGGGTTCTAGCTTCTCTCTTCTTCGTTTCGCGCCTCTTATAAATACCCTTTTGAACCCAATTTTTGCAGAAAGTTTCATTTTAGATTGGAAAAATGGAAATTAAAAATCCAATCTTTGCACTTTTTCCTCCCAAAAATCCAACATTCATTTTATTCCTCAAAAATCCAATCTTTATACCCGTCCTTCTCCAACAGATCCATTTTACCTTTGACCTGTTAAACAGGTTAAAAAGATTTTTTTTTTAATTCTCTCAATTTCTTTTCTCACTCCTCTTTCCTCAAAAATGGAAATCAACCAAATTACCCACCAGTACGCCACCAATAACACTCTCACCAACACCATGACACGATTGTTTTTAAAAAATCCCCTCACCAAGAACCACCACCCCCAGCCCCTCTATGCCGACAACCAGCCCCTCAACCCTACCACCCGCAGTTATCAATGAAATTCTTGAACCCAATATTCGTCATGGTCTCTCTTTTCTGTCTTTCACTGCCTTCCCCTAAATCTCTAAAAAAAGGTCATTTTTTTATCGATTTGATTGTTAAATTTGTGGGTTTTGTTCAATTTGGCTTATTTTGTGTTATTATTGAATGATTGGGCTGGATTTCAATTGGTTATTTTATAATTATGATGTTGAATTGTTTTCATGTTGATGTTGCGGCTGAAGGTTTAGGGTGGTGGTGATGGTGGTTGTATGGTATTGTGGGCTGTGCGTGCAGTTGTTTGGGCTGAGCAATGAACTTTAGCGGTTTGGAGTTGGTGGCCGGGCGATTTGGAGTCAATGGTTGCAGTTTGCGAGGCTGCTAAAATGGAGGGTGAAAATGGAGTTGGGTGGTGGTGCGAGTTGGGTTGTGGCTGGAAAAACAGGGTGGTTGGAAAGGGAGGGTAAGGGGAGGATGGTCGGGAAGGGAGGTGGTGAGGAATGGTGGCCGGATTTTATGGAGGTGGTGAGGAATGGTGGTGAGGATGGTGGCTGGAAATTTTTTTTTTTTTTTTTTTTTTTTTAACTATTTTAATTTTTTAATAATAAAATAAATAATTGACCTATTAATAGCTGACATGTGGCATCTATCTTAAAAAAACCGGTCATCAACAGGTAATGGACCTTTAGATGAAGGGAGGGTATAAAGGTTGGATTTTTGAGGAATAAAATAAAGGTTGGATTTTTTGGAGGAAAAAGTGTAAAGGTTGGTTTATAAATTTCCATTTTTTCTTTTAGATTTTGATCATAATTTTATCTTAGTTGAGAACTTCTCTCTCTAGTTTTAGGGTTAGTTTAGGAGTAGATTTTAAAAGAGAGAAAGTGAGGAATTTCAATGGTGATTGAGAGATTGAAGATTCAATGGTGACAATTGTGTTGAAGATCTTCTTTATTATCAATGAGCATTCTTAACTCTATCTCATTTTATTGCTTTGTTTAATATTCATGTTTGTTTGGTTGATTTTAATGTTTGATGCTTGATTAGTGTAGTTGTTCTTCATATATTGTTGATTCTTAATTTCTTTAGTTGTTAGTTGATTAGATGATGATGTTTGAGTAGTTGTTTGTCTAGGGATTGGGCGAAACCTGTATGGTTGATTGATTATACTTAATTTGGGAATTATGTAGATTAATTGTTGAGATTAAATCGATTAATGGAAGTTTGCATGTGTGTAATTCGATTAGGCCTTGAGAATTATGCTAGATTGTATTGTAAGTCTACATTGATACGGACCATTGATTTGTAGCTTACATTTGTCGATTGAGCTTGATTAATGATGCTCCTAGTTAAAGTTTCTCATAGTTGGCGCTAGTTTGACCTCTAGGAGATAGCTTGTTGACTCTTTTGATTGACCTTGCCATTAGTCTTCACAACCATTGACTTGCATTTATTCCCGAGTTGCTACAATTGTCATGATTACATGTTGGTCCTCATTCCTAGTGTTTTATTTGTTTGGTTCTTCATTTTGTTAATTGGTTAGTGTTTACCTTTTATCGTTAGACTTCGACCTAGCTTAGGCGCATAATTGAGAGCGCTTGAACATTACTGTTCCTTTGGGTTTGACCCTTGACTTGCCTCTATACTTATATAAAGGTTTGTTAAGTGTTTATAAATTTAGTTTGACCAAGGGAGGATTAGTTTCAACGACCTAGTTCCACCCCTCGTCAAAATAGCGTCGTTGCCGGGGAATGGCGTAGTTGTTTTCTATTGTTGTTGAGTCTATTTCACGATACAAAAAGATTTTTCTCTTTAGGCTACATTTGTGGCCGTGCTATTGATATTTGCTTTGAGTTTTTTGTATGCGTATGATCAGAGGAAGGACTTTAGTGCCATTTGATCCGGAAATCGAGAGAACAATAACAAGGATAAGGGTTGCTAATCGTTCTTTGAGTCCAAGCTCTCCAAAAGAGAAAATTCACCAAGAAAGAGAAGAGGGGATCGAGTAAGCATGGGAGCTAATCCAAGAGTTGCTTTGAAGGAGTTGGGAACTCTCGGCGCTTATTGATTTGAGAGTGGCATAGCTCCACCAACAACTCCCGCCAATGACTTTGAGATAAGGCCGTCAATGATAACAATGATTGAACAAAGCAATTTAGAGGTTCCAAGCATGACAACCCACTAAACCATCTCAAAGAGTTCGAGAAGTATTGCAATACCATCAAGGTCAATGGAGTTTCTCAAGAATTGATAAGGCTCAAGATATTTCCGTTGTCTCTAATCGGAAGGGATTTGGAATGGTTGGACATGGAAGTGAAACCTAATTCCTTGAGAACTTGAGATGAGGTTAATAAGGGGTTTCTTTCCCGTTTCTATCCTCTGACCGTCGAAGCACGAAATCTAATCTAAAGTTTCAAGCAAAAGCCTAGTGAGAGTTTGTATGAGGCTTGGGAAAGATATAAGGAGTATCAACGTGAATGTCCTCATCATGGAATTCCAAATTATCAAATCATACAAATTTTCTATGGATGATTGAGCCCCCAAGGGAAGTCGTGTCTTGACGCCGGAGCCGGAGGCCCGGTTATGAACAAGATTGAAGAAGAGGTTGTAGATATAATTAAGGATGTAGTTCGTCACTACATGCATGGATTGACAAGAGGGAGAGAGAGAGTCCATAAGCAAGAGTGGCTCAATGGTTTATTCGGTTGATCATCTTAACGCAATCAATAAATTGTCTTCCCAAATCTCAAACTTGGGAAAGGAGATGACATTGATTAAAGCCAAGCTAGAGAGTGCCTCTTCGATTGCACCAAGTCTTCCCTCCCATATAAAAGAGAGATCAGAGGTACACCTTCTAACTCTACTCCTCCTTCTACCTTGAGTAATATGCCAAGTGGTTGTGTCTTTTGTGATTTTTGTGGGTCTTATGACCATGATTCTTCTAATTGTCCAAATGCTTTTGAAAATTGTGATGATGTTGAAAACAATGATTGTGAGCAAGTGAATTTTGTTTCCAATAACAATAATGGACAAAGATTTAATGGTCCAAGGAATTTTGGGAATAGGAATTCTCACCAACAAGGTAGTTTTGATAACTACAACAATAGTGGTTATAAGAACCAAGGAAATCAAGGTTTCCAAGGTAACTACAACAACCAAGGTTATAGTAGTCAAAACCAAAGCCAAGGGTATGGAAATCAAGGCTAATCTCATGGCTTTGGTGGCCAACACACAAATTTTGGTAACAATCAAGGCCGAGGTAATTGGAACAATCAAAATAGGGGAAATATTCAAAACAACAAACAAAAGGGGACCCCACCCGGATTTGCTCCAAGACCTCAAGGCAATGATGATAATTATTATGCTCAACCCCCATATTCCAAGACTACCTTAGGGGAGATCATTGAGAACCAAACCAAGATTTTGAACACCTACATGTCGGTGAGTGATAAGAAGTTCAATGAGATGATGACACACAACAAGATGCTTGAAACCCAAATCACTCAACTAGCTAACACTTTAAAAGATTGTGTTAGCCCTTCTTCACTACCCTCTTAAGGAGTTGATCCTAAGAAACTCGTTTATTCTATCACCACAAGCAGTGGAAACTGCTTGAAGAGAGATTTTCTAGGAATAGTGAGGAGGATGAGAAGAAGAGTGATTGTGATTCAAGTAAGGAAAAAGAGGAAGAAGATTAGAGAGTTCAATTTTTAGAATTAGAAGAGGAATTTTAGATCATTTTGTAGAGAGAGAAACTCTAGATTATAGAGAGAGAAGTTCTTGATTGATGATTGAAGATTGATGATTCTAGCATTTTCTCCATTGAATTGAAGCAAGTTTGTAAGGATTTCTTTTACTTTAAAGCAATCTTTAGCTTATGATTTCAATTGTTTTGTTGATTGTTCAAGTTTGAATAAAATTTGTGATTGAATTAATTTATTGATATGATGCTGATGAAATTGTTGTTTGCTTAGTTTTGATCTTGATTTCCATGGATTGTGAGTAGTTCTCTTGCTAGGGTAATGGTGAAGCATATATGAGTAATGGATTGATGCTAATTGGGGGAAATTGATGGAGCTGATGTAGTGATTAAATTGGTTGATTGATTAAGTGCATGTGTGTGATTAATTGAAGTGTAGCTAACTTTGATTGTTACACTAGAATGCATTGTAAGTTCATATTGTTACGGAAAATTGATTTGTGACTTGCTTTTGTCAATTAAGTATGTTTGCAAGGTTCCTAGTTAGAGTCTCTCGTAGTTGACGCTAGCTTGGCCTCTAGGAGATAAGCCTACCATTCTCTTTGATTGCTTAATTGATTTTCCCTCGCAACATTCGACTTAGTCATCTCCAACCCCAATTAGTTGTATCCATTCCGAGTATATGTGGATCCTAAACCCTAGTGCTTGATATTATTTGATTTCTTCTTGATTGTTTGATTGCTTTGGAATTTGCACACCTTAATTCATTTTTTCGAGATAGCTTAGCTTTAGCATTAGCATTCATCTCCCATTCCTAGTGGTTTGACCCTCGACTTACTCCTATTCTAGGTATAAGGGTGTGTTGAGAGATTACAAATTTTGTTTGACCGAGGGAAGATTAGTTTTCAACGACCTAGTCTCCACCCGCGATCACAATGGCGCCGTTGCCAGGGAACAATGTCTATGTTTGAGTGTTTTTGATTGCTTGAGTCTAGGTCTTTGTATATACTTTTCTTTTATTTGATTTTTGTTTGTTTTGTGAAAAAAAAAAATGGCATGTCTATCTTTTCCTCGATATAATAATGAGCCTTTTTGTTAATTTTTTTTTTTTTTTTTTTTTTTTTTTTTTGGTAAATAAAGAATTTTATTACCAAAAGTAAAGAGTTACTACCCATAAAAGTAGCAACTACAATAATATTTATATATACTAGTGGGATTTCTAGACTATCATTGTTGTACTCTTTGAGAGGCTTGTGAGATTTGTTATTTTGGTTGAATGAACAAATTAGGAATGAAGTTGAATGCATGCATAATGGTAGATTTAGAGCATTGTCAATGGATAGTGCTTGGGATTTCTATGTTTGGTTTTCTAGTGATGTTTATATTAGGGGTAATCGTATTTCTAATTTTGATGTGTAATGTGTTAATTCTCCTAATACTAGCATGATCTCCCATGATGCATCACATGATCCAATTAGTGAACCTAGAACAAATGCTTCCAATTCTATTTCCTCTGTTGTTCATGATAATGAGGTGCATGCTCAAGTTGACAAATCTCATATGTTTGATTGTGCCCCCACTCCCCAATGTGATGTATATGCTCATGATTTCAATGTTAATTCTTCCAATCTTGGTTGTACTTCTTCTTTTCTTGTCGAGCCTCAATCTTCGACACCTTTTGAATCTCTTATTGCTACTTTGGAAACTCAAATTAGGCATATTGAGCTTAGTTATGATCTTGGGACTAAAAGGAGTCGATTCTTAATTATTTGAAAAGTCAATTGGAGGTGATGAAAAAGAGTGTGGAGCATCTTGAGGAGGGGCACTACTACAAAAATAAGCGAAGAGACCCGTTGAAATATCCTTTACAAACCGCCCATCAACGGGTCTCTATCTAAGCGGTCTGTCAGATAAACAGACCGCCTCTATGGATGGGGTCTGTTTTTAAAAGTTAACAGACCCGTTATGCAAAATACCAGGTTTGTTAGATTACTTGTTTTAGAATAAAATATTAAAGATAAGAGACCCGTTGTAAAATAAATAGGGTATGTTTGCTATATTAAAGTGACCCGTTAAAAGAGAATTAAGGTCCTTTTGAAAATTAACTTCAGACCCTATATCAAAGATATGGGGTCTCTTTGATATATTTTTTTATTTAATTCATCAACCTGTAAGATCCCTTCTTCACCTAACAGGTCTGTTAGCATACTTGTTTTTTTTTCTTTTTTTTTAAATCAATAAAATTTTTAAATGGCTTTTTTTTTCCAGCAATTTCTTCAATAATTACCTATTAATTTTCTTTTAAAACTAACCTGCATAATATGTAATTCAATAAAATTTGTTGACAAATAAATTTTTAGACCTACTTCATATATAATTCAATCAATCCCATTACAAAAAATTCACCCATATAATGTTGTGCCACCCACAATTACACCATTACAAAAAAAGACTAACTCTTAATTTTCTCCCATTCTACCATGTACACCAAAAAAAAAAAAAAAAAAAAAAAAAAAAAGCACTATACATCAACCATTGTTTCCAAAAACATCAGCATTCTACCATGTACACCATTACAAAAAAAAAAAAAACCACGGCATTAAACATCAACCATGGCACACATATGTTCCAAAGTGTATGTGTTGAATAAAAATTTGAACCAAAACGCAAGCAATTACCATACTATCTTTGACTTCTTCATCAACTTAGTTTAGTTGCTTAAGCAAATATTCAACCCAAATATCTAGTATCTCATCAATTTCTTCCGATGAATAAGCTTCTTGAGTAAAGAACTGCAATGTAAATAGCAGAAAAAAGAATTAAATAGGTTCATGGAAGTAGTGAACCAAAGCTCAAAACTGAATTTCAGATCCAAAGCTCAAAACTGAATTTCAGAACTAAATTGAATATGTGAACCAAAGATCAAAACTGAATTTCAAAACGAAACCAAAATTGAATTTCAGAACTTATTTTCAGAACTTAATTTCAGAACTAAATTCAGAACTGAATTTCAAAACTAAATTTTGAACTGAATTTAGATCTGTATTTCAGGACTGATTTCAGGCAAGGGCAAGTCAGGACAGGCGGTGTTTTCAGGGCAGGGGGTGTGCAGGGTAGGGGAGTGTGCGTAGGGGGTGTTGGTGCAGCTGGTGCGCTGCCGGGCAAGGCAGCAGGTGCCCTGCCTGCCAAGGCAAGGCTGTAGCTACTGCCCTGCCAAGGCATGGCAAGGCAAGGCTGCCGCCCTGCCAAGGCATGGCAAGGCAAGGCTGCCGCCCTGCCAAGGCAAGGGTGCAGCTGCCCTGCCAAGGCTGCTGCCCTACCCTGCCAAGGCAAGGCAAGGTTGCCCTGCCTCACATTCTAAATTAATCACAATTTTTTACTCAACGTCCTGTTTGAATGAAGGAAATAAATTACCCAATATGGCAATAAACTATGCAAAATTCTACGAGGATAACACTTTTCCAACATATTTTTCTACATTGATAGAATTTTAACTTAGTTCCACAGTCCCCACACTTCCCCAAAAACTAAAACAACTCAAATGATCTATATCATGACACAATTCCCATTCCGTAAGTGGTAGTAAATAGTGATAATGAGCATATATTAACGTCAATACAATTACAACATAATTTCACTCCAAATAATCTTTTTTCTTTGTAAATTTTCATTACCACTTGGGGTTTAGTATTGGGTGACAATGAACATTTCCAAAGCATAACACACACTTTCGTGATGCGATTGCATTAGTACAATATCACATTTCTTGTCAATATCACATTAGTATAATATCACATTTCGTGATGCTGCTGCTGCCCTGCCAAGGCAAGGCGGCTGCTTGTCA
The DNA here is from genome assembly GCF_001683475.1 of Chenopodium quinoa. Classification (NCBI taxonomy): domain Eukaryota; kingdom Viridiplantae; phylum Streptophyta; class Magnoliopsida; order Caryophyllales; family Amaranthaceae; genus Chenopodium; species Chenopodium quinoa. Next base: position 19,855 of record NW_018744988.1, on the reverse strand, counting down.
CGTGCCGACTACTTTGCCCTAGTCACGCACCGTGCGCCACCCGCTTACAGTCCGTCGTAAGACGAGTCAGGCTTTCTCCTTGGCACTTACTCCTTGTGCCCACGTAGCACAACTCCTTGTGCTGCTAGTATAAGTTTGCTAGCACGATCCCTTTGCGCTAACAAGTCCCCTTTGGTTGAACTAAGCACTCACCCTTAGTGCCTTAGTCCGAATTTACGACTAAGTGTCGTAGACAATTGAGCACCCAAGCTATCACCCTTGCTCGTATGCCCGATCACTCACTTGGCACCCTCGTGCCTTAGTTTTCCTCACACTCTCTAAGTGTTGGAAGGAAAGGATTGAGTTGCAAGAGAACACAAGTGCTTAAGAAAGGCTTTTTGTATTGCTCTCAACTTGAATGTACAAATGATGCCTTGGAGCCTATTTATAGTGCTCCACCCTACTTACTCTCTTTCTCTAGAATGTTCCTAACCTCCTCAAATGGAGGGTTCTAGACTACAAGGATCTAGAGTTTTCCCACCTCCTTAGGAACTACATACATGGAGGTTTCTACAAGCTTCCTACCTAGAATGCTAAGGACTAACCTAGAACATTCTAGAACTTTACATTCAAAATGTACATACATAGAAGGCCCTAGAGACTTCTAAGATGCACTGGATGAACCTTGAATATTCTAGAGACATCCTCTCTAGAATACTCCTCCAAAAGAACTCCGTAGATAGCTCCGGAACCTTCTAGAAGCTTCCCACGTTTCCCGGGCTACCTGCTGCACAAACTTGTATTTCGGGACCTTGTCTCGGAAAACTGACACCACCATCGTCTTCCTTGGCCCAAAATACGGTGGACCCCCAAATTTGGGCCCATTTGGACTTCATTTGGGTCTCCAAACGACCCATTATTGTGTTACTGTCAAGTGGGTATTCACTAGGATTTTAAGCAAGGTGCAATATAAAGCTCTTTAGGGGGAAGTGCTTACCTGAGCACCAAGGCAAGCCCCCTAGCCCCGATTGTTGCCTTGCTGCCTAGTGACCCTCTTGACGCCCATCCTTGGTGTGGGAGTGACCCGTGACATGCTGCTGCCCTGCCATGGCAAGGCGGCTGCTGCTGCCCTGCCAAGGCAAGGCGGCTGCTGCTGCCCTGCCAAGGCTAGGCGGTTGCTGCTGCCCTGCCAAGGCTAGGCGGCTGCTGCCCTGCCAAGTGCATAAGTATATTCAAGCAACAAATCCTCTCACAATAACCAATTAGGCAGAAATATATGTGTTAAAGTGAGGAAATTTTGGTCAGAAATATCCAGTTGAAACAACAAAGTATCTGAAGTGCATAAGTTCTAACCTTGTCAGTAATCCATAACACCCTTTTTTCTAAAATCTCGAGCATGTACCGGCACAAAAAGTATCCATAGTTCTTCTTGTGTTTAGGATGGCTAGGACACTACAACAGATCATCCATGAGTTACTTTATTATGTGAAAGACCTACAACCGATTATCGTATGTTAAGTTTAAAAATATAAAGTGAATACCTTTGGTTGCTTCCACCCAATATATGCATCCTTTTTTATTTTCTTGATATCCTTGCGATGGACAGCGCTAAATTGTTTGATTCCCCTACATAATTATGACAAGATAAAATGATAATAATGACAAAAATACCAATTACTTGAACATCAATACAAATATAATGAAGTCAATAAATGATTACTGTACTGCTTACTCTTTGATGACTATTTTAGCAAACTCAGGTATGCTGTCTGCTCCACCTGGGTCCAACCAATAGATATCCCATTCCAAGGGCTAATCACAACTAACATCCAATTCCGACTATATACAAATTACACGAAAAGTTAATAAAATAACATATCAATAATTATCAGCTATTGTGAAGAAAACACATATTACACGTACTTTTCATTATAAGGTGCAAAGAATAATTGATTACGATCCTTTCCCTCATTGCACCCAAACACACGAGCTAAGTATGTAGACGGGTTTTCCTCTTCTATTGTTGGATTCATTGGGGATAGAACATTGGAATCGCAAAATCCAAACATACCCGAAATTCCTTCTTCTTGACATTGCTCTTTTAAGTACCTTTCCCCGCCATCCGTAAAAGGTCAAACATGTAAGAAGATACTAAAAATAGAAATTCTCAAATCTTAAAAATGTAAATGAACTTACTTCATGAAAATATTCAAGTGAGCCGCTCCGATCTCTTTTGGGAAACACCAATTAAGCAAATCTTTGTAGTCAAGAATAACATTAACCACATGTTCAGTCAGAAATACAGTTTTCTAGAAACTTAAGGAGATGGATTCACTACTCTTTTTCATTCCCAAAGCATGAGTTTTTAACGACTGTAACCAATTAGTAGTCACTTTTTCACAATCTTCAGCTCCGAAAAGATGCATGCCAGTGGTTGATGTTTGGGATGATGCCGATCTTGGGGATGGAGTAGTCACGTCTTTTTCCAGGTGCACATCATCCTTTCATACAAACAAACAATATATATCAAGTAAATGAAACTCTTAACTTAAAATCAATTCTGAACTAAATTTAGTTGGTAAAAAAAACTGATATAACAATACCTTAACTGGAAGAATCAAGTGAACTGGCTAAGAAGTGTAACTCTTCTTAGCTTGGCAAACAAAGATTAATTCTTCATTTGGACATGGCAAGGGAGCATTCGGCACAAAATCTTCTACAATAGAGACTTGGCGGTGACCAGGGGGTAGCGATCAGACATGATTTTTGATGATTTCTTCTGCCTTCTCTTGATAAACTTTCCCTTTAGAACCAATTACATGTCCTTTATCGCCGTCCTCAATGGCCAGTTGACAATCACTCCAGCCCTATACAAGTCATGACATAATTAAATTTCATATACATAATTTACATTCGAAGATGTATGACTTTTAATACAATACCTCAGGAAAAGTGATATTGCTTTATTTGAGGCCAAGATAAATTGAGATATCATCATGAATATTCAAAAGTGCATGGTCAGGTTGATTAATTTGCTCTGTTGGAGGCCAAGAAACATGGTACATCTCAGCCTCAGAGCTTTGAAGATGATCGTGTTGCACGGGAGGACTTATGTGAGCCTCATGACCACGTGAAACATTAGCAGCATCCTGAAATTGAGACTCCAACAATTGATGACCTTCACTTTGTTGTCGCTCAACCCCTCTAGTTAGCTGTTGTGTAAGTGGAATGTTAAGCATTCCATGGTCAACAAAATTATTTAATTGGGTAAAACCTAACCTATTACCATCAAGACCATCAAAACCACCGAATTCAGCTTGACCACCAAAACCAAAACCACTCTGACCACCAAAACTAGTCTGACCAGAAGAACCAACCTGTTGATCATGACAAGACTGACCACCAGAACTAGACTGACCACCAGTAGCAGGCTGACTACCACCTTTGCCAAATAGGCCAACCAGTCCACCCAAACTGCCAAATTGACCAAAAGCATTTGATTGACCAAAGATGGCCATGAACGATTTCAATTGCTCCTGATTTAAGCATGACATGATGAAAGACAATAATAAATTCTGATTATTTTTCATAGTTCCCATCTCTGATTGCATCATGCCGATTTTTGCATACAATTGGCTTGGTGCAGTTGGTTTGTTAAAGCAAAAATATTCCTTATTTGTGATACCTGATCCAACTGCCCTCACTGAACCACCAAGCTCACGCGTATTCAATGCTCTTGCTAATATGTCATCCCGACCATTGCACACGAATTCTCCTCTTTGAGCTTGAGCCTCCACTGCAATATGCAATTTAAAATTTCAAGGGACGTAATAGATGAAACCAAGTGAAATAAATTCAAATGAAGGCAATCATTCACAATAATTTAATGAAATAAAATTTGTGCAGAAGATCTTCATTAGATTTCTTACTATAGCTTCATGGATATCCCTATCCACTAGATTATCAAAAAAAATGATTCCATCTTTGACCTGAGAGTGAGCTTTGATCCAAGTCAAGTGTCGAGGCACTTGTGACACATGGACTCCCTGTTTTTCAAGTTCTTTTTCCTGCCATTGTACAAAATTAATTTAGACTTATGTTTGAAGTATATGAATAGAAATTTTCAACACCAATATTATATATATATGGTAGTTACATATAGAATATTTGTCAAACTTACTATTCATTCTTCAAAATATTGATACCAAAGTTGGCCTCCTCGATACTTTAAGGTCTTCTTCTTTGCCCTCACACGATTTTTTTCACTCAATTCCTACAAAAAAAATTTAAGATTAAATTCAGTACACACCATCTTGCTAGAGGAAGCTTATCATAAACTTATAAAGCATCAAAACTAATAAACTTATAAAGCATCAAAACTAATAAACTTATCAAGCATCAAAATAGAACTGAACTCAGCACGAAGCTTCAGAACTGAACTCCAGGACTAAACTCAAAACTGAACTCAGAACGGAACTTCAGAACTAAACTCCAGAACTGAATTCAGAACTGAGGTTCAGAACTAAGCCTCAGAACTGAATTCAGAACTAAGCTTCAGAACTGAACTCAAAATTGAGCTTCAGAACTGAACTCCAGAACTGAATTCAGAACTAAGGTTCAGAATTGAATTCAGAACAAAGCCTCAGAACTGAATTAAGAACTGAGCTTTAGAACTGAGCTCCAGAACTGAACTCCAGAACTGAGCTTCAGAACTGAACTCAAGAACTGAATTTCAAAACTGAATTCAGAACTAAGCCTCAGAACTGAATTCAGAACTAAGCCTCAAAACTGAATTCAGAACTGAGCTTCAGAACTGAACTCAGAATAGAGATTTAGAACTGAACTCAGAACTGAGCTTCAGAACTGAACTCCAAAAGTGAACTCAGAACTAAGCCTCAGAACTGAATTCAGAACTAAGCCTCAATACTGAATTCAGAACTGAGCTTTAGAACTGAACTCAGAACTGAACTCAGAACTGAGCTTCAGAACTGAACTCTAGAACTTAATTCAAAACTGAGGTTTTGAATTCAAGTTTAGAACTGAATTCAGAACTAAGCATCAGAACTGAATTCAGAACTGAGCTTTAGAACTAAACTCAAAACTGAACTCAAAACTGAGCTTTAGAATTGAACTCCAGAACTGAGGTTCAGAACTGAATTAAGAACTAAGCCTCAGAACTAAATTCAGAACTGAGCTTCACAACTGAACTCAGAAATGAGCTTCAGAAATGAACTCCAGAACTGAATTCAGAACTGAGGTTTAGAACTGAATTTCAGAACTGAATTCATAACTAATCCTCAGAGCTGAATTCAAAACCGAGCTTCAGAACTGAACTCAAAACTGAACTCACAACTGAGCTTCAGAACTGAACTCCAGAACTGAATTCAAAACTGAGGTTCAGAACTGAATTCAAAGCTAAGCCTCAGAACAGAATTCAGAATCGAGCTTCAGAACTGAACTTAGAACTGAACTTCAGAACTGAACTCCAGAACTGATTTATGAACTGAATCACTAAATTCAGGACTGACTTTAGGAAATGGTAGGGAAAAGGGGTGTTTGCAAGGCAGGGGATTGAGTCCAACAAATTCAAATTATTTTATAAATATAACAGCTACCTGAAACTCCTTTGAAGTACAATATTTAACGAAGATCTTCCAATCTGTATCTTTTATTAAAGGTATTTCCATGGGGGTTGTTGTCTGACAGCTCCATCTTTTAGATACATCCATTCAAGTCTTAGCCTAGTCTTGAAAGCTTTCCATCGCTTAGAAGCTTGTGTCAGTATCCAATTTCTGCGATTCTTGATGACATAAAATCCCTTCTGCATTGTTGGTACATAAACATTAAACCTTCCTACATAAAAGCATATTGTATGACTTATTCAAATGTCTTAGAACTGAATATGTTTGCTTACTGTGATATCATTGTAGAATTCGTCTAAGACTCCATTTGGAAGGTCAGACCACTCCTTATAAGTAATCGTTACTCTTTCACGGGCAACAACACCAATGTAGGTGGAGAAATGAGACTTGTGCTCTCCTACTGGAATTCTTTTAATAGGATGCCATTCTAAACGAATCTTGGTGCCTGCTTGGATCGCCTTCCCCACCATAGCAAGTACAGTACGACCCCTCTCATCCTTACGCCTTATTTTCTCAGAATCCTTCGGATGTAGTGTGTCACCTTCATTGGATGGGCGTACACGTTTTCTCTTTCTAGCCATCAACTTATAAAAAAATCAGAAAAATAAATTTAATTGGTTAGTTAAATGCAAAAATAATTGTAATAACAAAACCAAAATTTTAAGTAGGACATCCTAAGGAAAAACCAATAATAATAAAAAAAAGTTAGTACTTTATAAAAAAAAAAAAAATTACATTTGTTACGAGATCGCTTTCGCTTGACATTTTTTCGCTTCTTTGTATCTTCAACCCATGTAGCCTCATTATGATCATCTCTCACATATATTGAAGAGTCATCAACATTATCGTCCACTACTTTTCTTGTCAAAGAAGGAGACTCCGACACACTATAAAAAGTACAATCATCAGTGGAGTGTCGAGGCCTTGGTGTTATGATAACTGACCCTCGCTTATCTAAGGGGTCAGTCATATAAAAAATTTATTTTGCTTGGGTAGATAAAATAAAAGGATCCTCTTTGTGACCAACCTTGTTAAGATTGACCAAAATAAGTCCCATGTTACTTTCTTCAACACCGTTAATGTTGTCAACCCATTGGCATTTGAAAAGAGGAATCGAAAACATGGTGTAATGCAACTCACAAATCTCTTCAATGACTACATAGTATCTCATAGTACCACACACGGGATTCTTATCTTTTGCACTAGAAAAGTGAATAGCTTGAGCCTCTAAAGTGACCCTACTGTTTTGCATAATGTTGTGTTCATCTTGGAACTTTGTGTAAAAAGTGCAACTATTTATAACATATCCTGAATAGTATGTTGCACTAAAGTCAGGTCCATATGCTAAACTCTTGACTCAATCTGAGATTACTATTGAAGAGTCATCGAGTTCCCTCATTGCTTCATCTTTGAACCAAGAAATGAATGATTTGCTATGATTGTCAGCTAATGCCTTTTCGCATGCTCTTTGATTGTACTTTCTCAAGTGTCTCATATGTCTTTCAACATAGGGTGCAACTTCATCCTCATTATGCAGAATGTATGAGTGTGCCTTGTGCCAGTTGTCACAAGACATATCACGTTGCTTACGACCTAAGGTTCCCACACCATCCATTCGTCCACTATGACGGGATGTAGGAATCCTTATTCTCATTGAATTTATCATAAAATCACCAGCATATTGTAGTACTTCGTCATAGAAAAGTTGCTCAGCAATACAACCTTCAGGTTGATAAGCATTCTTCACATACCCTTGATATTTTCTCATTTGCCTTTCAAAAGCCCATTGAACTCTCAAATATATTGGACCACAAAATCTTATCTCTCTTACAAAGTGAACCGTCAAATGAACCATGATATCAAAAAAAGATGGAGGAAAGTACATCTCTAATTGACATAAAATTATAACAATTTCTTCCTCCAAAGCACTCAAATGTTCGGGATCAATGACTTTACTATATAGACTGCATTAAAAAACAAACAAAGTCTAGTAATGGCATATCGAACATTTTTAGGCAATATTGAACGAATAGATACGGGCAACAAATTTTGCATCAAAACATGACAATCATGAGACTTAAGGCCCATAAGTTTCAAACTTTCCATGTTTACCAGGTTGCAAATGTTAGAAGAATAACCTTCCGGCACTTTCACTCCGGCCAAGCTCTGATATAACTCGATTTTCTCTTTTCTAGAGAGTGTATAAGCAGCCGGTGGCAAGTACTTTCGACCATTCTCAACCATTTCCTTTAAGTCATCTCCCCATTTCCTTTAAGTCATCTCTATCTTTCTCCCCATCTTTGGTCTTTCTACTAATATTCAATAGTGTACCAATAACACTATTACACACATTTTTCTCAATATGCATCACATCAAGCGTATGTCTCACAAAAAGGAATTTCCACTATGGTAAACTCCACATTATTGAACACTTTTTGAATCCTTGCTGAGGAAGAGGTTTTTTATGCTTCTTACCATATGTGATCTTGAGATCTTTGATCTTTTCAAACACCTCTACTCCAGATAGTATCTTAGGGCGCACCCTAAACTCTTGATGTCCATTGAAGGCCTTTTTCAAGTTGCGATAGTGATGAGTACATGGCAAAAAATATACGATTCCCATAAAAAACATTCTTCTTAAATGCACTCAACCACCTTCCTGGAAAACCCTACAGGACAAGCAGTTTTCCCGTAAACTGTGTATCCTGATAGATTACCATATGCTGGAAAATCTTGAATAGTACAAAACAACAATGCTTTCAAATTGAAATTCTCGTTACGATGTGCATCGAACACCTCTACACCTGTTTCCCACAACAACTTTAAATCATCAATTAGTGGAGCCAGATACACATCAATATCATTACCAGGCTGCCTTGGACAAGAAATTAGCAGTGATAACATCATATACCTTCTTTTCATGCAAAGTGTAGGAGGTAAGTTGTAGGTAATCAAAATAACATGCCATGTACTATATGTGCTACTCAATGATCCAAATGAATTGAAGCCATCTGTAGACAAAGCAAGGCGTAAATTACGCTTTTCTTTGGAAAATTCTGGAAATTCTCCATCAATAAACCTCCATTGTTGGGAATCAGCAGGATGTCTAAGCATTCCATCATCCTCTCGATCATAGACATGCCATGTTAACTATTCAGCATCTCCGTCATTAGAAAATAGCCTTTTAAACCTAGGTATTATTGGAAAGTACCATAATACCTTCGCAGGCACTCATCCTTCAATCTTTTTGTATCGCGAGGCATTACAAATTGTGCATCTTTCTAACGATTCATTCTCGTTTTAATACAACATGCAATCGTTAGGGCAAGCATGAATTCTCTCATAAGGTAAACCCATGACACTTAGTGTCTTTTTTGCCTCATATGTACAACTTGGAAGGACATTATCATCTGGAAGCATGTCTTTTACCAATTCTAGGATCATATTAAAGCTTTGATCACTTAAACCATGACCCTCCTTCAAGTTATACAACTTAAGTATGGCACACAACCTTGTGTATTTAGTGCAACTTTCATACAAAGGCTTTTCAGAGTCACTTAATAAGCTCTCAAATTTATTGGGATCTTCATCAAAATTCTCCTGTACTACATGGAGCATTTCCTCTAATCTATCTCCCTCATTTGTATGTTGACCTTCATTAGCATTATCTGAAAAGTTACTCACCGAAGCTCCATCTCTACATTCTTCATGCCAAATCCAACATGTATATGTTTTATCAAATTCCCATTTCTCCAAGTGATTAAGTATCTCTTCGGGTCTCTTATACAAGAAATTATGGCACATGTGATAAGGGCATGGTAGCTTATGGCGGCCTCCACTATTCTTAACTGCAAACTTAACAAATTCTCTTACACCTGCTTGATATTTTGGGTCACCTGGCTTAGTTGTTGTTATCCAACTTCGATCCATTTAATATTTTCTACACAACAACAACTAAAATTATTAATCCCATCCTGCCCCTGCCCCTCTTCCTACACCTTTCCCCTCATCTTCTAATAATTAAATTGACAAAAAACATAACTCAAGAACCAATTAGCAACAAAACTCACGATTATGTGTACATGCATGATTCCATAGTGCATTTTTAATAAAAACAAAAAAACAAAAAAAAAAAAACACAATTTGAAATCCCAACCAACATTAAAGATGTCATACAATCTAAAATAATGAAGAATTTAAAGGGAAATTCAAACAAAAAATTATCTCTCTCTTCATCACAATAAAACCTAAAAACAAAAATCCAGAACATTAAACATCATAAAGCACATAAATTAAAACCATCATAAAGCACAGAAACTAAAACCATGAACCAACACTTGATATGAAATTTCAAGCAGCAGAAATCTGAATACACTTACAAAATAATAGCAGATTCGATTGCCAACATTAACTGACTTACTGGTTAAATGTCGAACAAGAACAAATTTTTATTAACTAAACTAATTTTAATACACTTACTGCCTCATTTCTATAATAGCAGATTCACCAACAAATGTTGAAAAAGAACCAATTTTTGTTTCAATATTTCATTTCCGCAAACAAACCAATAAGTCTAAAGTAAATTAAATGAGAAAAGTCATAAACAAAAAAATTATCAATACATAAAACCCTAACAAAGCATACATGCATCAATTGAGCCAAAATTCTAACCTTTAAGTTTGCGGTGGAGCCGTGGAGGAGCTGCTCTTTCGCTGCTCTTTCGTTCCTTTATTTTTGTGATTTCGAAGAAAACCCAAAGATGGGCACGCTGCTACTCAACTAACAATATCAGTGGCCGCAGTAACCCAGAAATCCAATGTTCATTTGGGATTTTGATGAAAAATAGAAGAGATGAATGTAATTTGGCAATCTGTAGAAAATTAGTGGTGAAATTGAAAATTTGAAGAGGGTTTTTTTGATGAAATTGAAGGGTTTTGTTTCGGGGTTTTCTGATGTCCTGCGGGAGAGTTACAATTCCGAGACTGGAACCGGACGCCTGTACCTGCAAAATAACGGAGACTCCTGAGAGCTCCGCCTCCAACGGTCAAGTTAGTACCTGATTAAGGAGTAATTAATACGGAAATTAAAGTAATAAGACCTCTCTAGGTGAGAGTGTTTAATGTTGGTAATCTGCTTTGTTAGCGAGATTAGCCGGTTATTAGTGTTCCGTAATGTTTCTGTTCTTCTCTGTTCTTCAGGTGAGATTAATTGCCTCTCAATTGCTTGATCCCTTTTAATGAGGATTAATTAAGTATTTATAGTCTTGAGAAGCGTGCCACTCTCTAGGTTTAGGGTAAACCTAGGGCTGACCGGGCCTCTAGACAGGATTGGGCCTTGTTGGCCGGTTTTCCCATTTGGCATGGGTGGACACGTGGCGTGCCTCGATTGGTCCGTAGAGGACGTATCTGTGATTGACACGTGGCAGGCTCCTATTGGCCTTCGTGAAGGACACGTGGCGGAACCTGGTTGGTCCACTTGTCAGACGGTGATTGGTGGATAAAAATCCCCTAATCATTTGCCCCTCACAGGTGGCACGTGACTGGTCACGTGTCGCCTGTGACAGGTGTCGCACGGTGACAGGCGACGGCCTGCTACAGGTGTCACCTTGCAAATGGCCGAGAGATTTTCCCGCCCAAATTTTGAATTTGGAAGCGACCCTTCGCCTTCTCACTTTGCCTATATAAGGAAGTGCTGACTTCGGTCATTTTCACATTTGAGAACTTTGCGAGAACATTCGGACCCCTGAACTTGCTCTGACATTTCGGACCTTTTCTGCCTACCGCCTGTTCTGACAAGCCGACTGCACCGGATTTCCAGAACTTCATCAACCGTCACTCGTTCAGGTAACTCAGTTCTCTTACTCTTAATTTTCTTTTTATTTTTTGAAATGGCACCACGGAAGCACACGACACGACCTAAGTTAGTGATCAGCCGGTCACCGGGGACGGCTGAATCTAGGACTAGGAGTGCCGCCTGCCCTTTTCTGGACCCATCTTTGCCCTTTATACAAAGTCCGACTGTATCTGTGTCTATGCAGAACGTGATGGCCAGAACAAAAAAGACTGCTATGATATCAAACTCAGACGGCTCCTCCCAAAGGGTGCTCATTAGTGAAACATCTGACCAGGCGCCAGATGTAGAATTGAAACGAGGCGGCTGCCAAGCCGACAGTTCTGAGAGAGGGGCCAAGGTGGTCCCTTCCCATCTTACCGTTGATATGTCTAATTTTCCTCCTGCTCCTTCTAAGAGAGAGGAGGCGGGCCCCTCTGGGAGAGGGGAGGAGTCGTCCTCTTCGGACTCGTCAGAGGACGAGTCCGAGTCCAGCTCTTCTGACCACAGTTCTCCAGGCTCAGAAGAAAGACATAGCCGCCTACAAGAGGCGAGACTTTCTCATGCAGTTGAGAAGGGGGACAATTGGGCGGAGCCGTCCGCCTCTTACAGAGAGGAAAACGCCCCCTACTACTGCATGGTACCCCGGGGCCGGATCGCAACCATGCAAGACAAAGTGGAGAGCTTTATTGCTAACCACAGAATGGGCCCGGAATTTTTACTGTTCGTGCCGGATCCAGAAGACACTGTCGTCTGGCCGGCTGGTACCAGCTATGATGACGGCTGCTTTGGCTGCTATGTGGCGGCCATCAAAGCTGGACTGCGCTTCCCATTACATCCGGCTGTTCAGCGGATTTTAGATGGGTATGATTTGGGGTTATGGCAGTTAGCCCCCAACTCTTGGGTAAACGTACTCGGCTATGTGGCCGGGTGCGAAATGTACGGGGTGGAGCCAAGCTTTGAGGCTTTCGCCCACATGAACTATCTCAGCCGGACCCCTAAGTCGGGAGGTACCGGCTGGTATCAATTAACAAGCCATAGGGGTTACCTCATGACGAGAGGTAAGGCGAACAAATGGAAGGATTGGCGGAACACCTTCCTTATCATTGAGGGTTCAGACACGGAGCTGAACCAACGTTTTAACAAGTGGAATAGGGATCCGCCTCTTCTCGCAGGCGGCCGCAGCATGCCGCCTGTTCCCCCAAAGGCTAAAAGAGAGATCCTAGACAAAGGACTCTTCAAAGTAGAGACTAGGGTGAACTCTACTTCAGGGGTACGAGAGCAAGTACCCCTAAACTGCGTCCCGAGCTTCAAGTGGCTCTATGACGAGTACTTTTTGGCCGCATGTGGCCTCAGCAGTCGGTGCTCTAGAGGTAGCCGGCCTGACAAATACTCTGTTTTTTTTCACGCCTTGTTTACTTGGGATCTTTACTAACTTTGCTGTTTATTTTTTTGCAGCTGACGCTATGAGTAAAATAACAGCATCCAAGACTGCGGCGGCCATGTTGCGGGCCTCTCTCATGCAACAGTCTTGTGCCGACTCCCCCAACAAGGGGGCACCCTTGGTAGGCTTCGAAAACTCTTCCTCTTTTAGGAGTTGTCTTATGCATATACTAACTCTTTTTGTTTTCAGTCTGGCACTCCAAGAGCTTCTTCCTCGCAACAGCCGGACCCCAAGGCCCGGAGGACGACTGTTGCAAGCTCTCCTGGGTCTTCCAGGAAAACAGTGGCGGCTGAGAAGCAGCCGGCCTTTTCTTCTAAAACCCCGGCGGGGCCGCCTAGAAGTATGGACAATCACTTGTAAAAACTTTCACACTTGCTTCCTTCTTGACTAGGTCTAACTTGTTTTTTTTTTTACGCTTGATGCAGCCGGCCCTCAGGGGCTTGACTTGGTTGAGGTAGCCAAGTCCATGATTAAAGCAGTTCCTCCATCTGAAAGGGAGGCGGTCAGGGGTGCCGGCACCCTTGACCTTGATGGGATTGCAGGGGTCCTTGCTGAGGTATACTTAGCATATTTTTGAGTATTTGAGTTCCAGGACGCCTGTTATCTTTTTTGTTTGGAAACTGACGCCTGTTTTTTTTTTTGTACTTAGGCCCTGCTCCGAGTTAACAGCCTTTGCAAGCCGATTGATCGGAAAAAACAAAGAGGTAAAGGCCGCAAAAGCTATGGCCGCCTCCAACTGTGATAAGGCAATGTTTCAAATTGCCCAAAATGAAGTACTGACCATTGATATTCTTTATTATCAGGCGCAGGTTACCGCCGCTGTTCGGGCTCAGTTAGAGGCGGCCCAGAAGGAGAATGACGAGCTGGAGGCGACTGTCACAAATCTTAAGGCCGAGCTGAAACCTCTTCGCCAAAAAATGCACTCTTACGAAGCCATGGAGAAATCTTTGGCCAACGTAAAAGAACGCCTGGTGAGCCAAGAGAAGAGTCTTACCCAAGAGCTCTCGGAAAAGGCCAAGCAAGAGAAGAAAGAGCTCGTCCGGGAGATGGTGGAAGACTCCGCTCAAATCCAGCGCATGACCTGGGGCCGCCTGTTCCCTAATGCCGACTTTGCCTCATGGGAAAGAACGTACCGCCAGTGTTCGGAAACATATAATCAAGAGATCCTGGCGGCTGCTGAAGAAGAGGCGTTGGGAGATACGTTGGAGGAGGAGGAAGAGCCGGTTGTGGCGCTTGTGCCACTTGGGGGCAAGGCATCAAAAGAGGGTGCAGCTGAAGCCGAGTCCAGCAAGAAGAGTGCTGACCAGGCGGCAGCTGCTAATACTGAACTGCCCCCTTCTTAAGCTTAAAGTTTTTTTTTTTTTTTTCACGGCCTGCGTGCCGTTTGCTTTGTATTTACCCGGCCAGGGGGCCGGGGCTTTGAATATTCTGCTGGTCTTTAATGACCGGCTTATTTTTAATCAAATTTTTGTTTTGATTCAAATTTGTCTAAGTATTCCATATCTAATATCCCATTGTTCACTAGACCGACTGTTGTACATGGCCGAACGTTGCAGACAGGTACAAATAGTAAGTACGCCGCCTATGCCCCTGGACGACTGGTTGTCTGTTTCCAGGATAGACGATCAGTCGGCCATTTATTCAATCGGTATTCGAACTATTTATTCAATCGGTCTGACCAAGTAAATAGTATTACCTAGTCGCCAAGGAATTAAGTAGGATAACAAGCGGCGGGTACCGGTTGTTTCCCTTTATTGCCAATGTTGGCTTTTAACTCGTAATTTGTTAACCTAGCAAGAGTAGTGGTTGAGAGTCCCTGTTTGTTAAAAACAGGCGGACGACTCATACCTTTTAGGCTCCATACTAAGTTTGAAGGAGTGACTATGAGTTAACGTTGGAGTTACTCAGTCGCCGTCACTTTTGTTTGAGAAGTAGAGGTACCAGGCGGCGTAGGCCGGCTAGACCCCTTGATTCGCCAATGTTTGTTGGCTATTAACTCAATAGGTACCCCCTGCATTTATCCCAAGTAATACAGGCGGTCATTTGACTCAGATGTCAACTGCTACCACTGGTTTGGTTAGTGATAGAGTTATCCTTGTCTCAAAAACGGCTACGTGGTTGCCCTTGGGGACAGTCGTATAGGTGCCGTGTAATTAGTTTATAGAACAATGTTCCACCCAAAAGGGAGCTGCTCTCTGCGACGAATTTCATCCGGAGGGATGCCGTCGGACGCCTGCTATGATGTTGGGACAGGTCGTATTAGTTTTGTAGATTTGATCAGGTGGCTT
Organism: Chenopodium quinoa; assembly: GCF_001683475.1. Lineage (NCBI taxonomy): Eukaryota > Viridiplantae > Streptophyta > Magnoliopsida > Caryophyllales > Amaranthaceae > Chenopodium > Chenopodium quinoa. Next base: position 4,673 of record NW_018744988.1, on the reverse strand, counting down.
GGCGCCTGGTCTGATCATTCGGCCGGTGGCCTTGGTAAGTTCTTGGTGAACGTAGGTGCTAAGTAAAAGAAGGGTAGCCGCCTGTTAGGCACAGGGTCGGCCAGGCCCTAATCTTTTTAGCTAAGTATTGTGAGTAAAATTCTCAATGGAGAGTAGCCGACTGTAAAGGAACAGACGGCATGCCCCTCTGAAGATAGAGTGAAAAACTCAATGGAGAGTAGCCGACTGTAAAGGTACAGACGGCATGCCCCTCGTAATACAAAAATTGAATAGTAAGTGCAAACTTTATTAAGTAGCTCTTTACTTTACATCTTTCAGAAGAAATATTTTTTAAGGTTATCTACATTCCAAGTTCGAGGCAACGGTTGTCCGTCTGATGTTTCCAGACGGTAGGTACCGTCCCTGACTTCCTCATAGATTCGGTAGGGTCCTTCCCAGTTGGGAGTTAGTTTGCCAGACTCATTAGCCCTACCAACTGCTTCCATTTTTCTAAGTACAAAGTCCCCTACTTTGAGTGGACGCCTGTGTACTTTTTTGTTGTATGATCTAGTCATTCTCAGGCGATAGATCTCATGGCGCAAAACAGAATTGCCCCTCTTTTCAGGGAGTGAGTCTAATGCCAGGCGCATGGCTTCCCAGTTTGCCTCTTCGTCATATAGCATTACTCGAAGAGTCGGCTCGTAGTGTTCTATTGGAAGAACAGCTTCCGCACCATAAGTTAGGAGGAATGGAGTTTCTCCAGTCGCCCCTTTTTCAGTCGTCCTAATGGCCCAGAGAACATGTGGTAGTTCATCCGCCCATAGGCCGCCTGCTCGTTCAATCTTTTTCTTGAGACCGTCTGAGATGATTTTATTAAAGGCTTCTACCTGGCCGTTTGCTTGTGGACGGCCGACAGATGCAAAGTAGTTTGCTATTCCTTGGTCTCCCAACCAGCTTTTGAGAACAGGCGTCTCAAATTGGGGACCATTATCAAAAACCATAGACATGGGAACCCCGAACCGAGTGATGACGTTTTTCCAAATGAATGAAATTACATCTTTCGTCTTGATTCCCTTTACAGCCTCCGCCTCTACCCATTTAGTGAAGTAGTCAACGGCAACAAGTATATACCTTCTGCCGCCTGTAGCAGGCGTATATGGACCCAGAATGTCCATGCCCCACTTAGCAAATGGTAGTGGGCTGTGAATGGTAGTGAGGTCAGTAGCCGGACGGTGAATTAATTTGCCAAACCTTTGGCACTTGTCACATTTTTTCACCATCTCCATTGCATCTGCTTCCAAAGTAGGCCAAAAGTAGCCCTGCCGCCTTGCCCTTTGAGCAAGCATCCTACCACCTATATGAGAAGCACAGTAACCAGAGTGAAGATCATTTAGTATCTCTCGTCCCTTTTCAGGAGTAACACACTTTAAGAAGGGTTGAAGGTACCCCCTCTTGTGAAGTTCTCCCTGTATCATTTCAAAACAGGAGGCTCGTTTTTTCAGTGCTGCCGCCTGTTGAGGATCATCCGGCAGTGTACCGTTTGTCAGATATGCCCTGATTGAATCCATCCAGGTTGAGCTTCTGTCTAGGATTCCAATAGGGTTTTCCTCGATGCTTCTCTTCTCCATTACTTCCCAAAAAACAGTTCGAGGAGTATCGGAGGAGGCGGATGATGCTAATTTTGACAGTGCATCTGCCTGGTTGTTTTCTGATCTCGGCACTTGGATCAGATGGAAATCCTCAAGGGAGCCGACTGCTTGTCGGACCGCCTGTAAATACTTGATCATGGCCGGATGGGTTGCTTCGTATTCGCCTTTTGTACTGACTCACTATCAATTGTGAATCAGAACAGGCGTCTATTTTTCTTGCCCCTGCCGCCTTGCACATGCGGATCCCGGCTAGTAAAGCTTCATATTCTGCCTCATTGTTTGAAGCCTGAAAACTGAAGCGTAGAGCATACTCGAACCTGTCGCCCTCTCGAGATTGACATACGACGCCTGCTCCACAACCATTTGAAGTAGAGCTTCCGTCCACATATACCTTCCAGACTTGGTCTGGAGCTTGAGAGTCAGGAGGACGAGTCATCTCTACAATAAAGTCAGCAAAGGCTTGCCCCTTCACTGCTTTTCTAGGCTCGAAAGTAACTTCGAGGCTCTGTATTTCTATGGCCCATTTGATCATTCGTCCTGACGACTCCATGATGGTAAGGGGCCGCTTGATTGGTTGGTCGGTATACACGACGACTGCATGTGCCAAAAAGTAGGGCTTTCAATTTTTTAACAGCCATGAAGAGTGCAAGACCAAATTTCTCCACTAGGGGATACCTCAACTCGGCATTTTTCAGTACGTGACTGACAAAGTAGACCGGGAGCTGACAGCCGTCCCTTTCAGCAAGGAGCACAGCTCTTAACGCATGATCAGAGACGGCCAGGTACATGTAGAGATCCTCTTTGGGCAAAGGGCTGACCAGCCTCGGCAAGGAATGCAAGTGAACTTTTAATTTCTAGAAGGCGGCCTCAGCATCCGGCCCCCATTCAAACCTTGCCTTTTTCTTAATTGCCTGGAAAAAGTATAGGCATTTGTCGCCTGATCGGCTTAGGAATCTCCCCAAGGCCGCCAGACAACCTGTTAACTTCTGAACCTCTCGGATGGTACGAGGCGACTGCATGTCAATGACCGCCTGCACCTTCTCAGGGTTCGCCTCTATTCCTCTCTGATTGATAAGGAATCCGAGAAATTTCCCAGACTCAACTCCAAATACACATTTCTTGGGATTGAGCATGACATGGTGCCGCCTGAGTGTGGCGAAAGTTTCTCGGAGGTCCGTCAGATGATCTTTCTGAAGTTTAGTCTTGACAATCATATCATCAATATATGCCTCGACGTTTCTCCCAATCTGATCAAAGAACACTGTGTTTATCATTCGTTGGAAGGTAGCCGGGGCATTCTTAAGACCAAACGGCATGACCGTGTAACATTATAACCCCTGATCAGTGACGAAGGCCGTCTTCTCCTGATCTTTCTTCCATAATGGAATTTGATGGAAACCAGAATAGGCGTCCATAAAACTCATCAAGGCATGACCCGCTGTTGAGTCGACCAGGTTATCAATTTTAGGCAGAGGGTAACTGTCTTTGGGGCACGCCTTGTTTAAGTCTGTGTAGTCTACACACATTCGCCAGGTGCCATTCGGCTTTTTAACAAGCACCACATTTGCAACCCAGTCTGGGAAGTAACATTGCCGAATGAACCCTGCATCAAGTAATTTTTTAACTTCGGCGGCTGCCGCCTGACTTCTTTCTTCGCCATGGTTCCGCTTCTTTTGCCGTACCGGCTTCTTTTTCGGATCCACAGCGAGTTTATGTACTGCCAGATCAGGACTAATGCTTGGCATTTCATGGACTTCAAATGCAAAGATGTCCTTGTATTCTTTCAATAGGTTGTGAAAGTCGTCACCAAGGTTTCTCAGAGCAGTCGTCCCAACTTTGACTGTTCGGTCAGGACGTGAGTCGTCTAAGATCAGGTCCGCATGCTCACCAGCCGGCTGAGGGCGGAACTCATCCGGCCACTCCTCTGCCAATGATTGCTATTTTCTTGCTTTTCTTGCGGACTCTGTCTGGGACGCCTTTCTCTTTTTGTCGCCTGTTTCTTGAACAGGGGCACTCTCCTTGACATTGTCAAGGTCTGTTTTTTCTCCACTTGACCCAGTGGCCATAACAGTGGGCTTGACATCCGAGAGATAGCACTCTCGGGCCATCCTCTGATCTCCCCTTAGGGAGCCGACTGTTCCATTATCCCTCTCAAACTTAAGCAGCATAAGAGACGGGATTATAACAGCCTTGGAATTATTCAGGGTTGGTCCGACCCAGAATCATGTTGTAGGCCGAGAGTTCCTCTACTACTAGGAACCGGACTACCATGTGTCGTCCTTCCCCTTTTTCGCCCAGGCGAATGGGTAAATCTACTCGTCCCAGGTGGGTGGACGACTCCTCCTCCAAACCCTATTAAAGGGTGGGAGGCCGGATGTATGCAGTCCGTCTGATATTTCAGTTTTGACAGACATTTGCTGCTGATGAGATCTGAGGAGCTCCCGGTATCTATGAGGATTCGGCCAACTCTCTGGTTGGCCACTTTACATTCAATAACGAGAGGGTCGTCATGCGGCCCCCTTACCCCTCCTAGATCCTCTTCAGTGATGACAATCTCAGGAAATGTATATTTGGACGGCCGTTCTTGGTGAACGGAATTTACATCTAACCGCCTTATATTATCTTTGTTGCCCCTAATAGTGGGGCCGCCTCCTGAGAAGCCGCCTGCAATGGTGTAGAACGACTGCATCATCTGTATCGGAACTGTCGGCCTGTTGATTCTTTTTGGCCGACTGCTTTTTTGAGGAAGTGTTCCCCGTAGATTTCTTGACATAAGTGTCAAGATCCCTTGCTCAGCCAAGCGGTCTAGGTACCGCATGAGACTGATGCAGTCATTGGTGTGATGACCAACGTCATCATGATAAGCACAGATTTTGTCTTGGTTCCGGTTGTTTGCGAGAACCCTTCATGGGGACCGGCTTCTCAATGAGAACCGTCCCTTTATTTCTTTTTAGGATAAACTGGTTATCCTTGTTAAAACACATACTTTGGGGAGTATGGTTTGAATTCTTTTTCTTTTTCTGGGCCGGCTGTTTAGAGGAATCA